>NW_016107447.1:1085457-1143078 GCF_001604975.1 Cebus imitator
TTTTGAGACAGAGTCTTGCTCTGTCACCCAGGCTGAAGTGCAGTGGTGTGATCTTGGCTCACTGCAACCTCTGCCTCCCAGGTTCAAGCAATTCTCAGGCTTCAACTTTCCAAGTAGCTGGGATTACAGGCGTGCACCACCATGTACAGCTAATTTTTGTGTTTTTAAGTAGAGACGAGGTTTCACCACGTTGGCCAGGCTGGTTGCAAACTCCTGGCCTCAAGTGATCCACATTTCTTGGCTTCCCAAAGTGTTGGGATTACAGGCATGAGCCACTGTGTTGGACCTGAGGCTGAAAGTTCTATCAAAGCCATTTTCCTGAAAGTAATGAGGTAAAAATAGAAAACATTGAGTTAATAAAAATGAGAGAATAAGGGAGTGCTTCCATCTGCAGTGTCTTCTCTTTGCTTTTGCTTTCACATATTACCTTATGCTGTTCCATCAGGCTAGGCTGTCAGTCTCAATCCTATGGACCACCTTTCATGGTCCAGATCAAATGGCTCCATCAATGTGACCTTATTAAGAAGTTAGTTCTGCATCTTAGTTGTAGGCCCAGCATGGCTATGGAGCACTCTGTGAATAAAAGACCTTCATCCTCCTCTTTGGGGCTCAGTTATCTCATCCTTAATGTGAGGAGGTGGTTCGTCATAATATCAAGGGGTACTTTCTGTTGTAAATTGAATGAAACGCTGTGTGATCAAGGGACATGGTAAGAATTGATAAACACTGGATGGCTGTTTTTACCTCCTAGGGCTGGCACCTGCTTACCCTGAGAGGGCTGGACCTCATGACTGGATAAAGAGAGTCTCTCTGTCCCACTTCTAGACAGGGCATAAGAAGTGGCTTCAGCGTTCCTTAAGCTGTCCAGTAGCTGCTCTATTATTCCTTCTCAAGGATGATCATGGAGCCGCGGCTGCAGGGCTCAGAAGGAAATCAGGGTCCTATTGGATGTTGCGTTGTTGGGTCTAGGTGGTGGGAACAAGAGGAGCAGGACAGAGAATATGTGTCTCCTCCTGTAACTGAAAACTTGACATTTGCTGTACTCATGGAAGCCACTGGGAGTGGCTTGAATGCATTTTAGGCAACTTAGATGTGCAAGGAAGACCCCAAATCCAGTCATTTTCCCCTTCTTCTAACTTCTCATCCACATATTCAGATATGCCCTCAGAAAGCTCTAGGTAGTTTGGAGGCTCTGTTAGAGGGCTCAGAAAACTCTACATGCTTAAGCCTTCGCTTTTCTAGATGATGTTACTGAAATTAGTAAGAACAGAACTTATCCATGTCTGTTAGGAGTAGGACTCATCCGGGAGATGGCACAGTACTGCCTGTTCCTGAATTCCAGAAAGGAATCAGAGAACAAAGAGTACCTGGAAGGAGGATGAAGCCGGATAAGGGAATGTGGGTAAAAGGACTCTCTTCTCTGCCCAGTTACGCAGTGTTCCAGGTGGTCAGGAACACATCTTGATAGGCCTAAAACCAAAGGACATTTGCTCCAAAATTGTATCTCCCAAAATGGACCCTCATCATGTCGTAAATTCTTTTTCTTTCAATTAATAATTTCCTTTGAAATTCAAAATAATTGGAAATAAGGACAAGCTCCAAATATCAGGAGATATCTTCAGGCATCAGTTGGAATCATAGAAATTATGTTTGAAACAATTTGATCAAGTCAGCTATTTTCATACAATGGTAGAATGAACCCATGTCTGGGAATCAGGGAGCCAGTCCTTTTCTGGGCTTGACTTACTGAGTGAAATTAGGAAAGGCATTCCTTTCTTCAAAGGCCTGTGCAATTGTGATAAAGCAAAGAAGGAAATACATCTTTTGACAGTGATTTTATTGTTCCTTATGCCCTTCAAGGATTGTTTTGTTAATAAAATGTCAATATCTCTAGGGAGGCCATGCAGAGGCAGCAAAGTAAAATGTGTTGGGCCTCATACCTGTCTTTGAAGTCCTGGATCTCCAAGCCCTTGTCTGGTTCCAGCACTCTTTGGACAAGGCTGTCTTCCTTAGTGACAGCACCTCTCATTGCTTGGGAAGCTGGGGCAACTGGAACCCCGTATGTGCCTTTGAAACCTGATTTGTGTCTGGAGGACACATCCAATGCATGGATCACATTCAGAATTATTGCAGAGGGAAGCAATGAAATGGAAGCAAGAAAAATAGCATCTTTTTTAACTCACCCAAGAGATTACTCACAGTTTTCTTTTTTCTGAGTTGATCTCCATCAAGTGCATTAATAATTTTTCTCTGAGTTATTTCAGTGAGCAGTTTCCAGGGGATCTTTGGCATAGTTGAAGACAATAGAAGGCAGAAGATGAGGAATGAGTAATTTCCACAACCTCCTCCCCAAGCGGTATAAAATAACTCTACCACTAAGAAATTTCTAAGCAAAACCTCACCCTCAACATAACTTGAAAACCAAGAATGCCAAAAATACAAAATACCTGTCAGTGAAAAGGAAACAAACAACAAATCCCAGTGCTGAGGACTCACTCTCCTGCCCTTTCCAGCCCCACTATGAAGCTTAAAGCTTTGCAAAATTGACCAAAACAATCAACCAACCAAACACACACACACACACACACACACACACACACACACACACACACACACACCACTGCTGAGGAAAAAGTGACATCACCAAGATGGTGAAATAGAATTCACCTAATCATGTCCCACAACAACCATAAGAATTCTACTCCCATCTAGAGTTCAAAGTCTCCCTGGATTCAGGGAGGAATGTGTGAAATGTCAGTGGAGCCCAAGACTTTAGAGGATTATTTTGAGAGTGCAGACAGACACCCAGGTGGCTGATCTGCTGAGCTTGCTCCCGGGTTCAATCCTGGAAAGGGCCCAGTCCTCCCAGGGTTTGGCTACTGCACCATGTTGACTTGACGCTGCAACCAAAACCATCTGCTGAGGGGTCCAGAAGGAATTACACACACTTGGCAGAAAGGCTGCTCTGCTCACTGGCATTGTCTAAATAGTGAACCTGAAAGTTGCCATGTAGCTTTGTCCAGCCCCCATCAGCTAAAGTTTCATCTTAGAGCTGCTTACACAACTCACAGAGAGACCCATCCATATCTCATAGGCCAGCAGTCTGAGCCTCCCAGATAGGCACGCCGTCCTTTGTCCCACAGCAGGTCCAGATGGGATCCAGTCTCAGCTCCAGCCCATATTGTCTTAGTTGGGGAACTGTCCTGTCAGTGCTAAGATCTTCTGGGAGATGTTTACTAGCCTGGACCAAAAAGACAGGCTCTTGTCACACAGCAGATCCTGAGGGAGTTCCAGCTGCACCTTTGGTCCCTCCTGCTGAAATTGAAAAACTCTCTTGTTTTTACAGGAACTTGCTGGGAGATGTGCTTACCTGTAAACAAATGACCAGGCTTTTCAGCCTCTGCCCCACAGCATATTGTGAGGGGGCCCAGTCTCAACTCTCCTTCTGACTGCAATTGAGAAACTACCACGTCTGCTAAGATCTTCTGAAACATGTGTGCCTATCTGAACCAATGACATATACATCCATCCTCTCCCTGACAGCAGATCCTGAGAGATCCCAGTTCTAGTTCCAGCCAACCCAGCTGCAATTGGAGAATTATCCCACTTGTTCAGGGTCCTCCCTGAAGATGTGCTTCTGCCTGAGCCAACATGACAGGTATGCCAGTTTCTGTCCCATAGTAAATCCTGAGGGGGCCAAATCTCAGCTGTGGCTTCTGGTGGTGTAGTTTAGGAATTAACTACTTGTGTAGAAACCTTCTAGGTGATACATGCTATCTGAGTCAATGAATGGCCTTCTTGCCACAGCAGATCCCAAGTCGACCCAGTCTCAACTCTAGCCACTCTCACTGCAGTTGGGAACCCATCTGCCTATGTAGAGACCTGCAAGAAATTTTATCCATTTGGGACATGGCAACATTTTTGGACTATGATTTCTCACCAGCATTCCCACATGTCCCCAGTACCCTCCTTGGATCTTCTGCAGATCCATCTAAACTGGTAGTTGCATTAACTTCAGAGCCTTACAAGACTTACAGGAAGCCTGGGCTTAGAGTGTCCTCTAGTGTTGAAATGGTTGCAGTGGTCACAGACACAGGGAACTAATTAATCAGTCTGTTTAGAATCCCTGGAAGACCCTCTGAATAAGAGTAGGAGCAAACAAAGCCAGACTGTGAAGATTAAAATAAATATTGAATCCTTAAATGTGTAAACATTGTTGTACATCCACAAGCATTAAGAGCATTCAGGAAAATATAACCTGACTGAATATGACAAAATAAGATGTCAAAGACTGACCCTTAAGTCATGGAGATGTGTGATCTCTCAGACAAAGAATTCAAAATAGATGTTTTAAGGAAGCCCCACGAAGTTAAAAAAAAAAAAAAAAAAAAAAAACCCATGGAATCTGATATGGTTTGGCTGTGTCCCCACCCAAATCTCATCTTGAATGGTAGTTCCCATAATCCCTATGTGTAGTGGGAGTGACCCTCTGGGAGGTAATTGAATCATGGGAGAGTTACCTCCATGCTGTTTTTATGATTGTGAGTTCTCATGGGATCTGATGGCTTTGCAAGGGGCTTTTCCCACTTTTGCTCAGCACTTTTCCTTCCTGCCATGATGTGAATTAGGAGATGTTTGCTTCCACTTCCATCATGATTGTAAGTTGCCTGAGACCTCCCCAGCCATGTGGAACTGTGAGCCAATTAAACCTATTTCCTTTATAAATTATCCAGTCTCAGGCAGTCCTTTATAGCTGAATGACAATGGCCTAACACAGTAAATTGGTACTGAGTAGTCAGGTGCTTCTGTAAAGATACTCAAAAATGTGGAAGTGACTTTGGAACTAGGTAACAGACAGAGGTTGGAACTGTTTGGAGGATCAGAAGAAGACAGGAAGATGTGGGAAAGTTTGTAAATTCCTAGAGACTTGTCAAATGGTTTTGAAATGCTGATAGTGATATGGACAATGAAGTTCAGGCTGAGGTGGTCTCAGACAGAGATACAAAACTTATTGGAAACTGGAATAAAGGTGAATCTTGCTATGTTTTAGCCAAGAGACTGATGGCATTTTGCCCCTGACCTGGAGACCTGTGGAATTTTGAACTTGAGAGAGATGATTTAGGGTATCTGGCAAAAGAAATTTCTAAGCAGCAAAGCATTCAAGATGTGGCTTGAGTGCTGTTAAAAGCATTTAGCTTTATGTATTCACAAAGATATGGTTTAGAAATGGAACTTATGTTTAAAAAGGAAGCAGAGAATAAAAGTTCAGAAAAATTTCAGCCTGATGATGTGCTAAAAAAGAAAAATCCATTTTTCTGAGGAGAAATTCAAGCCACTGCAGAAATTTTTGTAAGTAATGAGGAGCCAAATGTTAATTGCTAAGACAATGGGGAAAATGTCTCCAGGGCATGTCAGAGATCTTCACAGCAGCCCCTCCCATAACAGGCCTGGAGGCCTGGGAGAAAAAAATGGTTCCATGGGCCAGGCCCAGGGCTTGCTGCTTTGTGCAGTCTTCGAACTTGGTGACCTGCTTCCTGGCCGTGGCTAAAATTGGCCAAGATACAGCTCAGACCATGGCTTCAGAGGCTACAAGCTCCAAGCCTAGGCAGCTTCCAAATGTTGAGCCTGTGGGTGCACAGAATTCAAGAACTGAGGTTTGAGAACCCCCACCTAGATTTCAGAGGTTGTTCACCATAATGTCCAGGCAGAATTTTGCTGCAGGAGCAGAACCATCATGGAGAACCTCTGCTAGGGCAGTGTGGAAGGGAAATGTGGGATCAGAGTCCCTACACAGAATCCTCACTGGGACACTGCTTAATGGACCTGTGAGAAGAGGGCCACCATCCTCCAGACCCCAAAATGGTAGATCCACTGACAGCTTGCACTCTGTACCTGGAAAAGCCACAAATAATGCCAGCCCATGAAAGTAGCCCCAAGGGGGGGCTATACCCTGCCAAGCCATAGGAGCAGAGCTTCCCAAGGATGTGGGAGCTCACCTCTTGCTTCAGTGTAACCTGGATGTGAGACATGGAGTCAAAGATATTATTTTGGAGCTTTAAGATTTAATTACTGCCTCATTGGATTTTGGCTTGCATGGGGCCTGTAGTTGGCCTTTGTTTTGGCCAACTTTTCCCATTTAGAATGGGTGTATTTACCCAATACCTGTACCCCCATTATATCCAGGAAGTAACTAAGTTGCTTTTGATTTTACAGGCTGATAGGTGGAAGGGACTTATTTGTCTTAGATGAATGTTTGGACTTGGACTTTTGGGTTAATGCTAGAATGAATTAAGATGTTGGGGGACTATTGGAATGGCATGGTTGTGTTTTAAAATGTGAGGACATGAGATTTGGGAGGTGCCAGGGATAGAATAATATGGTCTGGCTGTGTCCCCACCCAGATCTCATCTGAAGTTTGGTTCCCATAATCTCCACATGCCATGAGAGGGCCGGTGGGAGGTAATTGAATCACAGGGGTGGTTACTTCCTGGCTGTGTCTCCACCCAAATCTCATCTTGAATTGCAGTTCCCATAATCTCCACATGCGGTGGGAGGGACCCAGTGGGAGGTAATTGAATCATGGGGGCAGTTATTTCCAGGCTGGTCTCATGACACTGAGTTTTCATGAGATCTGATGATTTTATTTAAGGGGCTTTTCCTTCTTTTGCTTGGCACTTCTCCTTCTTGCCATCATGTGAAAAAGGATGTGTTTACTTCCCTTTCCACCATAATCCTAACCCTCCACAGCCATACGGAACTGTGAATCAATTAAATTTCTTTCCTTTATAAATTACCCAGTCATGGGCAATCCTTTATAGCAGTGTGAGAACAGACTAATACAGAATCAATTCAGAAATGTGTCAGAAAAATTTAACAGAGAGATTGAATATAATTTTTGAAGATCAAATGGAATACTGGACCTGAAAAATGCAATGAATAAAATGAAAAAATACAATCAAGAATGTCAAAGGTAGATTTAATCAAATAAAACAAGTAAGAAAGAAAGAAAACAAAAGATAAAAGGCAAACAATAATAACAACAATAAAAATGCAGCTCCTTTTTTCTTTCTTGGAAGAAGTTTATGACATACTCTTCCAGTGGCTACTTAGTGACCTGGCTTCTAACTAACTTGCACTGGGGAGTTAAAGAGACAGATAAGCGTTAACCCTAGAAGTATATAGGCACTTTTTAAGCTTTCTTCCCCAGTTCACTCCAGTGATAATTAAGTCTATTAATTCCTCCTGGAAGGAATTTGTTTATACATTGAGTGCCGCAATTTTTACAATTTCCACCTGAGGGTCTGTATACTAACCCTCTTAGCTCTGGGAGCAGAGACTGGAATGTATGTCTCTTCAGACCACAGTAAAAAATGTGACAGTTTTATATGGGCATGTGAGCATATCCAGGGGTTACATGGACCAGGAATTGTAAGCAGAGGTATAGAAAAACCCTGTCCTCTGTTTTCCCCCAGAAGGCATTTATGCCATATAGCAGTTGCCCCAACGCATACAGCTACCTCCTGATGGACTCCTTAAACTCCTTAGCTCTGTGTACAGGGGATAAGCACATTCTAGTCTTTCTAGATTATAGAACAAAAAAATTGATTTTAAATGGGACTGTAACAAATTCCATAGGCTACTCCCCTTTGAAGAAGTGCAGAAAAGGAGCAAGAATGTGCAGCAGCTCTCATGATCTCTCCAGAAAGAGCTTACAGCACACACTTCCAGTTTGTTTACCCCATTGGCTAAACAAACAATAGCCTCTGGCAGCTGGAGCCAGGGTTTGGCACTTCTTGAGCCTTCCATCCAGCTTGCCCAATGGTAAATCTAGGCATACTCATTCTTCCTGGAAGGAGTTTGGCCATGGACTGAGTACCGAAATTTTTATAGCTGTCACCAAATGGACGGTTTCTTTAACAACCTAGCTCTGAGAGTCAGTGGGGCTTCGTATTCCTGAGTTGCTCTAGACAACAAAAAACAAAGAAGTGGTTTTACAATAAGTTCACTCCAGAACCTATCTGCCTATAGCAGAGGGTGTTATGATCAGAGGGTGAAGCATCAGTATAAGCACAGCATTTTTCATGATCAGAGGGTGCAGCCTGAACACGAGCACTCCATTTGCCATTTGACTGAACTCAACCACCCAGTTGACTGAAATCAACCACCCAAGGGCAACAAAGAAGATAAAAGAAAAAAATCCCTCATTCAAAGGACAGCAATCTCAAATGTTGAAGGAACATTGCCTTCAAAGATGAGAAAAAAAAACCAATGCAAGAACTCTGGCAACTCAGAAAGTGGCAAAGTGTTTTTACCTCCAAATAATCACACTAGTTTTCCGGGAATGGTCCTTAATCATGCTTAATGGCTGAAATGGCAGAAATAGAATTGAGAGTCTGGATAGGAATGAACGTCACTGAGATTCAGGAGAAAGTAAAAACCCATTCCATGAAATCATAGAAATACAATAAAATGATATGGGAGATAAAGATAAAATGGCCATTTTAAGAAAGAACCAAACTGATCTGATAGAACTGAAAATCTCACTTCAAGGTTTTCGGGATACCAATTGCAAGTATTAACAGCAGAATTGACCAAGATGAGGAAAGAATCTCATAGCTTAAGACCTCAAAGCTATTTTGGTTCTTCAAAATAACTCAGACAAAAATAAAGAAAAAATATTATGAAGAATAAGAAAAACCTCCAGGAAATATGAGAATATGAAAAGAGACCAAATCTATGACTCACTCATGTTCCTGAAAGAGAGGAAGAGAAAGTGAGCAACTTAGAAAATATATTTGAGAATATTACCGACAAAATTTTCCCCATTCTCATTAGAGAGGCCAACATTCAAATTCAGGACATGCAGAGAACCCCTGCAAAATATCATGCTAGATGAGCAACCCCAAGACACATAATCATCAGATTCTCCAAGGTCAAAATAAAACAAAAAATGGTAAAGGCAGCTAGAAAGAAGAGGCAGGTCACCTACAAAGGGAAGCCCATCAGCTAACAACAAACTTGTCAGCAGAAACCCTACAAGCCAGAAGAAATTGGGGGTCTATATTCAGCTTTTTTTAAAAAAAGAAATTCAATTGAGAATTTAGTATCAAGACAAACTAAGCTTCATAAGTAAAGGAGAAATAAGATCTTTTTCAGAGAAGGAAACGCTAAGAGAATTCATTACCACCAGATCTGTCTTACAAAAGGTCCTAAAGGGAGTGCTAAATATGGAGAGGAAAGACCATAAGCAGCCACTAGAAAAACACACTTAAGTACATAAACCATTGACACTATAAAGCAACCACACAATCAAGTTGTGTATTAACCAGGTAACAGTAGGATGACAGGATCAAAGCCACACCTATCTATTTTAACCTTGAATGTAAAAAGGCTAAATGTCTCAATTAAAAGGCACAGAGTGGCAAGTTGGATAGAGAATCAAGACCCAATTGTATGCTGTTCTCAAGAGTCTATCTCACAAGCAATGACACCTATAGGCTTAAAGTAAAGGGATGCAGAAAAATCTACCAAACACTACACAGAAAAACGCAGGGGTTTCTATCTAATTTAAGAAAAAACAAACTTTAAACCAATCAAGATCAAAAAACACAAAGAAGGGCATTAGAGAATGGTGAAAGGCTTAATTCAGCATGAAGACCTAGCTATCCTGAATATGTATGCATCTAACACAGGAGCTCCCAGACTCCTAAGTCAAGTTCTTAGAGACCTATGAAGAGACTTAGATAACCACGCAAAATAGGGGAAGACTTTAACACCCCACTGACAGAATTAGACAAATCTTTGAGGCAGAAAATTAACAAAGATATTTGGGATCTGAATTCAACACTGAACCAAATGGATCTCTCTGCAGAAACCCTACAAGCCAGAAGAGAGTAGGGGCCAATATTCAACATCCTTAAAGAAAAGAACTTTCAACCTAGAATTTCATATCCAGCCAAACTAAGCTTCGTAAGTGAAGGAAAAATAAAATCCTTTATGAACAAGCAATTTCTCAGAGATTTCATCACCACCAGGCTCTTTACAAGAGCTCCTGAAAGAAGCACTAAACATAGAAAGGAACAACTAGTACCAGCCACTCCAAAAATGTACCAAATGTTAAAGAGCATTGACACAATGAAGAAACTGCATCAACTAACGGGTAAAACAATCGGCTAGCATCAAAATGGCAGGATCAAATTCACACATCACGATATTAACCTTAAATGTAAATGGGCCAAATGCCCCAATCAAAAGACACAGACTGGCAAATTGGATAAAAAGTCAAAACCCATCAGTGTGCTGTATCCAGAAAACCCATCTCACATGCAAGGATACACATACGCTCAAAATAAAGGGATGGAAGAAGATCTACCAAGCAAATAGGGGGCACAAAAAAGCAGGAGTTGCAATTCTAGTCTCTGATAAAATGGACTTTAAACCAACAAAGACCAAAGAGACAAAGAAGGGCATTGCATAATGGTAAAAGGATCAATGCAACAAGAAGAGCTAATGATCCTAAATATATACACACTCAATACAGGAGCACCCACATACATAAAGTAAGTTCTTACCTACAAAGAGACTTAGGCTCCCACACAATAATAGTGGGAGATTTTAACACTTCACTGTCAGCATTAGACAGATCAACGAGACAGAAAATTAACAAGGATATCTAGGACTTGAACTTAGACCTGGACCAAGCAAACCTAATAGACATTTACAGAAGCCTCTACCCCAAATCCACAGAATATACATTCCTCTCAGCACCTCTTCACACCTACTCTAAAATTGACCACATAATTGGAAGTAAATCACTCCTCGGCAAATGCAAAAAACAGAAAACATAACAAACAGTCTCTCAATTAGGAAAGGAGGAAGTCAAATAGTCTCTATTTGCAGACGACATGATTGTATATTTAGAAGACCCCATCGTCTCAGCCCAAAATCTCCTTAAACTAATAAGCAACTTCAGCAAAGTCTCAGGATACAAAATCAGTGTGCAAAAATCACAAGCATTCCTATTCACCAATAACAGACTTAAAGAAAGCCAAATCAAGAACAAACTGACATTCACAATTGCTACAAAGAGAATAAAATACCTAGGAATACAACTAACAAAGGATGTAAAGGACCTCTTCAAGGAGAACTACAAACTACTGCTCAACGAAATAATAGAGGACACAAACAGATGGAAAAACATTCTATGCTCATGGTTAGGAAGAATCAATATCATGAAAATGGCCATACTGCCCAAAGTAACTTATAGATTCAATGCTACCATCAAGCTACCAATGACCCTCCTCACAGAACTGGAAAAAACTGCCTTAAACTTCCTATGGAACCAAAACAGAGCCCACATAGCCAAGTCAATTCTAAGCAAAAAGAACAAAGCTGCAGGCATCACACTACTGGACTTCAAACTATACTACAAGGCTACAGTCAGGTAGTCAAAACAGCATGGTACTGGTACCAAAACAGAGATATAGACCAATGGAACAGAACAGAGGCCTTGGAGGCAACGCCACACATCTACAACCATCTGATCTTTGACAAACCTGACAAAAACAAGCAATGGGGAAAGGATTCCCTGTTTAATAAATGATGTTGGGAAAAGTGGCTAGCCATGTACAGAAAGCAGAAACTGGACCCCTTCCTGACACCTTACACTAAAATTAACTCCAGATGGATTAAAGACTTAAACAAAAGACCTAATACCGTAAAAACCTTAGAAGAAAACCTAGGCAAAACCATTCAGGACATAGGCATAGGCAAGTACTTCATGACTTAAACACCAAAAGCATTGGTAACAAAAGGCAAAATAGACAAATGGGACCTAATTAAACTCTAGCGCTTCTGCACAGCAAAAGGAAGAATCATTAGAGTGAGCTGGCAACCAACAGAATGGGAAAAAATTTTTGCAATCTACCCATCTGACAAAGGACTTATATCCAAAATCTACAAAGAACTAAAACAGATTTACAAGAAAAAACAAACAAACCCATTCAAAAGTGGGCAAAGGATATGAACAGACACTTTTCAGAAGAAGACATATATGAGGCCAACAAACATATGAAAAAATGCTCATCATCACTGGTCATTAGAGAAATGCAAATCAAAACTACATTGAGATACCATCTCACGCCAGTAAGAATGGTGATCATTAAAAAATCTGGAGACAACAGATGCTGGAGAGGATGTGAAGCAATAGGAGCACTTTTACACTGGCGGTAGGAGTGTAAATTAGTTCAACCATTGTGAAAGATAGTATGGCGATTCCTCAAGGACCTAGAAACAGAAATTCCATTTGACCCAGCAATCCCATTACTGGGTATATATGCAAAGGATTATAAATTGTTCTATTATAAGGACACATGCACACATATGTTCATTGCAGCACTGTTTACAATAGCAAAAACTTGGAACCAACCCAAATGCCCATCAGTGATAGACCGGACAGGGAAAATGTGGCACATATACACCATGGAATACTATGCAGCCATAAAAAAAGAAAGATGAGTTCGTGTCCTTTGTAGGGACTTGGATGAACCTGGAAACCATCATTCTCAGCAAACTGACACAAGAACAGAAAATCAAACACCATATGTTCTCACTCATAGGCAGGTGTTGAACAATGAGAACACATGGACACAGGGAGGGGAGCATCACACATTGAGATCTGTGGGGGGTGACTAAGGGAGGGACAGTGGGGGGTAGGGAGTTGGGGAGGGATAACATGGGAGAAATGCCAGATATAGGTGATGGGGATGGAGGCAGCAAACCACATTGTCATGTATGTACCTATGCAACAATCCTGTATGTTCTGTACATGTACCCCAGAGCCTAAAATACAATTATATATATATATATATATGGATACATGTATGCAGTATGTGTGTCACAACACTATCCACAATATCAAAGACATAGAATCAAGCCAATTGCTCATCAATGATAGACTGGGTAAAGAAAATGTAGTATATAAACACCATGGAATACTACGCAGCCATGAAAAAGAACAAGATCATGTCCTTTGAGGCAAGATGGGTGGAGCTGGAGACCATTGTCCTAAGCAAACTAATAAAAGAACAGAAAAGCAAATACCACATTTTCTCACTTATAAATGAAGGCTAAACTTTGAGTACATATGGACACAAAGAAGGGAACAATGGACACTAGGGCCTACTTGAGGATAGAGAATGAGAGGAAAGTGAAGATCAAAAAGCTAATCAGATACTATGCTGATTAGCTGGTGATAAAATACTTCTGCACTCGAACCTTCCATGACATTCAGTTTACCTATACAACAAACCTACACATGTATCCCTGAACCTAAAATAAAAGTTAAAAATAAAACCCCAAAATTAGACACACAGTCTGTTCATGAGGCTTGATGGAAAGAGGTAATTTTATCCACTCCTGGTGGGATTACAATATGGTACAACCCCTGTCAAGGGATCAAAATTTCAAATGCATTTCTCCTTTGCACTAGCAAATCTACTTCTGGGAATGTGGTTCACGAGAAGGAAAGCCAAGAAAGGCCACATGTGGTGTAGTTTGTAATAGCAAAATATTGAAAACAACCTGTGAGGGTAGCAATGTGGGTTTATTGAAAGTTAATGTAATCTATAAATGATTTGCTCTGCAACTTTAACACACACACACACACACACACACACACACACACACACACACACACACACACACACTCACCAAGCAATCCAAGAACTAGAAAATTACTAATAACCAATAATTTAAATCAATCCGTGTCCTTCTCACCCATCCAGAATGTTTTCTTCTCTCATTTCCAGAGTTAGCCACTATCCTGTATTTCATGTTTATAGTTTTTTTTCTCTCTCTCTCTTTTTTTCTTTTTTTTTTTTGAGATGGAGTTTCGCTCTTGTTACCCAGGCTGGAGTGCAATGGCGCGATCTCGGCTCACTGCAACCTCCACCTCCTGGGTTCAGGCAATTCTCCTGCCTCAGCCTCCTGAGTAGCTAGGATTACAGGCACGCCCCACCATGCCCAGCTGATTTTTTGTATTTTTAGTAGAGACGGGGTTTCACCATGTTGACCAGGATGGTCTTGATCCCTTGACCTCGTGATCCACCCGCCTCGGCCTCCCAAAGTGCTGGGATTACAGGCGTGTTTTTTTTCTTTTTTTGAGATGGAGTAGCACTCTGTTTCCCAGGCTGGAGTGCAGTGGCGCGATCTCAGCTCACTACAACCTCCACCTCCCGGGTTCAAGCAATTCTCCTGCCTCAGCCTCCTGAGTACCTGGGATTACAGGAGCCTGCCACCATGCCCAGCTAATTTTTGTATTTTCAGTAGAGATGGGGTTTCACCATGTTAGCCAGGATGGTCTCGATCTCCTGACCTCATGATCCGGCCACTTCGGCCTCCCAAAGTGCTGGGATTACAGGTGTGAGCCACTGCGCCCAGCCAGTTTTCTCATTTTTTATGTAACCCTTTTTGGTCTTTGTTTCCTATGTAAACATGCCTAGGCAATATATTTCTCAGTTTTCCTTCATTTTGAGTTTTATGACGTGTATAATTCTAAATATTGTCACTTTGGACTTGTGTTTATTCAACATTATTTTAATTATAGTCATATTGTGCATGGCTGTATTTCAGTTATTTTCACAATTGTATAATAATTCCTTGCATTAGTATGTCATAATGTATTTATCCAGTATCTTAGTATTGATAATATGGACTGTTTCCAGTATATTGTTGTTAAAAACAGTACTTTTATGAACATTATTGTGCATGTTTCCCAATAAACATGTGGACATATTTTTCTTAATTAAATCTTTACAAGTGCAATTGCTGGATTATAGATTGTGTACACATTCAGTGTTACTAGCTGATGTCAAACTGTTTTTCAAATAAATTTCACCAGTATAAACTATCATTAGTAATGCATAAAAGTTTATTTTCTACTACAAATCAATAAGAAAAGATAAACAACCCAATCAAATCTAAAATAAAAGTTGAAATTTAAATAAATAAAAGGTAAGATACTTGAATAGGTGCTTCACAAAAGAGGATAGCCAAGTGGATAATAGAAATATTAAAAATGGGCCAGGCACAACGACTCACGCCTGTAATCCTAGCACTTTGGAAGGCTGAGGCAGGTGGATCGTTCAAGGTCAGGACTTCAAGACCAGCCTGATCAACATAGTGAATCCCTGTCTTTACTAAAAACACAAAAATTAGCTGGGTGTGGTGGTGTGCACCTGTAATCCCAGCTGCTTGAGAGGCTGAGGCAGGAGAATTGCCTGAACCCAGGAGGCGGAGGTTGCAGTGAGCCAAGATCTCTCCATTATGCTCCAGCCTGAGCAGCAGAGTGAGACTCTGTCTCAAAAAAAAAAAAAAAAAAAAAAAAAAAAGAAACGAAAAAAAAAAGAAAAAAAAAAAAAAAAAAAAAAAAAAAAAAAAAAAAAAAAAAAAAAAAAAAGAAAGAAAAGAAAAGGAAAGAAATACTAAAAATGGGTCAGCTTCACCATTTATTAGGAAAGTACAAATTCAAATCACAGGAAATCCCACAAGATGTCCATCTGAAAGGCTAATGAAAAGGCAATTCATGCCAAGCATGGTAAGGCTATGGAGGAAATGGAATGCTCACACGCTGCTGATAGCAGTGTGAATTGGTACAATGATATTGGAAAATTGCAGTATTTATGATAGCTGGATGCATCTATACTCTGTGATTTGCACTCTGTGATCCAGCAATTCCATTCCTAACTATATATCCAAAATAAATGCATACCTATGTTCTCCAAAGATATGAACATGAATATTCGTAGGAACACTATAATAGCTAAAACCTAGAAATATCCAATGTATACTGACAGTAGAATGAATATGTAACATTTTTGGTATTTTTCATATAATAGAATACAGCAGTAAAAATGAACTACAGTTGCAGGCTTCAAAATGGATGACTCTCAAAAATGTAATGTTGAGCAACATAAGCAAGACATATGACCACTATGCCTTAGATTTCATTTACATGCACGTTGAAAAGTATACTAAACTGAATATATGTTTTAGAATATGGGCAGAAATTGCATAACTATAAAGGAAAGCAATGGCTAATTACCATAAAATCTCGGAAAGTGGTTATCTCTGGGGAGGAAGGAGAATGAGGCAACTGGGGAGAGGCATGGAGCATAGATACAGTAATTACTCTCCTCCTTTACCTGGCAGCTCATTTTAATGCTATTTTTTAAAGAATATAGGTATTTTCTATGCAATTTTGTTTGTTTGGTTTATTGTACAATAAGCTTTTTTGTAAGGTAGCGGAAAGACTTCAACAGTCTGAGATTTGTTTCTGTCTCCTTCAGTTTCAGGCTTGATGGGCATGTGATCAGAGTCTAAAGAGACAAAAGGTGGGGATTTAATATCCAACAATTAGTTTGTTATCTTCCCTGCCTTCACTCCACCTCAACTCAGTGACTTTCTGAACTCAGATTCTGTCCCTGACAACATCCAACTTGAGGATATTCATTTCTATTACTCAGAACTCTTGGTAACAATGACAGAATAGCAAGTCAGACTAGCTGAAGCAGAGGGCTGATTTATTGCCTCGTAACCCAACCATGAGAAGGGCGTGTGAAGGACTGCTCTTAAGGTAAAGGAGGGAAGACTGGCTGTGTCATCTGAATCTTCTCTGACCATCACTTCTCTCCTTGTCTCAGCGTATTAGGGTCGTTTTTCTCAGACAATTGATCTCCACCCTCAGAATGGGATCACTGCTTCTGGAATTCCCTGGTTCATATCCATCACCTTTGCCAAAAGGAGGGATGCCCCTTTTCCTCTTATTACCCTGAATTCAAATAAAAGACTTTAATAGACCAGGCTAAGTTTCACACACAACACAGACACAGACACACACACACACACACACACACACACACACACCTGTGGTCAGGGGTCAGACTTTCATGATTAGCAATTTCCATTAGATTCACAAGTTGATGGTAAAGAGAGATAATTCTTCACAAGCAACAGGATGCTGTTCAAAGAAGTAGGGCATGCTGGACACACAAACTGTAGATGTCCAGTGTATACATGATTTATGTTTTCTACTCTTCACTTTTCTGATTATTTTCTCCCTACCACTGTGATTTCCAGGGCATCATCCCTCTCCAGACCTAGAATTCCACTTTCCAATTACTTTCTTGATGCATCTCAAAGACTGTCTGTGAAATGGCAAAGTGCAATAATTTGTCACTATTTATTCAAGGCAAACTTGTCTTACAGAGTTTTTGCAGGAAGGAGGAAGGAAAAGCGCAGTTTGATGCCAGGAGTGGTAAAATGATAAAATAGATTTGGGTGGGGTTTATGAGAGCATAATGAGGAAACACCTTGGTTTTGTAATGAAGACTGGATCTACCAGTGACTAGCTGAATAACCTTCTGTAATTCCTTTCTCTTCTTGGGCCTCATAGTATTTCAAAACATGAATAATTTGGTTGTAATGTCACCCGACAAGTGAGCCAGCAGTTCTACTCTGTGAGAAAGTAGGAAACCTCTTGGGATGATCAGAGGTGATCTGATGTAATGTCTATTAGGTCTCCCTGTGAATAATCCCTGGGGAAAGCCCCCAAGTCCCTCCCAGAATAGGGTGGATATTTCCCAAAGCAGCTAAGGAAATGTCCCTTGTAAATACCACAGACCCACCCCTGGAGCCAGGCCAAGCTGGACTGCATAAAGATTGGTATGGCCTTAGCTCTTAGCCAGACACCTTCCTGACATCATGAGGGCCAGCAGCTTCTTGATCACCGTGGTGCTCCTCATTGCTGGGATGCTGGTTGTAGAGGCAGCTGTCATGGGAGGTGAGTGAACAGGTGACCTGCTGGGGCTGGGCTGGACTAAGGGGAGGCTCTCTGAGACACCCTGGGCCAGGACAGGGAGAACTTATGAAGCAGTAGGCAGACTGAAACCCAGACTTCAGCTTTCTGGACTTTGCCATCATATCCAGAAAAGGCAGGACTTGGGCTGGTGGACTCCGTATGCTTTCACCCCAGTGACTAAGATATCAGGAGGATTTGTGGAAGTAGTGTTGGTATGTGACCTTGGTCTCAGGTGTTAATACCTGTGCAGAATGTGCAATAAAATGATGAACTCCAGGATTTTAAGCCTTGGGTGTGGACAATGTCCCCTGTTTCTCTGCCCCATGAAGGTACCAGAGTAATCAGTGCTCTAAAAGGAGGTTAAGAAACAGCAAGGCTTCAGAAATCACATCATTTGAGGATCCCCATTTTATAAGGAGGGAATCAAAATGTAGAAATGAGTGAGCAATTGCCAAGGTAATTCCCAGAGCCAGGATGGGGCTCAAGTCTCCTGATATGTGGCTTAGGGCTCTTTCCTACTCCAATGTGCTTTCTAAGAAATGACAATATGTCCTGTTCACTGCTGGGTGTCACTCCAGTCTGACCACTGCTCCTGAGAGACTTGGAGTCGAGAAAGAGGGAAACAGATACTCAAGGGAACTGTGGACCTGTAGACCCCCCAGAAAGGGAAGAACCTTCCAAGAGTGCAGCTCCCCTAGGTCCCCCAGGCGTACCTTCCCTACTCAGGTCATGGTTTGAAGATGCTGCAGTAAGAGTGGATGGATCCAGGGGAAATTACATGGTAGCTGAAGCAGGGGCTTACTGGGTATAAATGTGGGCTCATTTCTTCTTTTAACAGTTCCTGTTAAAGTTCAAGACACTGTCAAAGGACAAGATCCCGTTCTGGTCAATGGACAAGATCCCGTTAAAGGACAAATTTCAGTTAAAGGTCAAGATAGAGTCAAAGGGCAAGGACCAGTCAAAGGTCAAGCCTCCACTAAGTCTGGCTCCTGCCCCAAGACCTTGATCCGGTGTGCCATGTTGAATCCCCCTAACCGCTGCTTGAAAGATACTGACTGCCCAGGAATCAGGAAGTGCTGTGAAGGCTCTTGCGGGATGGCCTGTTTGGATCCCCAGTGAGGTGAGCACTAGCTGGAGGAAGAGGGAACCCCTGAGGACACAAAAGAAGGTTGAGCAGTGGGGAGCCATCCCAGGTTGGTGGGAGGGAGGTTGTGGGTGGTGACAGAAAGACTGGGAGATCGAGGGGTCTCAGAGGATATGACCAGAGTGCCTGGAAGGATGATCTGGGCTCCTCACTGCCTCTGAGTGCTTTGATGCGCTGACTCTCACTCACCTCTGATTCGCTTCTCTTCCACAGATGGAGCCTGTCCTTCCTGCACCTATGACATCGCCAGAGCTGCAGGCCCCATCTGGTCCTAGGTCCTTGCCACCCTACTCCTTCCCACACTGCCCATTCTTCCTCCCACTCAGGATGCCCAAGACTGGAGCTGCCTCTCTCATCCACTTTCCAATAAAGAGTCCTTTCTGCTCCACTTGTTTCTGGTTCCTATGACTTCTGGGCTCCTAGATGCTTTGGGGAAATGGATGTATAATTGGGACTTCTCTCCAGTGAAGAGGGGAAAGTGAATGAGAGTCGGGGAGGGGGGAAGAGGAGGGCTATCCCTAGGACTTCATATTACAAATCCAATAATCAGCCCCAGTGCTGCCATCTCCATTTCACCAGAAAATGGAAAGCTGGAAATCTTGCCTTTGGCAAAGGATCAGGGAAAACAGAAAACACAAAAAATAAATAAATGTTACATAAACCATAAACAGGTCTCTTTTTTTCCAATCCACCATTAGTCCTGATCTGGCCTCTGTTGGCCTTGCCAGTGTGACCAGCCAACCCTTACGGCTGAACCTACAGCTCCCCACTTCCTTCTCATTAATATATCCCAGGGATTGATATCTTTCCAAGAAGACATAGAAAGGATGATGTTACAGATACTGCGAAATTCCTGCACATTAGAATTTCACTGGTTTGTGCCTGAGATTCCTCCATAATGAAACTTTCCTTTGGGTTAAGCAATATCCCCTCTCAGATTTCCAAGATGTGAATAAGGAGGCAAGACACAGTGAATCTTTCATACTCTGGTGTCAGAGGTTTGGGTGAACAGCATTCTCTGGAGACATATATGTTGGGGCAGGGCATACTTGAGTAGTGGAGAAACGGGCAGGAATATGAGCGACCTCATGGCTCTCCTGTTGACCCACTCATCCCACTGCCATTGCACAAGGGAATTCTCAGGGAAGGCCACACCCCTGGATAGGGAGCAGCCTGAGTGAAGGGAAATGAGCACAGGCTTGAGAGTCAGGTGATCTGAGCATGGGCTTTGCCTCCCCACGTATTGGATGACCTCTCTGGCAAATGTATGTCCCCTTCCAGGACTCAGAGGTCTATTTCAGTTGAGGGGGTAAGATATAATTATTCTGCAAAGGAAGGTCGAATCCTGCCATTCTGGGATCTGAAACAGCTCTTCTTTGTGTGTTGGGTTCCTGCTCTGAGAAGACATGGGAAGTAGAGGCTTGGGTTGAGGCAACATGGATCCCTGCACCACTCTGCCCCTTCCATGAGCATCTGAGCCTTTTGATTTTTGCCTTTTGTTCAGGGGCTAGTCTGAACTACAGTAGGGTTTTGATACTAGAGTATCTTGGAGTACAGGTGTGAGCAGTACCCAAACTTCTGGCTTGATAAATATAAAATACATCATTGGAGGCAATAATGGTTTCTGTTTTTTAATTTTTACTCTATTTCAGTTCCTATATCTAGTAGATTACAAGTATGTGTCACTTATTTTTCATAAGTCCCTTTCAGATGGCCATTATACATATTTTATTTTATTTTCTGTTTTTGTAAAAAGATTGACTCTCATATTTTATTTTCTATTTTTGTAAAAAGATTGAATCTAAGAGAGATGAAGCAACCATTAAAAGCCACAAGGTTAGTAAGTGATAGTAAATGATTTTTTTATTATATACCAACAACAATCAGTTACACCTGCTACATTTCCTATTATTAATAACAACAAAATTGGCTGGGCGAGGTGGCTCATGACTATAATCCCAGCACTTTGGGAGGCTGAGTCGGGTGGATCACGAGGTCAGAAGATGAAGACCATCCCAGCTAACATAGTGAAACCCCATCTCTACTAAAAATACAAAAATCAGCTGCGCGTGTACCTGTAGTTTCAGCTACTCGGGAGGCTGAGGCAGGAGAATTGCTTGAACCTGGGAGGCAGAGGTTGTAGTGAGCCAAGATCGTGCCACTGCACTCCAGCATGGCAACAGAGTAAGACTCTGCCTTAAAAAAAAAAAAAATCAACAAAATCACAACATTGCTATGAATAAGCTTAACAAGAGAGAGGCAGAGCTTTAAAAAAGAAATCTATATAACTTTTCAGAGGTATATAGAAATGCTTGACTATACATGTATCCCAATACACAAATGGGAGGACTATGTGGTGAAGATGTCAATAATTATTCAATATTCAATATTTATTTGATTTATTCCTAAGGTGCATTATACCCCAAATTCATTTTTAATATGGTATGGTTATGGAGGTTAAGGGAACTTCAAATAATACTTAAGTTTATGAAGAAGAATGAATTCTTGTGAATAGGCATAGATTCACAAGAATCTATGAATTTACAAACTTACAAATGAAGATTAATCTGAGGGCACTGGAACCTCCTAGATTTAAAAGTTTTGCAAAGTAAAAATCATCAATATGTTGTTTTTGTTAGGAGAATAGACAGGCTGAGAAATCAATAGAAAACAAAAGGAAACCCCAAAACAGGCCCCAGTATATCTAATTCAGGTAAGGATCAATGTCAAGTTCCAAAACAATGAAGAAAACTTGGATTTTTTTAAGAAACAAGGTTCAGACGGTAGATTCACTATTTACAAAAACAAAAGAGCTAACTCTTGTCTGAATTTGGGCAAAGATTAAGCCACTGAGAGAGAAAAATTGAAAGGCTCCAAAAAGCCATTTTCTTTGCCCTCAGGAAGCAGTCCAGGGTGAGTCGAGACCTCACAGACACTGGTGGCTCCTTCCAGCCAGGATTTTCTGTGCAACAGAGGCTGGAATTCCTTTCACGTTCTCTCAGGCAGGGACACATCTCCCAGGAAGACCCTGCCAATTGGAATAGTCCTCTGACTGCAGTAAGAGGGGCTGGAGCTGATACTGGACCCCTCAGGATCTGCTGTGGGGCAGCGGCTGGAGAGCCTTGTCTCATTGGCTGGAAGAAGGAGTGAACATCTTCCAGCAAGTTCCTGCACAGATGTGATAATTTCTTGATTGCAGCAGAAGGAGCTGAAGCTGGGAATGGCCCCCCTTGGGATCTGCTGTGGGACGGAGGCCGGAGAGCCCATCTTGTTGGCCGAGACAAGTACTTATCTCCCTGCAAGACTCAGCACCGAAGGGATAGCCAGAGTTGAGACTGGATCCCATCTCGACCTGCTGTGCAACAGGGGTTGGCAAGCCTGCCAGGGAGGCTCAGACTCTTAGGCTATGAGATATGTGTGAGCGTCCATCTGGATTGTTGTGTGAACAACTCTGAGCTGGGACCTCAGCTGATGGGGGCTGGAGCTGAATCACGAGGCAACTTTCAGGTTCACTGCCCAGATGATGTCAGTGAGCAGAGCGGCCTTTCTGCCAAAGCCCTAGTGTGTGTGATTCATTCTGGAACCACAATAGATGGGTTTCATTGCAGGCTCAAGGCCAAATGTAACCAAACCCCTGAAGGACTGGGCCATTTCTGGGATTGAACTCTGGAGCCAGCTCAGCGGATCAGCCACATGGGTATTGGTCTGCACTCTCAGTATGACCCTCCAAGGTCTTGGGCTCCACCAGCGTTTCACAAATTCCCCTGTGAATCCAGATCCAGAGGCTCCCACTGAGAGACTTTGCGGATTAGTGTAGAATTCTTGTTGAGGTGTTGGGACATGAGCGGGTGCCTTCTATTTCATCATCTTGGTGTGATGTCACTCCTTCCTCAGCAGTTTTTTTGGTCAATTTTGCAAAACTTTACATTTTACAATGGGGCTGGAAAGGGCAGGACAGCGTGAGTCCCAGCACTGGGATTTGTTGTTTGCTCCCTTTTCCTGACAGGCATTTTGTATTTTTGGCATTCTTTCTTTTCAAGTTATGTTGAGGGTGTGGTTTTGCTTAGAAATTTCTCAGCTGTGGTGTTATTTTATACAGCTTGGGGAGATGTGGAAGTTTCTCATTCCTCCTCTTCTGCTTTCTATTGTCTTCAGCTACCCCCCAAAAATCCCCTGGAAACTGCTCTCTGAAAGAACGTGGAGAAAAATTATTAATGCACTTTAAGGAGATCAAAAAAAAAAAAAAAAACAACAAAGTGTGAGTAATGTGTTGAGTGAATTGAAAAGAAGCTATTTTTCTTGTTTCCTTCATTGCTTCCCTCTGCAGTAAGTTTGGATGTGATCCATGCATTGGTTGTGTCCCCTAGAAACAAACCAGATTCAAAAACAGATGTGGGGTACCAGCTTCCCAAACAATGAGAGGTGCTGTTGGTTAAGACAGCCTTGTCCAAGGAGTGCTGGAACCAGACAAGGGCTTGGAGACCCAGAACTTCAAAGAAAGGTATGAGGCCCCAACATATTTCACTTTGCTGCCCCTGCATGGCCTCCCTAGCGATATTGACACCTGATTAACAAATCTTGAAGGGCATAAGGGACAACAAAATGACTGTGGGGAGAAGTCATTTACCTCTTTACTTTATCAAGATTGCACAGGTCGCTGAAGGGAGAAATGCATTTACTAATTTTACTCAGTAAGCCAAGTCCAGAAAAGAACTAGTTCTCTGATTCCCAGACATGGGTTCATTGTACAATTATCTGAAAATAGTTGACTGGATCGAATTGTTTCAAATGTAATTTCTATGACTCCAATTGATGCCTGAGTATTTGTCTCCTAATACTTGGTGTCTTTCATTGTTTTCCAGTTATTTAGCATTTTAAAGGAAATTATTAATTAATAGAAATACGGAATTCACAGCACGATGGGGGCCCAATTTTGGAGATGCGACGTTGGACCAAGTATCCATTTTTTTTTTTTTTTGTGCCACATCTAAGCTTGGTCCTGGCCACCTAGGAGACTGTATAACTGGGCAGAGAAGAGCATCTTTTTACCCACATTCATTTATCCAGCTTCAAACCCCTTCCAGGTACCCTCTGTCCTCTGATTCCCTTCTGCAATTCAGGAACAGGCAGTACTGTGCCAACTTCCAGACCTAAGTCTTACTCGTAACAGACCTGGACAAGTTTCCTGTTCTCACTAACCTCAGTTACACCATCTGGAAAAGAGAAAGTCTTGAGCATGTGGGGTTTTTGAGCACCTCTAGCAGAGCCTCCAAGCTACCTAGAGCAAGCTTGTCCAACCCGTGGCCTGCGGACTGCATGTGACCCTGGACGTCTTTGAATATGGCCCAACACAAATTAGTAAATGAGTTTTTTTGTGACTTTTTTTTTTTTTAGTAGTTTATTTTTTTAGCTCATCAGCTATTGTTAGTGTTAGATTTTACATGTGGCCAAAGATTATTCTTCCAATGTGGGCCAAAGAGGTCAAAAGATTGGACACCCCTGACCCAGAGTTTTCTAAGGAGAAATTTGACAATGTGGGTAACTTTTGGGAGGAAGTCAGAGGAAGGGGAAAAATGACTGTATTTGGGGTCCACCTGGCACATTTAAGTCCTCTAAAATGCTATTTGAGTGACTCACAGTGGCTTCATGAGTGCAGCAGACATCAAGTTTCCAAGAGAAGACACATATTCTCTGCTCTCCCTGCTTTGTTTCCACTATCTGGATCCAATAATCCCAAACCCACCAGGGTCCTGGATTCTTGTCTGAGGCCAGCATCCTTCTGCTCATCCTTGAGGCTCTATGGTTATTCCCAAGAGGGAACCATAGAGCAGCCACAGGTAAGCTTAAGGAAAATTCAAGGCACTTCTGTCCCTGTCTAGAACTGGGACAGAGAGATTCTCCTCCAACCGGTCATATGAGCCAGCCCTCTCAAGGATAAGTGGGTGCCAGCCCTAGGAGGCAAAATCAGGCACCCAGTGTTTATCAGTTCTTAGCATGTCCCCCGATTCCACAGCCTTCATCCAACTTAGAACAGGAAGTACCCCTTGACATTATCATGAATCACCCCCTCACATTAACGGTGAAATAACTGAGTCCCAAAGAGGAGGATGAAGATCTTTCAGTCACAGAGTGCTCTGTGAACGCAAAAGCAAAGAGAAGACGCTGCAGATGAAAGCAGTCTGGCCGAGATGATTTTCTACAACTCTGACAAGTCAGCTGTTCTCAGTGGAATTTTCAGCACCCCCTTATTCTCTCATTTTAATTGTCTTAACTGTCCGTATTTTTTATTCTTATCTCACAAGTTTCAATAAAATATCTTTAATAGAATATTTCAGCCTTTTTCATTGTTGAAAAGACTGTAGGTTTTTTTTAGAGACAATCTTTCTAGCTCATTCATTTTTACTTTTGATAGAAGTGAATTCCAGAGAGAGGAAAGAATTTGCCTAGTTTTTAGCAAATCCACTGTGACACACACACACACACACACACACACACACACACACACACACACACACAATGCAATGGAAGGCCAGGTGTGGTGGCTCTCTCCTGTAATCCCAGCACTTTGGGAGGCCAAAGCAGGCGAATTACTTGAGGGAAGGAGTTTGAGACCAGCCTGGCCAATATGGTGAAACTCTGTGTCTACTAAAAATACAAAAACTAGCCGGTGTAGTGGTGGGTGCCTGTAATCCCAGCTACTCAGGAGGCTGAGGCAGAATTGCTTGAGCACGGGAGGCAGAAATTGCAGTGAGCAGTGATAGCACCACAGCACTCCAGCCTGGGTGACAGAGCGAGCCTCTGTCTCAAAAAAAAAAAAAAAAAAAAAAAAAAGCAATGGAAACATGATGAATTCTGAACTTATGTTTAGTTTTCAGTGAGATGGTACAGCTTTCATATTGGTTCAGATATGAACACTCCTTTCCCCAGTGACTGCTTTTTAATACCCTTTGCTTCCTTTTGTACCACAGTACAGCCCTGTTTTACCTACATGGTTTTGGGCATGAGCTGTAGCCTCTGATATTGTTAGCAGGCGTTTACTGGCATGAAAACTCTGCCCAGCTGTGCCAAGGGCTGTGGGGGTCCTGGTATTCTTGATTTGCAGTCCCTGGGGGAGAGCCTCTCCACTACAAGTGGTGTTGGGTGGAAGAATGGAGCCCTGTACCTCCTCATCACACTCACCTGGAATTTAATCTCTGCAACACGACCTGGGAGAGGGATTGAGAGACGCTTGCAGCCTGTCCCTCCTGGAGAGGCATCACAGTCCTAGCCAGGGGGATGGGAAGAAAGGGAGTCCCAATTCTTGGGCAAGAGTGAGGTTTCCATCATGTCAAACTAGGAGTCATGAGTAAGAAGTGGGTTGTGGCTTCCATAGCAGAGACGTCCTCTGATCTTGGAAGTTTAGTAGAGTTGTAAACACAAATATATGCCCTTAAGAAAATTATCAGAGACCTTAAATGGTGAAAAGACCTTTTACCAACGATGGGTGTGTGTATGGGAATGCTTCTATGGAGCTGCTCACCCTGCTATTCCAGAGCAAGAGTCACCAGTTCAGGTGACCAGGGGCTCATTTTACAATAACTAGAACTGAAGCCACACATAAAATAAACTTGCCTACAATCAGTACTGGGAAATCAGTCTCAGAGACGTAAAACAAAACATATTTTTGTTTAACTTCTATTCCTTTACGAATGAGGTTATAATTGACTTCAAACTTGCATTAACTATTTATATTACTATTTCTCTAAATGGCTAGTTTGTTTATATCTTACATTCATTTTTCTATTAGCTGATGTATTTTTCTTTATTATACTGAAGAATTTTTTTCAGTATGTTTAGAAATTTACCTGTTAGTTGACATATGTGTTTATTAATATTTTCCAGTTTATATTGTTTTTTCTTTATATGGTTTTCAACTTCAAATTTAAAAAATTTTAGGTATTAATAGATTAAAGAAGTTTCATTTTAAAATTTTGTTATGGACAGTTAACATGAGATCTACACTTTTCCCAAGGTTTTGAGTGCACAATTAATTTAAGTGCACCATGCAGTATTTGTTAATACAGGTACAATGTTATGTAGCAGGTGTCTTAAATATATTCATGATTTAAAACTGAAAATTTGTACTCATTTGAAATTTTTACCGTATGGGAGAGTGGGTTGGTTCCCCTAACCCCAGCATTGTTCAAAGGTCCACTGAATTTGGCCTTTAAATGGTTGCCACATTTCTTAAATGGCTCAGATTTACAATCCCTTTCCCATTCTTCTATTCTTATATGCCCAGTTTCTTTTTTATTATTTATTATTTATTATTTTTTTATTCATTTTTCCCCCATTTATTTATTTTATTGCATTTTAGGTTTTGGGGTACATGTGAAGAACATGCAAGATTGTTGCATAGGTACACACGTGGCAGAGTGATTTGCTGCCTTCCTCCCCATCACCTACATCTAAATTCATGGTAGATTTTTCTGTTGTTCCACCAACTGCGCCTTCACTAGAGTCCCTCCTTTGTGTTTTGTAGTCTAATTTTAGAAAGCTTTAAGCTTTCCAGTAGAGTTGGGAAGGGCAACTATGTGTGAAACCCCAGATCCGGGAATTTTTCTTTGTCTCTTTTTCCTGACAGTTATTTTGTACTTTTGGCATTCTCTATCTTCAAATAAAACTTCATATTAAGTGTGTGGGTTTTTTGCCAAGATATTTTAAAGTCGTGGAAGTACTTTACATCACTTGAAGAGGAGATTGTGGGAGATGGCTCACCCCTCCTCCCTTTCCCCATTGTGCTCACCTACCCGGAAGTCCCCTAAGTTCTACTCTCTGAAATAAGTTGGAGAAACATCTTAGTTCACCAAAGAAATTTTTAAAAAGCAGAAAAAAGAATGTGTAAGTTTGACGCTTGTTCAAGGGAAGCTATTTTTCTATAGCATTGCTTCCCTGTACGATAATTCTGACTATGGTCCATGCATTGAATGTGTCCTCCAGACACAAACCAGGTTTCAAAAGCAGATATGGGGTACCAGTTCTCCCAGCTTCCCAAGCAATGGGAGACAATGTCACTAAGCAAGATGACCTGGTCCAAGGAGTGCCTCACCAAGACAAGGGCGTGAAGACCCACGTCTTCAGAGATATGAGGCCTCAAGTTTCACTTTGCTGCCCCTGCACAGCCTTTCTAGAGATATTGGCATGTGATTAACAAAACCGTCCATGAAGGGCATAGGGACTACAAAATAACTGCAGGTGGGTGTAGCCTCCCCCTTTGCTTTATCCCAGTTGTACAGGCCTCTTAAGAAGAATTGCCTTTCTTAATTTCACTGAGTAAGTTAAGGACAGAATATAACTGGTTCCCTAACTCCCAGACATGGGCTCATTCTACCATTCTGTAGAACTGGCTGACTTCATTAAATTGTTTCAAATATAATTTCTGTGATTCCAATTCATGCCTGACCGTGTGTCTCCTGATACCTGAAATCTGCCATTATTTTTCAATTATTTAGAGTTTCAAGGGAAATTACTAATTCCAAGAAACAAGAAGTTTACAGCTTGATGAGAGCCCATTTTCAGAGACATGACTTCAGACCAAGTATCCATTGGGTTTTGGCCACATCTAAGCTCAGTCCTGCCCACCTTGGAGACAGTGTAACTGGGCAGAAAAGAGCGCCTTTTCATTCCTATTTTCATAACCAGCTTCATCTTCCTTCTAAGTACCCTCCCTTCTCTGATTTGCTTCTGAAATGCAGGGACAGACAGTACTGTGCCATCTGCCATACCTAAATCCTACTCCTAACGAACCTAAACAAGTTCTCTATTCTCACCAACCTTGATAACACCACTTGCAAAAGAGAAGTTGGAGCATGTGAAGTTTTCAGAACCCCTCTGAAAGAACCTCCAAACTACCTAGAGCTTTCTCACGGCACATCTGACTATGTGGTAACTTTGGGGAGAAAGTCAAAAGTAGGGGGAAAATTATTGGATTTGAAGTCTGCATGGCACAATTAAGGTCACTTAAAACGCTATTTGAGTGACTTATAGTGGCTTGATGGGTAGGGCAGATATCAAGCAATCAGTATCAAGAGGAAACACATTTTCTTTGCTTCACTCTCCTGCTTTCACCACTTGGATCTAATAATCCAACACCCCACCAGGACCCTCATATTCTTCTGAGGCAGAGAGTTCTCTGCCTATTCCTGAGGTTCCATGGCCATCTTTGAGACAGAACAATAGAGACAGCCATTGGTCAGCTTAAGGAAAACTCAAGTCACTTCTTTTGTCCTGTCTAGAATTAGGACAGAGAGATTTTTCCTTCAACCAGTCATATGGGCCTGCCCTCTCAAGGTAAGCAGGTGCCAGCCCAAGGAGGTAAAAACAGGACATGTTTATCAGCTCTTAGCATGTTCCCTGATTACAGAGTCTTCCGTCCACTTTAGAATAGAAAGTACTTCTGGAGATTATCATGAACCACCTCTTCACATTAAGGATGAGATAACTGAATCTAGAGAGGAGGATGAAGGTCTTTCAGTCACAGAGTGTTCCATAGCTATGCTGGGCCTAGAACGAAGATGTAGAGCTAACTTCTTAGAAGGTCACATTGATGGATTCACTTGATCTAGGCCATGAAGAGTAGTCCATAGGGTTGGGAGTGACAGCCTAGAGTGATGGAACAGCGTTAAGATAATGTATGAACGCAAAAGAAAAGTAAATTGGAGAAGACGCTGCAGATGGAAGTAATTCTCAGTGGGGTCTTCAGCACCCCTATATTCTCCCATTTTAATGATCTCAACTCTATGATTTTTACTTTAATCTCACAACTTCAGGAAAATGGCTTTGATAGATCTTTCTTTTTTGTGTGTGGAAAGGACTGCATAAGCCCTTTGACGGAATCTCTCTAGCTGGTTCATTTTCTACTTGATATAACTGAGGCCGAGAGATGCAAAATAATTTGCCTAAAGTTGTGATAGAGGAAATGAAATGAAAACATGATAATTTTTAACTTGCATTTAATGATGAATGAGGTGGTACACTTTTCATATTGATTTATGTGCTGGCATTATTTTTCTCTGTTTACTGTCTTTTCATACCCTTTACTGTCTTTTCTATTGGGTGTCTGTAGTATTTCAATTGATTTGTAAGAGTAATTCTTACATAAAGAAAACCCACCTTTGCTCTCATACACTTAAAATTTTTTTCTGGTTGGTTGTTAACCATTGTTTTAGCTAGATTATATAACATTTAACCTTACCAATATTTTTAATTTCCATAAAGTCACATTTTTAAAGTGTTCTTACAAAATGTTCTCCACTTGAGTATTTTACCAGAAAAATAAAAATTCACCAGACTTTGAGGGTAGCTAGAGTTATGGTGTCCTTGTGAACGTAAATCTCCCAAGATATTCTTACAAAGCTATATCATTACACTGAAAAATGAGAAAACCTCAGAAACATCATTTCTTCAACATAATCTGAAGTCAGAGAACAGTAAAAACTTCAAATTATATAGAAAGAATATCTGATTTTCAATGGAGAATTCTCTTGAACTTTTCCCTCTGCCTTTTTCAGAGAGAATAGTGGGCTCCAGAAATATGTGTAAAGAAGAGAAGAGAAGAATGGAGAGCCTATGATTGAAATGGAAATAAACTCATTCCCAGAAGGAGAATGTCCACATATGAAAATACAGGAAAAGTGTCCTGGTAGCTCAGAGCATTTGCTAGACTTTCTGTGTGCTGGCGCACAGTCTTTGCTGCAGTTAATACTTTACTAGGGCGCATTTTTCATCCAAATGAACCAGTATTGATACATTATTATTAACTAAAGTCCAGACTTTGTTCATATTGCCTTTGCTGTTACCAGCGCTCTTTTTGTTCCAGGAGCCCATCCAGGACAATGTGGATTCTATTTAGTGGTCACATCTTCTTAGGCTCCTCTTGGTTGTGACGGCTGCACAGACTTTCATTGTTTTTGAAGACCTTGACAGTTCTGAGGAGTGCTGCTTAAGTATTTTATAGAATGTCCCTCTACTGATATTTGCCTGATGTTTTTCTCATTATAGTAGGGTTGTAGTTTTTTGGAGGAAAATTTCAGAAGTAAAGTGCCCTTCTTATCACATAATATCCAAGGTACTGACTTCAACGTGAGTTACTATTGATGATGTTGACCTAGAGGGCCAGGCTGAGGCAGCGTTTGCCAAGTTTCTACACTGAAAAGTCAACTTTTCCCCCATCCTTCCATACTATACTCTTTGAAAGGAAGTCACTGCACAACCATAAAGAAGATATTCCTTAAAGGGGAAGTATCTAAATAAATTGTTTGGAATTATTCTATAATAATAATAATTATAATTATTATTCTATAATAATTACAGATAGAATATAATCATCTATAAGTATCTGATGTCAGATATTTATTATACCTCACGTACTTATTCAATTGTTTATTTATATCAGTGTGGACTTACAGATATTTATTACATACATTGGTTATAAACTTGTTTTGTTGCTGAAACAGTAAGAAGGACACTTTTGAATATTAAAAGCCACAATTCTCAGTAAAGATATTAGCTATGAGTATGTAAGCACCATATAGCATAGAAAACACTTATAAAGAAGAAAATATGGGATACACCAAGGAGACATAGATAAAAACACACTAACAGTAGCAGAATTGAACACACTGTATGGATACAAGACAAACCAAGTGGACAAAAAGGTAAACAAGGATGCAGAGGACACACCCAGGCCTTAAATACTTGCATCAACAAAAATGAAATAATAAATATAAATAAATCAAATTTTCAACAAAAAAGAAAAAGAAGGACAAAATAAGACCAAAAAAAGCAACAATAAAGATAAAAGCAAAATTCTGAGGTCAAGAAGAGAAAAACAGTAGCTCTAATTAACAGATTTAAATATTGGTTTTGAAAAAATTATAAAATAGGCAAATCATTTGCTATTATAGCCAAGATGAAAAGGAGTGAAGCACAGCTAAATAAAATCAAGTAAAATGAAGGGAATCACCCCCTGAAAGAGGAAAAAATAAAGCCCTGAGACTCTTTTGTAGACCAGGTTCCTTTCTCACCTCCTGGCTGCTGTCCTGACCCCCGAGGTCCTGAGGATGAGGAGGCTGGGCAAGGGATAAGGCTGCTGGTTGTCATCTGTCTGGGTATTGCGTAAGGGCTGAAAAACCTCCTATTCTGTATCTTCCCTAACATACGGCAGACACTGTGAATTTCAAGGATCATAGTGAGTAATGTTTCAGCTTTACTAAGCAGGGCTGCAAACAAACATGGTAATTAAAGGGCAGACTCTCTAAGTAACACATCTGCTTAGTGAAAAGAAGAGATTTATCTTAAATTTTTAACAGGATACCCTGTCTTGAGTAGGGCATAGTTATGCCCAGGAATGAGAATGTGAGTCCTACCACCAGGTAAGCCACTGACATCAGCACTGATGGTAGCTGAAGGTGGGGGACTTAAATGGGAATACAAGAGGGTGATAATGAAAACCAGTTGCCACCCACACAACTGCAGAGGCCAAGGCTGTTGTGTACCCCCTTCCCTTCCACCTTCTTATGGTTTATCTCAGAGGGAGAGCCCATTGAAGCCTGGGAAAAGCTTCCAAAAGTGTATGGAGCCTGGATCCCAGCAGTACCGGGGTGCACTATGACTGATAGAGAGGTACTCCTTGGATCCCTCTTCAGGGAGTACCTTGTTGCCCAGTTGTGTGGAATGTGGTAAGCTAACTGCTACCAGCCACTGCTTCATCAGGCATGACCTCAGTGTTTGAGCTGAGATTACACAGAACCAGGGGACTCCAGCCAAAGGCAAAGTAAGGCTGTAGTATGAGATTCTACCCTTCATGCCCAATGTTGAACTCCTCTCATAAAAAATTCTTGCTCCAGAGCTTCCTGTTGGGCTGACAGAGATGTCAAGACAGCCTGGCAATGCATTCTTAGCCTAATCCTGCTTCCTCGCCTTTACTTTCACAGGTGTGACCTCATAAGGCAACTTGCACTCTTAACTCTGTCTCAGCCCCTGAGAACCCTGAGCTTCCTGGAGAACCCCATCTCCAAAACATGGCTCACAGAATTATGAGAAGCCTGAAGATTCAGGATCAGGACCATTGTAAGATATAAGAGTGTCTGGGTAGCCTGATAACAGCCAGAACCTCGTCTCAACAATTGTGTGATGTGTACACAGCTGCTGCAGTCCTGGACGCTCATCATTGCCACCCATGACTCTGAAATTGGGTATTGCTGTGGACAACAAAACTATTTTGTTCTGGGAAAGAATGCCCCTTTATCCTTGCTTCTTTGAGTCACTCAACAGAGATCAAAGGTGACGTGGAAGCGTTGCATTTGCTGAGCGTGTTAGTGCAGCCGTAGGTCTCAGGGGTGAAGGAAAGTGACCGCCTGGTTTGTTCTGTTTTTGCAGTAGGAGGCCAGCTCTGTCACTCAGCAAGCCTCAAAGATGGTTTCAACAGGGAGATATCACAACATAACAAGGGAGTTCCACATAGTGCACAGTCAAAAGCATAGACATCTCTCCCATACTGTGGATTTTCATAGGGTTCCAAACTCCCCATGAAACTTACACGTTGGCAGGTATAAAGTGAACAGCACAAATGTTCACCTCTGGAAATAGACGAGACACCCCCTAATCAACATGGAAATACTCCCAAGAATATGCCTCTTCTTAGTGGGCAGAAGTCCAGATATTTTTTTAATCAGTTTCTTCAATGGCAGTAATTTATTTCCCAAGGTCACCTTTAATGGGCCTGACCCATTTTTCTGCCTATATTTTAATCACAGGCTGCATCTTCAGCTTTGCCACATTAGATGATACTTCATCCTCTCGGCTTAGTGTTTAGTGTTTTTTTGGGCACACTCATTACTCAACAATACCAGTCCCACCGTCTTTTTCTCTCCAGTCACAATGGAGCACACCACTGCTACCTCCAGTCATGGCAACATCGCATCTGCCCACCAACATTGCCAAATTGGACACCACTTCCACTCTCCTCCATGGCACTGCAGTCATTTATGCCACTGCTGCCGAAGTAAATTCTCACTTCCTGCCATCTCCACTTCTGCTTTTTTTTTTTTTTATCACCAATTCTCAGTCCATTGGTGAGAATTTTATCACTAATTCTTAGTCCACATTGTACCTCAAACTGTGTGAACCAGTGCATGAGCACATGTGGAGGCTGCCAAGAAGTCAGAGAAACAGGCATGTGGACTTTGCAGCTTCTGCTGGGAATGGTGCTTGTGTGCTTAGAGGCTAAGACATGAAAATTGTCCACACAACCATTCTCATCCCACTGTGAGCAGGGTAGCACCTACTGTGCCCCTCCTTTCCTTCACTCTGTGTTCTAGCCCCAGCTTATGGCATACAGTTTAATCAGCTGTAAAAAGGAAATGGAGATTGGCAATAGTACGGACTCCGCAGCCCCTTGGCTGGATTCTCTAATCCACTTACTTCCTTGAAAAGCCATTTACAATTTTGGATGTAATCATGGATCAAGAATGATGAGAAAGATGAAAAGTTCAGGGGCTGCATGATATTGCTGAAATTACACAGAGACTCTAAAATGGTAAATCACTGCCCAGAATTTGCATTGCAGTCAGAGAAGATATGGTTATTCTGGGACAGCTCCACTGTTACCATGTTCCTCCTAGAGGCATAATGTTCTCTATCAAAGTAGTTTTTGCTGAGACTGGACACTGTGATATTTGCAGGCTCTGCGTGCTCCATGGGGGTTGAAAGCGAGGATCACTAATGATAATTTTTGAGCAACCTTCTTAGGACTTCCTTGTCCACTACCTCCTGAGACGGGGAGGCTCTGTGCTAGCTGGCCACGTGTATCTGTGTCTTGGAGTCCAGAGTAACAAGAATCATGCACAAGTACCAGGTGCTTCTCAGCTTGTAAGAGATTCCAACTTTTCTTGAATTTGAAGTTGGAAATTCCCTTTGCAATATCCAGACAAAACCCCCCATCTTGTGGATGGAAAAATTGGAATCCAGGGATCCGTCAAAGTTTACTCTAGAAATCAGGGGAAGAGCTGGGGCTGGCAACTATCTGTTCTAATATGATGTCATTCTCTTTGGTAGAATGTTGACCAAAGGAGAAGGGTTCATTAGTCTTTCAAAAAAGACTAGTTGAGGGGTTAACTTGCCAAAAAGCACAGTGACAATAGGAATTCCAGGGAAATAGAATGATCCAAGCCAAAGTGTGGAATCAAAGAAAAATACAGATTTGAGGAGACCCCAAAGAAGTCAGGAACTCAACTGTTACTCCACAATATGCTAATTCTGCTACCTTGGTGATGCACCACGGTCCTCTGCATCACCTTGGTGTTCTCACTTGTGGTGTTCCCATTGCACGAGCTTTCTGCTATTCTATTGCACATTCACAGCTCACTTCGAAGAAACTTTAGTAAGATTCTTGGACTGTTTCTCACAGCAAGAAGAGTCCTAAGAGACCAAGCTACTCCTTTTATAATAATTGAGACACAGACCGCTGGCAAATGAAATTTGCCCCAAACTTGGAAATGAAATTTGGGCAAAGTTTGGGTAGATAAAATTTGCCCCAAATTTGGAAGACCATCTCATAGGAACGACAACAAAAGACTCATGTGTTGGTTTTAACTCGGTGTGGTTTTATTTAATTATGAGTGTGGTTTTATTTATTTTTAAATATGTAGTAGCTACTTGCATTACTTTTTTTTGGTAAATCATATGTTCATGGTCTATGTTCCTTTTACTATTAGAAGATCAATTTTCCTTATTGTGTTTTAAAAATTCTTTCAGTATATTATAGAATATCTCTATTCCCATCATATATATTTATACATTTTAAAATTTCTATTTTTTTACTGTATGTATGATTTTCCCTGTAAAACTTTTTATTCGCTTGTAGTTAATGATATTAATTTTTCAGAAAATCATTCACATGTAAATATTCTACAAAACTTGTCTCATATTTACTTTGAATACTTTTGTAGTTTGATCTTTATGTTTAAATCCTTGACCACCTAAAATGTACTTTGAAATAATGGGTAGGGTGGAAATCCAGTATTCACCCCTTGAATTGCTAGTAATCAGTCTCAACATCAGTCACTGAGTTACTAACATTTCTTGGGTGATGTGGAGTTCTGACCTTATCATTTGTAAAATTCTCAGAGGCACTGAGTTTATCTTTTATTCCATTGAGATGTGTGTATTTTCTCACCATTACTGTTTGTGCTAATTATGTTGACATATTTTTGTAACAATTTTGGTGGAATTAAAATGTGTCATGGGTAACTCTCCTATGACAATTCATCATCAATATTTTCCTGGAAAACCTCAAATGCTTTATTTTATCAGTTGGGATGTTCAATTTCATTAATCATTAGATTGCATCTCATGGGCTGCCAACTTACTCGTCATAGTTTACCACTAAAATCCCCATTGTTTTTAAGAGTGCTGTTAGGCTAGGTATTCCTCATACCCTGTTCCTAATACTGTCAGTTCCTGAGGGAGGACTTTGGAGCTCTCTGTTCTTATAGCCTGCCTCTCACTTTTGGAAAATCACCGAGTTCCTTCTGTGGAGCTATTTTGGAAATAGCGGCCCACTTCCCTCACAGTGACAGCCCTGTTTTACCAACATGGTTTTGGGCATGAGCAGTAGCCTCTGATGTTGTTGGCAGGCATTCACTGGCATGAAAACTCTGCCCAGCAAATGAGCTGTGCTAAGGGCTATGGGGGTCTCAGCATTCTTGACCTACAATATCTGGGATAGAACCTCTTCACTACAAGTAGTGCTGGGTGGAAGAATGGAGTTCTGTACCTCTTCATCACACTCACCTGGAATCTCTGCAACACAGCCTTGGAATGGGTTTGAGAGATGCTGGCAATCTTTTGCTCCTGGTGAGATATAAAAACCCTTTACAGGGAAGTGAGAGGAAAGAGATTCTCCCATTTCTTGGCTAGAGGTGCTCGGAGTGAAGCTTCCCTCATATTGAGCGAGGATATAGAAAGTATAGAGTGGGTTATGACTCAAATGCTGTAGACACTCTGTGTTCTTTCAAGGCTTAGTAGAGTTTTAAAAATAAATATATGTACTTAAGACAATTCCCAGAGACTTCAAGTGGCTGTTTTAAAAATAAGTTTTGTTAAGTATGATTGTTTGGTTTGAGGGTATTTCCATGGATCTCCTCACAGTGCTATTCCAGAGAAGAAGTCACCAGGTCACTCAATTCTTATTATCATCTACTGGAAACTTGCTAAGAGAGTAGATGTTATGTCCTCCTCTCACAACAACAAAAAGTAACTACATGAGACAATGAATATGGTAGTTGGCTTAACTGCAGGACTCATTTAATTATGTATATGTATATCAAAACATCATGTTGTATACCTTAAATATGTACAATAAAAATAAAATCTTAAAGAAATAAAATAAAAATAAATTTCGCCAGCTGTGGTTGTTGGTTTAGAGTAATCCAAGGAGCTCTTCACACTATTCCCTAGCAAGATTCACCTCATTATTTTCTTCTTGATTCCAAAGATGTCTATTTGGCTTAGTTAAAATGAAAAGTGTCTGACTGGTTCACAAAACCACCAGGAAACCTAGAAATTCAAGTTAAAAGAAAAGGCAAAAACAAGAAAGTCACTGAATGCAGAATCACAGTCAAAATTAGCCAAATATTGGCCTTTGTGGGGCTCACTGATGCCCCCTCGGAGCAGATGGAGGCTACATGTCTCTCAGCCAATATGCCAAAGCCAGATGCTCTTCACTGCATGGGCCATCATTTCCATTTCTCTTCTGAGACGTCAAATACAGCTGCTATTGCTGTAACTGCCCCAGGAATGAATATTCAGTTCCTACTATCACTAGCTCCCAAGTGTGGTCCAGAGTTTGTGCATCTGATGATCTGAACACAGCATGTACTCACATGAAGTTGTCTCTCAGTGGAAGCAGAGAAAACATGGGGAGAAACGCCAGATATGGGTGATGGGGGGATGGAGGCAGCAAACCACATTACCATGTATGCACCCATGCAACAATCCTGCATGATCTGCACATGTACCCCAGGACCTAAAGTGCAATAATATATATATATATTTTAATTTACCAAAAATAAAAAAAAGAAAAAGAAAATCAAAAGGCTGACAGTGCAACCACTGGCTTCAGGAATACACCTCATTTGCAATTCGTTATGGATACAATTGTCGGTCTCTGAAAAACCCAGAGACCAATGAGAGTTGTACCTATAGGATGTGGTCAGGAATTGGTAGAAAGGAAAGAGAGAATGGAGATGGATACCTGATTCTTCTCTGACTATATCTTTACACACAAATCTGGCTCCTGTTAGATCCTTGCTGGGGGGAAAAATAAAGGCTAACAGGACACCAAAAAAAAAAAAAATGCAGACTTTCCTATTCTGTTATAAAAAGTGGCAGAGCCTCTGGATTCTAGGGCTCATATGGTGGTTAATCCCCCCAAAATAGGAATGACATTCTTATGCATAGAAGCCGAGAAATGAAAACTGTCTACAACACCCACCCTCATTACATCTTGAGTCCTGGAGCAAGCAACACTTTGTATTTTCTTCCTGCAGATTATATTCTATCTAGCCCCATCTGTGCTACCAACCTTCTGTAGGATCTTGGACAATCACTGTTTGTTTCTGATGCTCAGAATACCTGCTGGAAAAAAAACAAATAACAAAAGACAAACAAAAAGAATAAGAAGGGCTTTGAGGTTAGCGGGGCCTCTGTGCATTCATGACTATGATATTCCTTGATTATACAGGAATGCTTATGCCTCATTCAGGCAACCGTGGATTCTTTGTTGAGGAAAGATGAAGAATGGAAAGAAAGATGAAAGGTGTTTGGACTGCAAAAAGTGTTTTAAATTACCCAGAGAAGGTAGCTGCAGTATTCTGTGAGATTTGTGAGCAGAGAAGCCAGAAAGTCTTCTTTTAGGCACAATTCAACTGATACCACCCTCCAACAAATACCTTGAGTCCTCTGGCAACATAGAGCTTTACTGAACCAAGGAGCCCAGATAGCATCTCTCCAGGCTCCGGACGCACCCCAGGCGTAGAGCAGTGAGCGTCACAGATGACCTCAGATACATTGGAGCCACTCTTCAGGGCCTTGCAGACAGAGTTCTAGCCAGCCATGTGTGTCTGTCCCTAGGATCACAGAGTGCCCAGGAGTCAGGCCAAGCCAGGCCCTGAATTCTTTCCAGCTTGTGATAAATGTCCTGAGCTATAATCTTCCATTGAATTTGGGGTAGAAATACCTGGTAACGTATCCTGGAAAATTGCCCTTATGTAACAAAGAGGAATATTGCTTAGGATTAAGGAGTAAAGCTGAAAATGAAAATGATCAGTCTTGATTTCAAGTCATTTTTCTTTCCATAGGATGTAGACCAGGACAGGAGGATGCAGGAGTCTTTCTCATAAAACCATTGTTTCATCAGCTTGGCCTGACCCTGGGTGAAAGGGGTAGGGTTATAACAGAAATTCCAGACCAACAGAACAATAAGCCAAAGTGTGGAATTACAGTCAACATTAATTTCAGCATTGTTTATGACTGCAAAATGTTGGAAACAACCAAAATACCCATACAGAAAAGAGTGATTGTATAAATAGTAGCACAACCCTAAAATGAAGTACTATGCAGCTATTCTAAGGAACATGGAAGATGTCCATGAACAGATGTATGTTAATTATAAATACATTGTGGAATGATAAATTTAAAGTGTCTTATGATAATGAATGCAAAAGAAGAAAGTGTCTGTTTACCTACTCATTGCAAAAAGGAAAAAACAAAAAGGAAAGGAAAAATGCAGAGACCAATGAGAGTTGTACCTATAGGATGTGGTCAGGAATTGGTAGAAAGGAAAGAGAGAATGGAAATGGATACCTGATTCTTCTCTGACCATACCTTTATGCACAAATCTGACTGTAGAGCCATGTGAAAATTTCACATATTCAGATGAATAAATAAATGAATAAACCTCATAGGATTGGGAGATAATTTGCAATCAAATACAAACTATTTGTTTGACAAACCAACGAACAAACAAATAAACCACAGATATGAGAGGGCCATGAAGATTAAGGAAACTTCAATTTTTGGAACCATTATAAAACTTAATGAAGATGAATAAACACTTGTTACAGAATATCAAATCAGCCATTATCTTGAGTTCTTCTGTACCACTTTGGTGTCCCCATGCACAGTGATCCCAACCTCATGTGCTCTGTGTTGTGCTCTTGCAAATTTTCTCTTCACCAGGCAGAGGGCTTTGCTTAATCTGCTAGTTCTTCTCGCCACAGCAAGGACTTCAAGAGGCTACACAGTCCTATTTTCTCATCTTACAATAACTAGAATTGAGGTGGGAGATAGAAGGAACTTGTCCAGAATCGTTACTGGGAAATCAGTCTCATTTGTGAAAAGACAAATTATATTTTATTTAACTTGCATTTCTTGAACTATGAATGAAGCTATCATTGTTTTCATATATGCATTAACTGTTGGTATTATAATTTCTCTAAATACCTGGTGCTGCTCATATCTTACATTCTTTATTAGATGATGTGTTCTTCTTTATTATATTGAAGAATTTTTTCAATATGCTATGATTCATCCTTTATCTGGTATATGTTTATTAACATATTCCAATCTCTGTTACTTTATCTGTGGCTGGTTTCACCTCACAACTTAAACATTTTTATATAGTTTTACAATTTTTTTCAAATTTTATTTTAGATATGGGGGTACATGCTACATGGGCATATTGTGCGATGCTAAGGTTCGGGGTACAGATCCCATCACCAGGTAGTGAGCACAGTATCCAATAGATAGGTTTTCAACCCATGCCCACTTCCCTTTCTCCTCCTTCCAGTAGTCTGCAGTGTCTGCTGTTCCCATGTTTATGTCAGTGTGTTCAGTGTTTAGCTCCCACTTACCAGTGAAAATGTGGTATTTGGTTTTCTGTTCCTGCATAAATTTGCTTAGGATAATAACCTCCAGCCGCATTCACGTTGCTACAAAGGATAGGATTTCATTCTTTTTATGGCTGTGTAGTATTCCATGGTGTATACATGTTATATTTTCCTTATCTAATCTGCCATTTATGAGCACCTATGTTGATTCTATGTCCTTGCTATTGTGCATAGGAAAGAAATGAACATGACTGCAGGTGTCCTTTTTGTAGAATGATTTATTTTCCTTTTGGCATGTGTGTGTGTGTGTGTGTGTATATATATATATATATATATATATTAGTGGAATTGCTGGGTCGAATGGTGGCTCTGTTTTATGTTCTTTGAGAAATCTCCAAACTGTTCTCTATAGTGGGGCTGAATTAATTTGCATACCAACCAACTGAAGGAGAACAGGATATAAGCACTCTCTTTTCTTCACAGCCTCACAGCATCTGTTGTTTCTTGACTTTGAAATTACAGCCATTCAGCAACAGTCCCTCTGGAACATCAACCCAGTGGCCTGAGAACTGTTCCTGTCCCTTCAGCACCCACATGGGCTGCTGCTTTCCCTGAATGTAAAGACTCAGAGTGCAAACCTGCCTGACCCAGCCCCCACCTGGTTTTGTTCTGCCACCTGCCCTGGTAAGTTTAACACACAAAAAACAGAAACCCTTGGAAGCTATATAGCCCCACCTACTGCATGAGAAACCAGAGTTTCTGAAAAACCAGAAACTCTTGGAAGCTATATGGCCCCACCTACTGCCTGAGAAACCCAGGCAACATAAAGCAAGCAAAAAAATCCCACTTCTGCTACCATAGCTGGTGCTCTTTTGCAAGCGCCATCTCCTGGCTGGAGGCCAACCAACACAGTCCATTACAGCATCTCCTGGTGGATTAACACTGTACCTAGGAAGGAGAAAATGGCTGAGCAATCTCAGCTATTACCACTGCCTATACCACTCTGACTAACCAAGTAGTCCTGATTCTGTACAAGTGACCAGTTCAGTACTACTATAACCAGCATTTGAGGAAGCCAACACACTAAGGCTATCAATAACCAAGAAATCCCATAGAGTTTGCATCACTCCCCTAATACCCCCATGGCTGGGAGACTAGAGGACAGGCCACATCACCAGATCTCTTGCAGATATTCCCCAGCACTGGCCTGGAGTGTGGCAATGTCACTGGGCAACTAGATCTAGAGGAGCATTTGAGAATTCTCAGTGCCCTACTCTGCAAAAGTTTGCTGCTATAGTGTCATGACTTTTTCAGGGATGAGCTTGCAGGGCTATATCTCAGGTCAGGGTTGTGTGCATGCACCTGGTGGGTTAGCCAGTTGTGTTCTGGCTTATTGGTGTTGGAACCAGGGTGCCATGATACTGACAGGGAACATGTGTATATGTTTGCTGGGCCAGCCAGGGGCATGCCTGCCAGGAGTGGCATGGGTGGCTGTTTCTCAGTCTCAGGCCATGTATGCACAGCTGCTCAGATGGCCTGAGGTGATGTCTGTCAGGAGCAGCCCACTGCGCTGTTTCTTAGGCTCAAGACAAGGGTACAGGGCGGCTTGGATAGCCTAGTGGCATGTCTGCTGGGGGAGGGAACAGGGCTGCTTCTTTGGCCTTTGACACAGCTGCATGGCTGCTTGGCTAGGCTTTGGGCACTTCTGTGAGAGGTGGCACAAGAAGTGGTTTTGTTGGCCCAGGGTGCAAGCACAGGGTTTCTTGTTAGGCTTTGAGGCATGCCCACCAAGGCAGACTGTGGGGCTCTTTCTCAGTCCTGAGACAAAGGCCCATAGTTGTTTGGCTGGCCTGGGGCATTCCACCGGGGTAGCCATTGGCTGATCCCCAAGTTTGGGAAATGGGCTTTTGGCTGCTTGGCCAGTCTGGGGTCATGCCCACGAAGGGTGGCTTGTGGGACTGTTTCTCAGGCCCTTACTTGGAAGATAGGACCATTGGGCAAGCCACGGATGTATCTGTGGAGGGCAAGGGTGCTGCATGGCTATTTCTCAAGTATTGAGTGAGGACTGCATCAGCTGCTTGGAGTTCAGAGGCCCCTTCTGCTTGGTAGAGGGCAGGTGACAGTTTGGCTAGTTCAAGGACAGGTTTACTTGAACCTTGGTGTGTCTGGATGATTATTACCCAGCTGAAATGCAGTGGCATAAGTTGGTTTCCCTGCTGTGCCAGAACAGAGTCACAGCCAATCCTGGGTTCGAACTCTGCACAGCTAGAGTTGTGGAGTTCAGCCACTATGCGAGCTTGTTATAATGAGGTTGGAGCCCTAATGCTGGAGACCTGTAGTTGTCAGAAGTTCCCAGAGGAGGCTACACTCCAGAGGGGGCTCTGTTATCAAGATGGGATTATGCTGCCACAGCTTGGCCCAAGTGGGTGGGTGGGATGTGGGCAGTGCACCCCTTGTGCCCCGAATGCAGAGCAGTACACCTGTGTGAATTCCCAGCAGCTCTCTGAACTGGGCTCAGGATTTTAAAAGACTGTGGAAGTCTCCTGTTGTAAGGACAGTATATGTTTGCAGTCGCGAGATGACTGGCAGGGAACTTTTTACATTTTCCCTGCAACAGGAAGGCCCCCCCACCGCCTGCTCCAGACAGATCTGATCTGGGTGGAGGGAGACAGGCAGCAGAATCCAGATGCCTCTGCACTGCCCTCCTGAACTCCTAATCACCACAGGTTCATCTCCACTCCCCTATGCCCTCCAGCACTCTTTCTTTGACACCAAATCTTAACTGTTGCCTTAACCCTTTCTTCTGGTAGGGATGAGCACCATGAGTCTCTAGTTAGCCATCTTGCTGACTGCCAAATTTTCTATTTCTTCATAGTTAAATCTTGATAGCTTATATGGGTCTAGGAATTCATCAGTTTCTTCTAGATTATCTAATGTTAGTATATAGTTGTTCATGAGTCTCTTATGAGCTCTGTATTTCTGTGGTATCAGATGTAATGTCTCCTTTTTCATCTCTGATTTTACTTATTTGAGTCTTCTTTCTTTTGTTTTACTTAGTCTTGCTAAAAGTTTGGTGATTTTCTTTGTCATTTCCAAAAGCCAACTCTTGGTCTTATTGATCTTTTGTATTTCCAGTCTCCATTTTAGTTATTTCTACTGCATCCTGATTATTTCTTTTCTTCTAGTGTTATTAAAAAAAGATAAGTTTTCTCTTTTGTTTTTCTTATTCCTCGTGGTGCCACATGAGGTTATTTATTTTAGATTTTTTTTCTTTTTTGTGTAGGCACTTTCTGCTGTAACTTTCTGTTTTAGAACTATTTTTGCTATATCTCATAGCCTTTGATACATTGTTTTTAGCTCGTCTCAAAGAAATTTTAATTTCCTTTTTAATTTCTTCTTTGGCCAGTTGGTTGTTCAGGAGCATGTAGTTTAACTTCCATGTATTTGTGTATTTTCTGAAATTCCTTCTTTTATCGATTTCTATTTTGACAGCATTGTAGTCAGAAACAATACTTGATATAGTATCAGTCTTTATTAGTATGTTAAGACTTGTTTTGTGGCCTAACTTATAATAATCTATTTTGGAGAATATTTCATGTGCAGTTGAGAAGAATATGTATTCTGCAGTTGTTTAATAAACTTTTCTGTATATGCCCTTAAAGTCTATTTGGTCTGGAGTATTGCTTATGTCTCATATTTCTTTGTAGATTTTCTCTCTGGATGATCTGTCCATTGCTATTATAGAGTTTTGAAATTTTCTGATGGTATAGTTTGGATATCTGGCCACTCCAAATCTCATGTTGAAATGTGACCATCAATTTTGGAGGTGCAGCCTAGTGAGAGGTGTTTGGGTCGTGGGGATAGATCCCTCATTAATGGCCTGATGCCTTCCCTGCAGTGAGTTCTCACTCTCTTAATTCACATGAGGACTGGTTGTTTAAAAAGACCTTGGCATCTCACTTGCTCCCTCTCTCACCATGTGATACACTAGCTCCCCTTCCCTTCTATAATAATTAAATACTTTCTAGGGCATCACCAGAAACTGAGCAGATGCTGGAACCAGGCATCTTAGCCTGCAGAGCTTAGAGTCAAACAAACCTCTTTTCTGTATACATTATCTAGTCTCAAGTATTCTTTTATAGCAATGCAAAATGGCCTAAAACACCTACTATTATTTTATGCAGTTGATATCTCTTTTCAAAATATTTGCTTTTATATCGTTAGGTGCCTGGATTTTGGGTGCATATATGCTTACAATTGTTGTATTGCCTTGCTGAATTGACCTCTTCAGCACTATATAATGATCTTCTTTACGTCTTTTTACATTTTTGACTTAAAGTCTATTTGATCTGATATAAGTATTGTTACTCCTGCTCTCTGTTGGTTTCTGCTTGTGTGGAATGTTTTTTCCATCCATTATCTTTCAGGCTATGTGTGTAATTACCAGTATAGTTGTCTCTTTTAGGAAGCCTATTGATGGATTTTGTTTTTTTCCCCACTCATCCACTCGAGGCGTTTGATTAGTGAATTCAATTTATTCACCTTCAAGATAATTATTCACAGGTAAGGACTTACTACTGCTACTTTTCACTGTTTTCTAGTTGTTTTGGTAATTCTTTCTTTTTTTTCTCTCTTATTGCCTTCTACTGTGATTAAGTTAGTTTCTCTAGCAGTGTATTTTGATACTTGTTTTTTTATTTTTAGGGAATCTACTAAAATGTTATCTTTGTGGCTAACGTGGGGCCTTAAAAAACATTCTGTAGCTATCACAAGTGATTTTAACCTGATAATAACTTGTTTGATTACAAAACATAAAACTGCACCTTACCATTACTTCCCTCCCCACATTTTGATATTTTCATGTCACAATTAACAGCTTTTATATGGCATATACATTAACAATTTATTGTAGTTATTATTAATTTCAACAGTTTTGTCTTTTAACCCTCATACTAAAGATAGAAATGATCTATGCCTCACCATTAGAGTGTGACAGAATTCTGAATTTGACTGTGTAATTACTTTTATTAGTGAGTTCTACACTTTTAGATTATTTTATATTACTCATTAGCATCCTTTTCTTTTACCTAGAAGAACTCCTTTAGCATTTCTTGTGAAATAGGTCTGATGGTGACATACTTCCTCATCTTTGCATGCCCGGGAAAGTTTTTCATTTCTCTGTCATTTCTGAAGAACAACTTTGCTGAGTATCATATCGTATGCTCGGATGTTTTTCTTTTTTTTCATTACTTTATTATTCCACTCTTTTCTTATCTTTAGTATTCCCTTTGAGAAATATAATTTGATTGTAGCACTATTCGTAATAGCAAAAACATGGAATCAACTTAGGTGCCCATCAATGGTGGATCAGATAAAGAAATACGGTATATATACACCATGGAATACTACACAGTCATACAAAATAAATAAAATTCTGTCTTTGCAGCAACATGGATGTAGTGGGAGGCCATTATCTTAAGTGGATTAATGCAGGAAAAGAAAACTATATACCACATATTCTCAGTTATAGAGGGGAGCTAAATGTCAGATACTCATGGACATAAAGATGGAAATAATAGACACTGAAGACGACTAGAGGAGAGAAGGAGGAAGGAAAGGGGACAAAGGTTAAAAAACTAAATGTTGGGTATTGTGCTCAGTATCAGAGCGAAAGGAAAATTCATACCCAAGCTTCAGCATCATGCAATATACCCAGGTAACAAACTTGCACACTTGCCCCTGAATGTAAAATAAAAGTTGAAAAAGGAAAAAAAAAAAAAAGGCTGCTGGCCGGGCGCGGTGGCTCACGCCTATAATCCCAGCACTTTGGGAGGCCGAGGCGGGTCAATCACAAGGTCAAGAGCTCGAGACCATCCTGGTCAACATGGTGAAATCCCGTTTCTACTGAAAATACAAAAATTAGCTGGGCTTGGTGGCACATGCTTGTAGTCCCAGCTACTCAGGAGGCTGAGGCAGGAGAAGTGCTTGAACCCAGGAGGCGGAGGTTGCGGCATTGCACTCTAGCCTGGGTAACAAGAGTGAAACTCCATCTCAAAAAAAAAAAAAAAAAAAAAGAAAAAGTCTGCTGTGAAGTGTATTGGAACTTTTTTTGCATTTTATTTGCTTCTTTTCTTTTGCTGCTTCAGGATCATTTCTTTGATCTTTCACAGTTTGATTGTTACATGTTTAGTCTTTTTTGAATTGAATCTGATTGGTGACTGTTGACCATCCTGTACTTTGACATATGTATATATTCTTCAATATACTCTTCATATTTGGAAAGTTTTCTGTTATTACTTTTTAAATAAGCTTTCTTTACTTTTCCATTTATCTTTCTTAACTTCTCTTGAATGCCAGTAAATTGTCCCTTTGCTCACTTAATACTATTCCACACATCCCATAAGTTTCCTTTGTTCTATTTTATTCTTTTTTCTTTTTTCCTTTTCTGAATATATATTGTCAAATAACCTGTATTCAAGCTCACAGATTATTCCTTCTGCTTGATCCTTTCTGGTGTTAATGCACTCTATTGCACTTTTCATTTTATTCATTATATTTTTCAACTCCCATATTAACATTAGGTATTTTGTTATCATTTTTGCCCTTTATTACATCTCTCTTTCTGGTCACTTACTTTTTTCATCATTTAATTTCATTATTTATCTGTATTTTATTGAAGTTCTTTGAGCTTCCTTAGAATAGCCATTTTAAATTCTTTGTCAGGCAGGTCATACATCTCCATGTCTTTGGGGCCAATCAAGGGTATCTTATTTTGTTCATTTGGTACTTTATTTTGTTCATTTGGTGTCACCAGTTTTCCCCAATTGTTCTTGATCCTTGTGATTGTGCATTGATGCCTGCATATTGAAGAAGTAGGTGCTTATTGAATTGAGGTAGATACTTAAATGTAGATATTGAATTGAAGATAGGTACTTATTCCAGTTTGGCTTTGTCTGAGAATGTCCCTCAATTCTGTCCACAAATTCTAGGCAGATCATCTTTTCTGGGTTTGCAAGCCTGTGACTCTTTCAGTCATTGCAGCACAAGGAGGTGTCATAAACCCAGGACCACCATGGCCAGTTCTGCACCAGTTTGTAACCTTTGGCTGCAGAGGCTGGCACAATGATGGACTGTATTCCAAACTCCTCCTCACTGATACCTGCCTATCTCTGATGGTTATTCATAATCCAAGGTTGCTGTAGTTGGCTGCCAGTGATGCAAGCAAGAACACAAGTTCACCACACAGAAACTGTGTGTTCCTCTCTGCTGCTGGGGCGGGTCTAGCTGCTTAGGTCACAGATACTCACCCAAAGTCAGGGTCTATGGGTATTCTCTCAGTGCTAAATTTTACTATTATAACACTAGTGTTGGGTTCTATGAAAAAGTCCAAGCCTTACTTCCTTCCCTTCCTCCCAAAAGAAAGTAGCTCTCTCAGCACTGTGCTGCCTGTGGTTGGGTTAGGGGTAATGCAGGAAACAAAATTGTCTTTTATATCTTCTTCAATGTGTATTTTAAATTATGATGCTATAATCAATTCTGTAATATCTCACCTGGCCTCCTTAGCTTTTGAGAAAATATTATCATGTGTGAATAATTATTAAATTTGATTTTTGTAATGTTTATAATTTGATGGGTATAATCTCTGGGGAATCCTACTCTACCAGGTTTTTCTACCTATTCTCTAAAAACAACTATATTTGAATCTTTTCTAAGTTGTAAAGTGATTTCCCATAGAATTCAGCAAAATACATTTAAATCTTCCTGTTTTCTTCTTTTCCTGTGAGTATAAAACACTCTGATTTTTGTGCCAATTTTGTGCATTTTAATATTTTGCATATTTTTCATTTTTCCAACAGGACAAATCATTTGGTCACTTAATCTTTTCCCTTTATAATGCCACATCTAAGATGTATGCGTCACCATACCATTTTTATGCTTTCCAAATCACTGATTTCTGATTTCAACTTTATCAATACATTTCTTTACTATTTGGAAATGCTTTTTTCCCACATTTCATTGAATTCAATTTTAATATGAATATAATAATCATGTTATGCTTGGATTGCATTTTCCTGGTTTGTTTTTGCAAATATTGTGACCCCCTTTTTTTTATCTGTATCTTTTGGACACTAGATAAGATGAAAGTTTGGGTCTTGATCCATAAGTAAGACTGACATTTCAGACTCTATTTTCTATCAGTAAGCTTGGAACAGAACAGTTCCTGGTATTTTGTTTTTCTTTTTTTTTTTAATTGTACTTTAAGTTCTGAGGTACATGTGCAGATCTTGCAGGATTGTTGCATAGGTACACACATGCCATGGTGGTTCACTGCCTCCATCCGTCTGTCGCCTACATCAGGCGTTTCTCCCAATGTTATCCTTCCCCAACCTCCCCAACTCCCGCTGTCCCTTCCCTAGCCCCCCATCCCCCAACAGACCCCAGTGTGTGATGTTCTCCTCCCTGTGCCCATATGTTCTTATTGTTCAACACCTGCCTATGAGTGAGAACATGCGGTATTTGCTTTTCTGTTTTGCGTCAGTTTACTGAGAATTATGGTTTCCAGATTTGGAAGCATGAGAAAGACTACAGTGGTTAGCAGACACTAATACCTTTGACAAAATGCCATTGACATTTTGTTGCCAGGGTAATCAATTTTAGTTCAGGACAACATCACCCTACTCTGTTGAGTTTCTGCAACAAGGAACTACTTACTGCCTTTGAGGCAAACAGATAAATTTGGTAAGATCTCAGAGTGGCTCATGGAGAAGCCATGCAGCTCACATGATTTATGTCTGATAGCATAGCACTTTTTTCCGTGGTTGGCCTTTCCTTTTCCCTCTTCCATAGAGCATCGCCTACAGAAAGGTTAATATTTTAATATAGAATAATTGAAAATAAATTTTCAAGCTATCCTTTCCCCAAAACTACCCTCTAAGTTGTTCTGAATGTGCACAGGGACACTGTTGGGATGCTTTCTTCTTCTCCTGTGGTCTGCTCATAACAAAGTCTTTATGACTCAAAGTAAAGAAAGTTTATTTGGACTCCTCAGGATGTTGTCACAACTGGAAAAATCTATGCTTCTACCAATGGTGGGAATTTTGGCTTCATGTCCATTCATAATACGTTATTTAATTCACTGATGGTGGCAAATATTTCTCACAGCCTGTTGGGGGATATAGCTGTTTACTACTGAAGTAGAAACTTTTTTTAATTAAAAAAATATCTTCTGCTGTTTACATAGATTTCATGAAGAGATCCCAATTTAGAAACCAGCATTTTTACTCTTTTTCTAACAGTTGTTCCTATCACCATGAAAACATGTTACAATTCTCTCATCCTTTGAAAATGTATCTGGAGCTTACAGCCTCAGCTGTCATTCATTCCACCATGAATTCAGACTTCCTAAGAAGGTTACAGCTGGTCTCTATCCTTCAACTGAAAACCCAACACAATTGTATTTCTCTCTCATTAACGTTACTAGCAACAACTAAGAAAAACTTTGGACACATGTCAGTCTTCATTGTGACGAACTGACAGATATATTTAACATTGGTATGCCCCATTTACTTGTTTAAAATTTCTTTCTTTGGATTCCATAATGTTTCATTATATACAATGTCATTCAACATCTATGATTGCTCATTCTTAGGTAAAATAGAATGTGTCTCAACATCATTTTTAAAACAAAAAAAAGGATGAAGTTCTATTTAAAATAGAGTATTTAAATTACTATACCATAAAGGGAAACTCACATTTAGAAGATAAAGGCGTTCTCAGAAACCAATTACTTTGTAACCTGAAGTTAGTCTCTTCGCTACTTTTGTCTTTTGTCTATACTTCCATAAAATGCAAGCGATCTGGCATGATAATCTACAAGGACTCATTAAAAATTTGCTGTGGCTTCCAGAAGAAAGAAAATGCCTTTGGCATCATGTCGCTGGGGACATTGACTATCTCATACTCAGCAGGGGTGAGGAAGTTTCTGTTTACTGATAAGCTAAGAAAAGGCAATGGTTTTCGTAATTTAAGCTCCACCTGTGGCACATGCACTCAAGGAAAATATAAATGACAAGGTCCACCCGACTCTCAGACAAGGTTTTCCAAGCAAGATGAAGCCCATCATCTTCTTCGTGTTTTCCCTGCTCCTCATCCTGGAGAAGCAAGCAGCTGTGATGGGACAAAAAGGTGAGTGGAGAGGGTAAGCCTTGGGGAAAGCTGCTCAGGCAGAATGGCCTCTAAGGGTATTCAGGGTGCAAACAGTAACCTGTCCAGGCACAGATTCTTCTCGTTGAAGAGAATTGATTTTCTCCATCCAAAGCTTCAGGCTTTCTAGAAACATCAGTAGTTTGCTGGGAAAAGGTGGGACGTAGGCATTGCAAGGGAGCTTTGGAGATAATGAATGCATACATTTCTATTATCAATTACCAGGTGGACCAAAAGGCCGATTACCAGGTGAATCTTCCCAATTTCCACATGGACAAAACGGCCTGCAGTATTTTGCACGAAAAGGCAAACAGCATGCTGAATCCAAAGGCGGTGTTTCTACTGAACACACATTTCATGTAGCCGCCCCTGATCGTGACCAGACCCGAAAAAGTAAGCAATATGACTTGAATGCCCAAAATAAAACGACAAAATCAGAAAAGCATCCAGGTGGACGTCAAGAACCATTCAATCATAAGCAAGAAGGCAGAGAGCATGGTAAATCAAAAGGTGATTTTCACGTGGTAGTTATACACCATAAAGGAGGCCACGCTCCTCGTGGGACAAAAAATCCTTCTCAAGATCGGGGAAATAGCACATCTGGAAAGGGAAAATCCAGTCAAGATTCAAACACAAAAGAAAGGCTACTGGCTCCTGGACTAGGTAAAGAACAAGATTCAGTCTCTGGTGCACAAAAAAATAGAACACAAGGTGGATCCCAAAGCAGTCCTGTTCTCAAAACTGAAGATCCAGTACGTAACAAAAAACCTGAGACTCTAAATTCTCTTCCAAATAAAGGGAGTTCCCCAAATGTGAATGAAACGAAACAGAAACATTCAAGTAAAGTGCAAACCCCACTCTGTTCTGCACAAGAAGCCAGACTCCAACATGGATCCAAAGACGTTTTTTCTAAGAATCAAAACCAGACAAGAAATCCCAATCGAGATCAAGAGCGTGGCCCAAAAGCACATAACAGGTCCTGCCGATGTTCAAGTGCAGAAGAAAGACCACTTAATCATGGAGAAAAGGGCATACAGAAAGATGCATCCAAAGGCAGTACTTCTAACCAAACTGCAGATAAAATACATGACAAGCCTCCAAAACAGGTAACAACTCCTAGTCAAGGAGATGGCCATAGGGCAAATAAAACGTCATTCCCATCTTCAGCTGCAGAAGAAAGACGACCTAACCATGGAGAAAAGGACATACAGAAAGGTGTATCCAAAGTTAGTACTTCTAACAAAACTGAAGATAAAATAGTTGCCAAGCCTCGAAAACAGATAACAACTCCTAGTCAAGATCAACGGTCTGGTCAAGACCCAAAAGGAAAATCTGGCCAATCTGCAGATAAAGAAAAAGACCTACTCAGTCATGACCAAAAAGGCACACACGAACGCGGATCTCATGGGGGATTGAATATTGTAATAGTACAGCATGAAGCTGACAATGATCATGATTTGACACAACGTCATGACAGCAACCCAAACTCAATATTTACATAAAGCTACCATTCAGTAACCAGGTGAAAAGATGGCCCAATATCAAGGTACAATTTTTTTTTTTAAGCAAATCAGGGCAATACCTCTCCCAATGTTTAGAACTATTAGGAACTCTCCAGGACTTTTGTGGGATTGATAACCATTGTTCACACCAAGAGAAGTGCTGTATTACAAGCGGTAGGAAGATGAGCCTCACCATTCCCAGGTGAGGAGAGGATCTGGTAGTGGCAGACAAGGATGCCCGGCCTGTCATGAGGTCCTAGAATTCCTATCCTTAGTTGAGTATTCGTCAGTAATATTTTTATACACGCCTACCTTGAATAGGTACTGGCTACATATGCATATTTATAAGTTTATGGCATATTCTCGTCAATTCTTAGACTTTAGGTTAGTAAGCCTGAATTTCTTTCCTATATACCATGAAGTATGACAGCAGTTAATATTTTCTTTCTGCACACCAATAAATGTTCTTGCATCCCTGTTCGGGTTCATCTATGTTCCTTCGGAGACCACAAGCCCAAAGACTAGCAGTCCTCCCTCTCAGAATACAGGAAAGAGATATGTAGAAAGATCCCTGTTCATGTTGTGAAAGAGGAGATGGAAAAGGAGACACAAGAGATGGTGAGGGATCTCATGGGCCAATTGGATGTTTGCAATGTCAGGAGAGGAAAACTGAAGCCCTAAGAGGGGTAATGGTGCTTCCCTGTCTCTTTGCAATAAGTAACACTGCACTTGAAGAGAGGGCAAGCAGCAGAAACAATGGCCCCAGCTGGCAGCTAGTGGCCTGGCATCCTAGTAATAGGAGGCTGGCAGATTTGGAGCTGAAGGGGACAGGGGGTGCAGCTACCATCCTCACCCTTCACTTCTTACTACCCTAACCTCACTGATTCTCTTCTTTCTCTCTAGGTGTCACTTGACCTCAGTAAATCCTGTGACGTTTCTGGGATGCAGACTCCTGTGTGGTTTCAGATTCTTGATCATGCTTCCTTGAATTAGGCTTCCTAAACCTGAAGCCCCTTCAAATTTCCAATAAAGAGATCATTTTCTGCTTCATCTGCTTTTGACTCCTGTGTTCTCTGGATTCCTAGTGGCTCAAGGGGTTGAGGGGGCATTTCTAATATAAATGGTTTTGAAAGAAAACAAAGGGATATTTTTGAAGCATTAGGGAGACTAGTAATCAAAGCCACGTTTCTAGCTGTATTGATAGAAACCCAACGCTAAAAGCAGGGTGCTGTTACTCTACCAGTCACATGCCTACCACCTGAGGCAAACCCTAAAGGCTCTCATGATCCTGGTTCTAAGACCCCAGGAACTAACAATATCCCAGAAAGACAAGAGAAAATGTATTGCAACAGGCCCTGGGAAAGTCCCTGATCTGCTGATGGCCAATTCCACAGTAGCACATCCCTTCACTTAGCTTAAGAATGTCCTACTCCTACAGCATCTAAGATGCAATTACACCAAAGGTGGTATGTTAAATCTCCACCACTCTGGCAAGGGCAAGTGGGTTAAAATTTGCTGGTGGATGGAAAGACAGACCAGAGGAGCAGCCAAAGGAACCTTGAGAGAGGTGGTGTCTTCATAATGGAAATTCTGCTACCGATACTGCGTTTTTCCCATCTATTTCAAAAAAGTTTCTAGAGAAAGCCAAACCTCCAGAAGAGGCCAACATAGAGGAGTAAGAAAATCGCTAGCCTAAGAATAAGAGATTTGGATTCTAGTTCCAACCCTGCACATGAGAAACTGATACAACAATCTTCATAGTACATGCTGACTCAATACTGTAGCGGTTGAAAGAATGAAAGAAGGAAGGAAGAAAGGAAAGAAAGAAAGAAAAAGAAAGAAAGAGAAAGAAAGAAAGAGAGAGAAACAAAGAAAAAGAGAGAAAAAGGAAAGGAAAGGAAAGGGAAGGAATCTGCTGAATAGATTTTCTCTGCTGTGTTTGAACAGAAATACATTAAACAGTTTTCCTTGACATGTGGCTGATTGCATGGGGGAGGGAACATAAATTGACATTCAAAAAAGCCAGAGTCATAAATGCTGTGTGCTGTGGTACTATTAGCAGGAACTTTGATTCCTACCACTTGCATAGTCTTGGGTAGCATGATCTCTGATACTGAACTCCTGCTTCTTTGAAGGGATGATAATAACCATCTCATAAGAAAAGGAAAGGAAAGGGAATGAAAGGGGGAGAGAGGGAAGAAAGGAAGGAAGGAAGGAAGGAAGGAAGGAAGGAAGGAAGGAAGGAAGGAAGGAAGGAAGGAAGGAAGGAAGGTCCTAAAGATGGTGTCTAATGAGGTCCATTGTTACAATAAATTTGGTAGGGCCAGAATAGGTCAGATGGGCATGAATAGTTCAGAACAACACAGGCCTACTCAGAGCAGAGATTGGCATTGCTGCCCACCCTCAAAGCCATGGGTCATATAGTCCCAGGGTGGGGTTAGCCTGGACCCCACCTACCAAAAACCAAGGAGCCATAAGGGTATTTAAGAGTCATTGACGTCTTCCAGGGGAAGTGAATCATTCCCTAAGCCATCCAACGGCTTGCGAGTCAGTGGCTCAGCTTCATCAAAAGAGCCAAAAGAATAGGTGTAGCTATGTTTGTCCATCACCACAGCTAGGCAGTGGGGTGTGTATTATGAAGTCATAAAATCTACCAAATGTGTCATTGCTAAGAATTAGTATAGATCAGCCGAGAAATATGTATGTGGCTGTGAGTCTTCAGGTACCCATCTCCACTTCTCACACACATGTAGCACACAATATACAGTTGAATGGCCCCTGTGCTACAACAGCTTGGTGAAGAAAAAATTGTAGAGAACTAGCAATTGCTTATCATAAATTCTTCTTTTAGTTCTACTTCTTTGGCTGTATGACTCCAGCAAACAATTTATTGTTTTGTTTGCCTTGTATGTACAATAAAAGTACTGTTTCCAGATGGAAGAGAAAGAAAGAAGGAAGGAAGGAAGGAAAGAAAGAAAGAAAAAAGAAGGAAGGAGAAGAAAGAAGGAAAGAAAGAAAAGAAAGGAAGGAAGGAAGGAAGGAAGGAAAGAGAGAGAGAAAGAAGATCTTCTCTATCAGGTCTTAATGTCTTAATGGCCTGTAGGTGTGTGATTAGAGACTTTGTTATAGTGGAATGAGAACTCTGTCTCTCTTCACTGCTACCTTCCCAAGAGCATAGAGACCTTGTATTCAGCCACCTGCTTTATTTTCCAAGCCCAGCAGTTAGAGAGGAAAGGTTATGATGGGCTTAGGAGCCCAGCATCAGGAAAGCTAGAATTACCTGCTACAGTCTGCTGAACAGATTCTCTCCTCTATGTTTGGACAGAAATACATTAAACAGTTTTCCCTGACATGTTGCTGATTGCATGGGGGAAGGGAACATAAATTGACATGCAAACAAGCAAAAGAGCCAGAGTTATAAATGCTGTGTGCAGTGGTATAATTAGCATGAACTTTGGTTCCTATCACTCGCATAGTCTTGGGCAGCAGGTCTCTGATACTGACCTCCTGCCTCTTAATGAGGGGATAATAATAACCATCTCATAAAGATCCTTAGGTATGTTGAGTGAGATGATCACAGCCCAAATGCTCAATCAAAAGTGCCAGAATGACAACAAATTTGGAAATAATAATAATAAGACAATCTTTTATTATGTGTTCTTTGAAATGGAGGTAAAATACATACAAAGAAATGCACAGATCTTATATACCTGTTTGGATGAGACTGACAAACACATACATGTGGTTGCACGACATATAGATGAGCATATGGTACATTCATCTTGTCTTAGGCCCCTTTCAAATTTGCTGCAAGCTCTTCAGGGGCAAATGTTTACTGACTTAGAGAAACTCATAACTTGCTTGTTTTTAATCCTTACATAATGAAATCATATAATAACATTACCTTTTGTGTCTGGCCATTATTCAATGTTTGAGATTCATTGTTTCTGTATGTTTCAGCAGTTCATTCTTTTTATAGTCAAATAACATTGCATTGTTTGAGTCTCAGTATTTGTTCTTCCATTTATCTGCTGATAGATGAGCATTTGGTGTTCTCAGTTGAGCAATTGCAAATTAAGATGTCACATACATCCCAGTACAAGGCACAATAACATATATTTTTAATTATCCGTGATAAATACCTAGGAGTGAAATTTTCTCCCAGTGTGTGGCTTGAATTTTTTTTTTTTTTTTCTAATCATAGTGTATTCAGAAGACTAGAAGTTTTGAAGTGTGATGATATCAAATATACCTATTTTCCCTTTTAAATTGAATATTATTGTGTCTAAGAAGTTTTGCCTTCTCCAAGGCTGCAAAAATGTTCTGTCTGTGATGGCCTTCCCCAGAAGCTGAATAGGTTTAGCATCTATGTTAAGGTTTATTGTTCAAATTGATTAATATTTGCATTCCATGCAAGGTATAGATTAAGGTTCCTTTCTTCCAAGATGTGCTTGTTTTTATTAATGATTAATAATGCTGCCATGGAAATTTATCTACAAATTTTTATGTGAATACTTTTCAGTTCGCTTGGGTATAATCATGCAGTGGAATTTTTGAGTCACATGGCAACATTATTTAACTCTAGAAGAAGTTGACACACTATTTTCTACAATGACTCTACCATTTTATAGTCCCACCAGCAATGTATGAATGTTGCTATTTCTCCACATCCTCATCAACAATTGTTATTGCATGTTTTTTAAGATTATAGTTACTGTAAAAGCTGTGAAGTGGTATCATGTTTTGGTTTTGATTTGTACTTTCCTGATGACTAATGATATCACACAGCAGCAAATCACACATATCATTTCATTTCTCTTCTTTCTTTCTTTCTTTCTTTCTTTCTCTCTCTCTCTCTCTCTCTTTCTTTCTTTCTTTCTTTCTTTCTTTCTTTCTTTCTTTCTTTCTTTCTTTTTCTTTCTTTCTTTCTTTTTTCTTCCTTCCTTTCCTTTCTTCCTCCCTCCCTCCCTCCCTCCTTTCTTTCTT
>NW_016107447.1:1144558-1150528 GCF_001604975.1 Cebus imitator
GGGGAGGAAGGCAGCAAATCACACTGCCATGTGTGTACCTATGCAACAATTTTGCATGTTCTTCAAATGTACCCCAAAACCTAAAATGCAATAAAATAAATAAATGGGGGAAAAAAATAAATGCTACTGATTTAGGGAGGGGAGCACTACACATTGGGGTCTGTTGGGGGGAAATGGGGAGGGACGGGGGGTGGGGAGGTGGGACAGATAGCATGGGGAGAAATGCCAGATATAGGTGAAGGGGAGGAAGGCAGCAAATCACACTGCCATGCGTGTACCTATGCAACAATCTTGCATGTTCTTCACATGTACCCCAAAACCTAAAATGCAATTAAAAAAAAAGAAAAAAAAAGAAAAGTTTAATGTCACAAATAGGTAAAAATATTAAAGCAGAGAAATAAGATTAAAATTGGTGAAAGGTTAGGGAAAGAGCACCTAACAGCAGCAGCAGGTGAAACAGAAAACACTACAGATATGCTACACCTGGATGTGTCAAGAAATCGAACATATGAAACAAAGACTGTCTCTGACACTAAAATCACAATGGTGTCATAAACAGGAAGGGAAAAAGACTAGAGACTGTGGTGAGTTCAAGATATTTGATATAAACTGTTACATGTTACACAATTATCTTAATGAAATAGTTTTCCATGAAAAAAAAATGCTACTGATTTTTGCATGTTGATTTTGTATCCTGCAACTTTACTGAATTTATCAGTTCTAATAGTTTTTTAGTGAAGTCTTTAGTTTTTTTACAAATATAAGATAATATCATCTGCAAACCAGGATAATGGTACTTTTTCCTTTCCATTTGCGATGCTCTTCATTTTATTTTCTTGCCTGATTGCTCTAGCTAAGACTTTCAGTTCTATGTTGAATAACAGTGGTGAAAGTCATGATCCTCTTCCTCTTACAGATCTTAGAGGAAAAGCTTTCAGTTTTTCTTTATTCAGTGTAATACTAGCTGTGGGTCTGTTACATACAGCTTTTATTATGTTGAGATATGTTCTTTCTATACCCAGTTTTTTAACGGTTTTATCATAAAGAAATATTGAATTTTATCAAATGTTTTTTCATCCTCAGTTGAAATGATCATATGGTTTTTATCCTTCTTTCTGTTAATATGAGGTATCACATTGATTGATTTGCATATAATGAATTATCTTTGCATCGTAGGAATAACCCAATGGGTCATAATAAATTATCTTTTTAATGTGTTGTTGAACTTTGTTTGCTCATATTTTGTTAAGGATTATTGCATTCATGTTCATCAGAGATATTTCTTAATGTGTGTTTTTCTGACTTTGACATCAGGTGGCCTCGTAGATGTCTATCTGGCCTCATAGAATGAGTTTGGAAGTATTTCCTCCTCCTTTATTTTTTGGCATAGTTTGAGTAGAATTGGTATTAATTATTTAAATGTTTAAATGTTTTGTAGAATTCATCAGTGAAGCCATCAGGTCTGAAGTTTTCTTTTCTTTCTCTCTTTCTTTCTCTCTTTCTTTCTCTCTCTCTCTCTCTCTCTCTTTCTTCTTTCTTTCTTTCTTTCTTTCTTTCTTTCTTTCTTTCTTTCTTTCTTTCTTTCTTTCTTTCTTTTTCTTTTTGGAGACAGGGTCTTGCCCTGTCATTTAGGCTGGAGTGCAGTGGCATCATCTCGGCTCACTGCAACCTCCGCCTCCCGAATTCAAGCGATTCTTCTGCCTCAGCCTCGTGAGTAGCTGGGATTCCAGGCACCTGGCTAATTTTTGTACTTTTAGTAAAGATGGGGTTTCACCATGTTGTCCAGGCTGGTCTCGAACTCCTGACCTCAGGCGATCTGCCCACCTTGGCTTCCCAAAGTGCTAGGATTACAGACGTGAGCCACTGTGCCCGACCCAGGCTTTTCTTTAATGAGAAGGTTTTTATTATGGCTTCTATCTCATTAGCTGTTTTTGGTCTCTTCAGGTTTTGGATTTCCTCATGGTTAAATCTTGGTTAAGCTGTATGAGTTTAGGAATTTGTTTATTTCGTCTAGATTTTCCAACTTTTTAGCAAATAATTACTTACAGTAGCCTCTAATAATCCTTTGAATTCCTGTGATGTCAGTTGTAATGTCTCCTTTTTCATTTCTGATTTTATTTATTTGAATCTTCTCTCATTTTTCTTAGTCTGGCTGAGGATTTGTCAATTTTGTCTAACGTAAAAAAACAGCTTTTGATATTTTGTATTGCTTTCTTCATTTCTGTTTCATTTATTTCTGCTCTGATCTTTATTATTATTATTATTATTTACACAGAGTCTTGCTCTGTCACCTAGGTTGGAGTGAGGTGGTGCAATTTTGGCTCACTGCAACCTCTGCCTCCCAGGTTTAAGTGATTCTCCTGCCTCAGCCACCCAAGTAGCTGGGATTACAGACTCATGCTACCACTCCTAGTTAATATTTGTATTTTAGTAGAGATGGAGTTTCATCATGTTGGCCAGGCTGGTCTCCAACTCCTGACCTCACGTGATCTGCTGATCTGATCAGCACTTTGTAATTCCAAAGTGCTGGGACTGCAGGTGTGAGCCACCATGCCCAGCTGATACATATCATTATATAGTGACACTCTTTATTATTTCTTTTCAGCAACTAATTTGGGGTTTAGTTTGCTCTTTCTTTTCTTGTTCTTTAAGATGCATTGTTAGAATGTTTGTTTGAAGTTTTTTGTCTTTATTGATGTATATACTTATAGCTATAAACTTTCCTCTTCATACTGCTTTTGCTGTATCCCAGAGGTTTGGGTATGGTGTGCTTCCATTATCATTTGTTTCAAGAAATTTTTCAATGTTATTCTTAATTTATTCATTGACCCTCTGGTCATTGTTGAGCATATTGATCAATTTCCATGTATTTGTATAGTTTCCAAAATTCATCTTGTTATTTATTTCTAATTTTATTCCATTATGCTTATGGAAGAAGCTTCACTGTGTTTTCAATTTTCGTGGATGTTGAAAGACTTGCTTTGTGACTTAACATATAGTCTATCTTTGAGAATGATGCAAGTGCTGAGGAAAAGAATGAGTATTCTGCTGATATCCTGTAAATATCTATCAAGTCCATTTGGTGTATAGTGCTGATTAAGTTCAATGTTTCTTTGTTGACTTTCTGTCAACAAAGACCTGTGCAGTGCTAAAAGTGGGGTGTTGAAGTATACAGGTATGATTGTAGAGGTGTCTGTCTCTCCCTTTATCTCTAATAATTTCCATGTCTTGGTGTTGGAGTACTGGGTATATATATATTTAAAATTGTTCTATCCTCTTGCTGAATTGACCTCTTTATCATTATATAGTGACATTGTCTTTTCTTATAGTTTTTGTCTTGAAATCTATTTTGTCTGATATAAATATAGCTACTTCTGTACTTTTTTGTTTTCCATTGGCATGGAATTTTTTATGTCTTTATTTTTCAGTCTATTTATGCCTTTCTAGGTGAAGTATGTTTCTTCTAAGCAATGGATTATTGGGTCTTGTTTTTTCATCTACTCAGCCGCTCTATGTCTTTTGATTGGAGAGTTCATTCCATTTTCATTCAAGGTTATTATTGATAAGCAAGGACCTACTCCTGACATTTTCTTGTTTTCTGGTTGTTTTGACGTACTCTCCTTTTCTTTCTTTCCTCCTGTCTTCCTTTTAGTGAAGGTATTTTTTACTGGTGATAGGATTTCATTTCTTGCTTTTTATGTATATGTTGCGTATTTTTTGGTTTCAGGTTACCACGAGGCTTGCAAATGCTATCTCATAACCCATTATTTAAACTGATAATAACTGAACACTGTTTGCATAAACAAACAAGAGAAAGAAAACTAATAAGGAACTATAGTTTAACTTCAGTCCCTCCATTTTTTAACTCAAAATTGCTGTTCTTTCTCTCACCCCCATGCACAGAAATGCTCTATGCTGCACACCTGCAACTGGGAGATGAAAGATGAGGGAAGAGTGGCATCAGTGATACAAGTGCTTTTCCTACCTCTTCAGCGCCTCTTTCAGTGACGTAAAGTTAAAATCCGTTACTGCGAGTGCTCACCTGATTTTTCTGGTTCTTATGAAGGTGCTCTTTCTCTGCAGATAGTTGTTAAATTGGCGACCTTGTTGGGGGAAGGGGAAATCATTGGCGCCTCTATTTCACCATCTTGTTCTGCCACCCTCCTCCCTTAATTTTTGCTTCTCTTGGAAAGATTTTATTTCTCTTTCATTTCTGAAGAATAGCTTTGCTGAGTGTGATATTCCTGGCTGACGGTTTTTTCTCTTAGTAATTTGAGTATCTTATGCCATTCTCTCCTGGCCAGTAAGGTTTCTGCTGAGAAATTCTGTTAGTCAAATGGGGATTACCTTTTATGCGACGACATTTTTCTCTTGATGTTTTTAAAAATTTTTCTTTGTGGGCCAGGCACGGTGGCTAATGTCTGTAATCACAGCACTTTGGGAGGCTGAGGCGGGTGGATCACCTAAAGTCGGAACTTCGAGACCAGCCTGACCAACATGGAGAAACCCTGTCTCTACCAAAAATACAAAATTAGCCAGGTGTGGTGGCACATGCCTGTAATACCAGCTACTCAGGAGGCTGAGGCAGGAGAGTTGCTTGAACCCGGGAGGCGGAGGTTGCAGTGAGCCAAGATCGTGCCATTGTACTACAGCCTGGGTAATGAGAGCAAAACTCCATCTTAAAAACAGACAAACAAACAAACAAACACCTTTCTTTGTTTTTGGCTTTTAGAAATGTAATTAAAATATGCCTTGGAGAGAATCTATTTGGGTTTAATTTAAGATTCTTATAGCTTCCTGGACCTGAATTTCTATCTCTCTCCCAAGATACGAGAAGTTCTCTGCTATTATTTTGTGCATCTGGTGGAAAAGTTGCCTCTTTCAATTTTATGGAGTAGATTTCATAAGCAAAGATTTATTTTTATGAATGGGTCTTTAGGTGTTACTTATTTTGGGTTTGTTGGTTTTTGTTCTAGGTGTATGTAGTAGTATTATTTCCACGTAGTTTCTTCACCTAGAATCCACACTTGTGGCACTTGACTATTTCTTGGTGCCCTACTTGAGAAAATGTGCTGCTACAGTGGCATGGCTTTGCCAGTGCTGTGGTTCCAGGGCTAATTCTCAGGTTAGGGGTGTGTGCATGCACATGGTAGGTAATTCAATTAAGGTATGACTCAATGACGTTGGGGCCAGGGTGCTGTTATTCTGGCTGGAAGCATGCACACGTTTGTTCAGTCAGTGTACTTGCTTACAGGCTAGGAGTGGGCTGTGGCACTGTTTCTTGGTCTCAGGACATGGAAGTGCAGCCGCTCAACTGGTCTGAAGACATGTCTTCCAGAGTCAGCCTATTAGGCTTTTCCTCAGGCCCAAGATGTGAGTGTAAGGTTGCTTAAATGGCCTATGAGAGGAAGGGGATGAGAGAGGAAAGAGGGATGTTTCTCAGGCGCTTGACACAGCTGCATGGCTGCATGGGAGGCTTGGAGCATTTCTGTGAGGGGTGGCCTAAGAAGATGTTTTGTAGACCTAGGGTGAAGGCATGGAGCTTCATGGTTGTCCTTCAGGTGCGACCACCAGAGGCAGTCTGTGGACTGTTTCTCCAACCTGGAACATGGCCACATGCCCAACAGCGGTGGCCCATGGGCTATTTCTCAGGTTTGGGAAATGGGCTCTTGGCAGCTGGGCCAGCATGGTGTCATGCCCAGCAGGGGAGCTTCTGAGTCTGTTTCTCAAGCACTTTTTGGGAGCAAAGGGCCACTGGGCAGGCCACGGATGTGTCTGTGGAGGGAGAGGGTGTTACAGGGCTAGTTCTCAGGTACTTAGTGTAGACACATAGCCACTCTGCTGCCACAGGGGCACATAAGCTTTGTCAACCTCAGAGGCCTCTCTCCTACATGGCGAATTTTAAAAACTTCTAATATTTTTTCCTTGTTTTTTTTTTTTTTTTTTTTTTTTTTTTTTTTTTTTTTTTTT
>NW_016107447.1:1150561-1198980 GCF_001604975.1 Cebus imitator
TTTGGTATTCTCCCAATCATGATACCATATCTAAGATGTATGCAGCACTATACCATTTTTATGCTTTCCAAATTACTGATTTCTGCTTTCATCTTTATCAATAGATTTCTTTTTTTATTTTGAAATTTTTTTTTCAAATTTCATTAAACCCAATCATGATGTGAGTATCATAATCACCGGTTATGCCTGGTTTGCATTTTCCTGGTTTGTTTTTGCAAATCGTGTGCCCCTTTGTTTTATCTGTATCCTTTGGACACTAGATTAGTTGAAAGTTTGATCTTGATGCATAAGTAAGATTAATATTTCAGACTCTTTTTTGTTGCAGTAATCTTGGAACAGAACAGCTCCTGGTATTTCCTTAAGGGAAGTGTAAGGAAGAGTACAGTGATTAGCAGGTACAGCAATCAATTTGTGTTCAGGAAAATTTTATTCTTCTCTTTTGGGGTCCCCGCCATAAGGAAATACTTACTGCCCTTAGGGTAAACAGATAAACGTGGTAAAATCTCAGAGTGGCTCATAGAGAAACCATGTAACTCACATGCTTTACGTTTGATGGCATAGCACTTTTTCCTACGGTTGATTTTTTCCTTCTCCCCTTCCATACAGCATTGCCTACAGGAAGGTTAAGACAGAATAATTGAAAATAAGCTTTCAAGCCATCCTTTCTCCAGAACCACCCTCCGTAGTGTTCTGGATGCATATAGGGTCACTGTTCAGATGTTGCTGCTTCTCCTGTGGTCTGCTCAGAACAAGGTCTTTTTCAGTCAGAGTAAAGAAAGTTTCCCTGGACTTTTCAGGAAGTTTTCACAATTGTAACAACAACAACAACAACAAAACTTGTGATTCTACCCAAGGTAAACATTTTAGCTTTAGGACCACTCTCAATACATTATTCAATCAATTGAAGGTGGCAAATATTTCTAACAGCCTGTTGGAGAGTTTACCAGTTTATTACAGAAGTATGAAATTCTTTTATTTAAAAAAATGTATTTTGCCATTTAGGTAGATATAATCAAATAATCCAGTTTGGAAACCAATGTTCTTACTTCTTTTTCCAACAGTTGTTTCTATCACCACAAAAAATATGTTAAATTTCTCTCATCCTTTCAAAAAAATCTCTGGAGTTATCTCACCCTCCGGATACAGCCTCAACTCTCATTCTAACCACGATATTGGACTTCTTGAGAAGGTTTCAGCTGGACTCCATCCTTCAATGGACAACCCAACACAACTGCATTAGTCTCTCATTAACATTACTAGCAGCAAGTAACATTAGAAAGCTTTTGACACGTCTGTCTTTATTGCGACGAACTTCACAGGTACATTTGACATTGGTGTACCTCATTTAATTGTTGAAACTTTTTTTCTTTGGCTTCCATAAATTTTCTTTCTCTTATGTGTCATTCTACTTTTATGATTGCTTCTTCTCAAGTAAAACAGAATGTGTCTTAGGATTATTTTAAAACAAGACAAAGTACAGAGTTATACCTAAAATTGGGTTTTTAAATTATTGCATCAGAAAGGAAACTCACATTTAGAATAAGAAGGCATTGTCAGCCCCCAATTACTTTTGTAACCTGAAGCTAGTCTCCTTCCTACTCTAGACTGAACTTCTTCTGTAAAATGCAAGCAATCTGGCATGATGACATACAAGGACTGATAAAATTTGCTGGGGATTGGGGAAGTAAAAAAATTGCCTTTGACGTTATGTCCCCGTACTATGTCCCTGGGGACTTTGACATTATCCCCCACTGAGCAGGGGTGAGGAAGGTGACATTTATTAATAAGCTATGAAAGGGCAGTGCCTTTTGAAATTTCAGCTCCACCCATGGTACGTCCACTCAAGGAAGATATAAACGAAGAGATCCACTCGGCTCTCAGACAAGGTTTTCCAAGCAAGATGAAGCCCATCATCTTCTTCGTGCTTTCCCTGCTCCTCATCCTGGAGAAGCAAGCAGCTGTGATGGGACAAAAAGGTGAGTGGAGAGGGTAAGCCTTGGGGAAAGCTGCTCAGGCAGAATGGCCTCTAAGGGTATTCAGGGTGCAGACAGTAGCCTATTCAGGCACAGATTCTTCTCGTTGAAGAGAATTGATTTTCTCCATCCAAAGCTTCAGGCTTTCTAGAAACATCAGTAGTTTGCTGGGAAAAGGTGGGACGTAGGCATTGCAAGGGAGCTTTGGAGACAATGAATGCATACATTTCTATTATCAATTACCAGGTGGACCAAAAGGCCGATTACCAGGTGAATCTTCCCAATTTCCACATGGACAAAAGGGCCTTCAGTATTTTGCACGAAAAGGCAAACAGCATGCTGAATCCAAAGGCAGCGTTTCTACTGAACACACATTTCATGTAGCTGTCCCTGATCGTGACCAGACCCGAAAAAGTAAGCAATATGACTTGAATGCCCAAAATAAAACGACAAAATCAGAAAAACATCCAGGTGGACGTCAAGAACCATTCAATCATAAGCAAGAAGGCAGAGGGCATGGTAAATCAAAAGGTGATTTTCATGTGGTAGTTATACACCATAAAGGAGGCCACGCTCCTCGTGGGACAAAAAATCCTTTTCAAGATCGGGGAAATAGCACATCTGGAAAGGGAAAATCCGGTCAAGATTCAAACACAAAAGAAAGGCTACTGGCTCCTGGACTAGGTAAAGAACAAGATTTAGTCTCTGGTGCACAAAAAAATAGAACACAAGGTGGATCCCAAAGCAGTCCCGTTCTCAAAACTGAAGATCCAGTACGTAACAAAAAACCTGAGACTCTAAATTCTCTTCCAAATAAAGGGAGTTCCCCAAATGTGAATGAAACGAAACAGAAACATTCAAGTAAAGTGCAAACCCCACTCTGTTCTGCACAAGAAGCCAGACTCCAACATGGATCCAAAGACGTTTTTTCTAAGAATCAAAACCAGACAAGAAATCCCAATCGAGATCAAGAGCGTGGCCCAAAAGCACATAACAGGTCCTGCCGATGTTCAAGTGCAGAAGAAAGACCACTTAATCATGGAGAAAAGGGCATACAGAAAGATGCATCCAAAGGCAGTACTTCTAACCAAACTGCAGATAAAATACATGACAAGCCTCCAAAACAGGTAACAACTCCTAGTCAAGGAGATGGCCATAGGGCAAATAAAATGTCATTCCCATCTTCAGCTGCAGAAGAAAGACGACCTAACCATGGAGAAAAGCATACACAGAAAGGTGTATCCAAAGTTAATACTTCTAGCAAAACTGAAGATAAAATAATTGCCAAGCCTCAAAAACAGATAACAACTCCTAGTCAAGATCAACGGTTTGGCCAAGACGCAAAAGGAAAGTCTGGCCAATCTGCAGATAGAGAAAAAGACCTAATCAGTCGTGACCAAAAAGGCAGACACCAAGAGGAATCCAGTAGAGCACATAATATTGTAATTATAGAGCACGAAGATAGCCGTGATCATCATTTGGCACAACATTATGATAAAAAACGAAACACACTTATCATTTAGCAACCATTTGAACATCTGGACCAATAACAAGGTAAGTTTGCTTTTCTTACCAAATAGGAGAGGTAACTGGCCCAAAGTTGGGGACTCTCCAGGATCACGGTAGGACTGGTAACCTTGTTCACATCAGTAGAAGTACTGTATTACAAGTGGTGGAAAGATGAGCACCATTTCCTGGTGAGTAGAGGACCTATTAGTAGCAGGAAAGGATGCTTGGACTATCACTGGGTCCTAGAATTCTTGTTTTTAATTGACTATTCTTCAATAATATTTTTGTACATGCCTGCTTGCTAAAGGTTTTTTTGAACATGCATTACGATATATGCATACTTCTCAGTTTATGGCATACACATCAATTCTTATACTTTAGTAAACCTCAATTTCTTTCTCAAATAGTATGAAATATTACAGCAGTTAATGTTTTCTTTATGCACACACATGAATGTTCTTGTATCCTGTTAGAGTTCATCTATGCTCCTTCGGAGACTACAAGCCCAAAGACTAGCAGTCTCCTTCAGAGACTACAAGCCCAAAGACTAGCAGTCCACTCTCTCATTATACAAGAAAGATATGAGTAGAAAGAAGGATTCCTGTTCAGATTGTGAAAAGGGAAGTGGAAAGGGAGGCACAGGAGATGGTGAGAGATCTCAGGTGCTAATGGACACTTGCAATATCAGGAGAGGAAAACTTTGACCCGGACTGGGGAGACGGTCCTTTCATGCTCCTTCGCAATAAGTAATGCTGTACCTCAAGAGAGGGAGGTAGCAGAAACAATGGTCCCAGCTGATAACTCTTGGCCTGGTATCCTCACGATCAGGGGGCTGGTGCAATTGGAGCTAAAGGAGACAAGGGTCCCATGCTCACCCTCACTCCCCACTACCCTCACATATCTGGTTGTCTTTTCTTTCTTTAGGTGTCACCTGACCTCAGTGAAGTCTGTGATGTTTCTGAGATCCAGACTCCCATGTGGTCCCAGATCCCTGGTCGATGGACAACACCAGCTGCTCATGCTTCCTTGCATTAGGCTTTCTAAACCTAGAGTCCTTCAAACTTCCAATAAAGAGATCATTTTCTGCTATATCTGCTTTTGGCTCCAGTGATCTCTGAATTCTTAGTGGCTCAAGGGACTGAGAACATTTCTGATCAAAATGATTTTGGAAGAAAAACATGGGATTTTTTGAAGCATTAGGGAGAATAACAATCAAAGCCACATTTCTAGATATATTGATAGAAATCCAACACTAAAAACGGGGTGTTATTACCCTGCCAGGCACACATCTACCTGGTGCCAACCCTTAAGTCTCTTGTGACCTCTGTACTAATAGGACCCCATAATCTAACAGAATCACAGAAAGAACAGAGAAAATGTATTGCCACAAGCCCTGGAAAAGTCTCTGATCTACTAGTGCCATGAATGTTCCACAAGTCCACAGCAGCGCATCCCTTCACTTAGCTTAAGAATAGTCATACTCCTTCAGCATTCATTTAGAAGCAATTACACCAAAGAGTGGTAGGTCAAGTCTCCACCACTTCAGCAAGAGTGAGCACATTTAAAAATGTCATCCCATTTATTTATTTTATTGCATTTTAGGTTTTGGGGTACATGTGAAGAACATGCAAGATTGTTGCATAGGTACACACGTGGCAGTGTGATAAATAAATGGGAAAAAACGATGAAGCATGTTTGGATTTTAAATTTGCTGTGAGAAATAATTTACAACATTGGACTTTCTCCCTTTAACAATAACTCATGTATTAACTGCTTCAATTATGATTTTTGGCTTCTTTTCATGCCAAGATGAAACACCAATGAATAAATACATTTGTTTCTCATTAAAAAAAAAATGTCATCTGTGGATGGAAAGACCAGAGGACTAGGCTAGAGTCTTGGGACAGGTGGTGTGTTAATAATACAAATGCTATTCCTTTTACATCTCTTTGCCCTCTATTCTAAGATGCTTCCAGGGAAAGCCAAACATCCAGGAGAAGAAGCCAACAGAGAGAAATAGGAAAACCACTAGCCTGGGAATAAGAAATCTGGATTCCATTCTAGCTCTGCTGTAAGAACTAGTATATCTTTAATTAAATATTTTCTCCCCCTCAAGCTTAAATCCCACATCTGCACCATGGAAAACTTTGACACAGTTAACTTCATAGTACATACTGACTCAATATTGTAGAGCTTCCTTAAAAAGAAAGAGAGAGAGAAGGAATGAGAGGGAGAAGAGAGAAAGAGAGGAGACAGAAAGAAAGGAAAGAAAGAAAGAGAAAGAGAAAGAAAGAAGAAAGAAGAAAGAAAGAAAGGAGGAAAAAAGAAAGAAAAAGAAAGAGAAGAGAGAAAGAAACAACCTTTTCTATGAGGTGTAAACATTGCCTGCATGTGTGTGATAAGAGACTTGTTCATAGTGTCTTAAGAATCCTGTCTCTCTCCACTGAATCCTTCCCAAGAGCACAGAGGCCCTGTCCTCAGTCACCTGCCTTATTTTACCAGCCCAGCAGTTAAAGAGGAGAGGCTATGATGGGCTTAGGGGCCTTAGCATTAGGAAAGCTAGAATTACCTGCTGCAGTCTGCTGAAGAGATTCTCTTCTCTATATGTGGAGAGACATATATTCAACAGTTTTCCTGACATATTGCTGATTGTGCAGGGAAGGAAACCTAAATTAACATGCAAATAAGCAAGAGAGCCAGAGTCATAAATGCTGTGTGCTGTGGCACAATTTGCATGAACCATGGTTCCCATGGCTTGCATAGTCTTGGGAAGTGGGGTCTCTGATGCAGAGTTCCTTCATCTTAATGCGGGGATAATAATAACCATCTTATAGAGGTGCTTAGAGATATTGAATAAGATTATCTCAGCCCCAGTGCTTAAAAAAGGTGCCAGAACAACAAATTTGGAAGTAATCATAATAAAACAATGTTTTATTATGTCTTCTTTGAAATGGAGGTGAGATACGTATAAAGAAAAGCACAGATCTTATGCATTTGCTTGAATGAGATTTGACAAACACATACATGTGATTGCACAATGCCTAGATGAACATGTGGAACATTCATCTTGCGTTATGCTCCTTTCAAATTCAGTCCCAGTCCTTTGGGGCAAATGTTATACTGACTTCTAGAAACTCATAACTCACCAGTTTTTAATCTCTATATAATGAAATCATGTAATAACATTACCTTTGGTGTCTGACTGTTATACAGTGTTTTTGAGATTCATTCTGTTTTGCATGTATCAGTAGTTCATTTTATTGTGGAATAGTATCCCATTGTTTGAGTCTCCACATTTGTTCTTCTATTCTGTTCCTTTGATGTATGTGTCTAAACTTATGCTAGTACCACACTGTCTTGACCCTGTTAGCTTTGTAGTAAGTGTTGAAATAAGGAAGTATGAGTCTTCTAAATTTGCACTCTTTTTCAAGATTGTGGTGGCTATTCTGGGTCCTATGCATTTACACATGAATTTTAGGATTAACATGTCAATTTCTACAAAAAGTCACCTGGAATTCTATAAGAATTCCATTGAGTTTTTAGATAAAATATGGAAAATTGTCTGCCTAGCAATATTGAGTCTTCAATCCACAAACATGGAATGGCTCTCTATTTTTATGTCTTCTTTAATTTCTTTGATCATGATTTGTTGTTTTAAGTGTACAAGTCTTGACATTATTTTCTTAAATGAATTCCTATGTATTTCATTATTTTTGATGCTATTGTAAATGGATTTTTTTCATGATGCAATTGAGAGGTATAGGTTGATATTTTGTCCTGCACCTTGATGAGTTTATTAGCTCTAATAATCTTTTGGGGTTATGTAGATTCTTATACGTTTTCTACATATGCCATCATGTCAGTATTTCATGTATGGGAAGCCTAATGGTGACAAACATGAAGTATTTATATATCTGGGAGTGTCTTAATTTTTCCCTAACTTGTGAAGGATAGATTTGCCAAGATACAGAATTCTTGGTATATAGATATTTCTTTCATCACTTTTAATATGTTCTCTTACTATCTTCTGGTTTGCATGGTTCTAATGATAAATCAGCTGTTAAGTTTATTTATTAGTCATTTTGAGTTACTTATCTCTTGCTGCTTCCAAGAATTTCTCTTTGTCTTTGTCATTGATGTATCCTTAGGGTTTGTTTTTTTTTTTCGGTTATTGTAAATGGGATCGACTTGCTTGAAAAAAGCAGAGTTTTACATTTGTGAGTACAGGTTGAGAATCCCTAACCAAGAAACAAAATCCAAAATACTCCAAAATCCTTAAGTCTTTGAGAGCCAACATGAAGTCACAAGTGGAAAACATCACCCCTGATTTCATGTGATTGGTCTCACTCAAAATGCAGGTTCAAAATAATGAAAATGACACTATGAACCCCACAGAAAAACTGCCTGTAGACGACATGGTGAAAATACGTGATGGGTTTATTAGCAGCATGCATTCGGAAGGACAAAAGTCATGTCAGTTAAAAAATTCAAAGAGGGATTTCTAGGACAAAAGAGACAGGTGACTCTGGAAAAAAAAACGTTTCTTAAATTATCCAGCACAATATCTCTTTATCCTTAGAGGACTGATTTTCTGGTCCCTCAACTATTTCTGATGTCTCTTCTAACCTTAAAAAAATAAAATATGGACTGCAATAACCTTTTAATCAAAACACAGCATCGTAGGTGGAGATCAAAACCTGCTACTATGTCGTTGCTGATGATTAACAGCTGATTCAGATATTCTAGTTGTGCTACTGTGCTGCTTAAACACTCTGAACACATTATTTTCACTGTATTAATGGTATGCCAAATTTTTAACTGTTAAGTACTTATGTGTAAAAAACTGTAAGAATTAATTGCTTCATGGTAGCATATAATTGAGAGTCAGGAAGGATGGTGATGTTAAATGACCACAAAGTGGTCACATGTGTGGCTGAGATAGTGACAGCTTTCCTTCTGTTGGCTCAATGTACACAACCTTTGTTTCGTGCAGGAAACCACTAAAAATATTCTATGTATATAAGGTGTATGCGATACATAAATAAATTTTGCATTTGCACTTGGGTCCCATCCCCAAGATACATCATTATACGTTTGAAAAGATTTTTTTAAATCTGAAAAATCTAAAACACTTCTGCTCCAAAGCTTGTTACATAATGGATACTCAACATGTAATTCTCACTTACTTTTATGGAAGAGCAGATTTTACTCTGCCATTGTGAAAGTAGTTCCTCTGTTGCAATTACAGAGACTTGCTATCAAATTAAATAGGTGAACTTTTAATTCTATGTCCTTATTTTCTCTTTTATCATGAAGAGACAAGTGATTTTTTTCACATTTTCTATGGCCAATACAGAGATAATCATACCAGCTCCCCCTGTATTCTATTAATGAGAAGTATTCTATTGACTTAATTTTAAATGTTAAAATAACCATACATTGTTGACATAAAATCTTACTTGTGCATGATGTATAACCATTTTTATATATGAAAATATTCACTTAGTAATATTTTGTTCAGGACTTTTGCCTTAATGTTTACGGCAAGATTGGCACATTGTTTTCCTTTCATGTAATATCCCTGTCATATTTTGTTACCACAAAATTGCAGCGATATTAAACTGTTTTGGAAGTAGAATCATCCTGTGTTAATGTGTAGGCTAAAACAAACATCTTGAGAATAAAAGTGCCAACACTTTAAGATTTTGGCGTATTAAGCCCATTGGAAAGGATTTTGCTTTTGGAAATTTGGACTGGAACTCAGTGAGCACATGCCACATCAGAGCTAGAAAAGAGCAGCAGAGTTGAACAACATAAACATGCAAGGTATAGAGGTAGCCTGAAGGTTGTGCTAGAAGAAAGGTGTTAAATATAGTGCCCGCTCCATAGAGCTTTTTCCTCGTCATCGCTCTTTCATATCAGGTCCCAATTCTCCCACGTTCATTAGTAAACCTATTTCTTACCATTGCTAAAATCTTATATGCTCTTAGCTACCAAGCAAGTGGAACAGAGAGAGGAGCATAGAGACAGCATGAAGATTTATTTGGCCTGGAGTCAACATTCCAAAATGGCCTCAAGATGGAGTTTTGACTTTATCAATTAATTAAGTTTTTACACATAAGTGGAAACATTAAGACATGAATTAAAGGAGACAATTTTTTTTCACAAGTTAAACTTGACGCCTACGGTGCACAAAAAAAAGTTTTTCATAAATCTAGAAATTATCTTGTGACTTGCACATTATCTTGCTTTGTCTTTGTGTCTTGTGTGTTTTAATGTTAATGTGGTAAAAGTAAACACCTCAAATGCTTAGAGAGGTAGGTTTCAATTATTCCGGATACACAGTGGGAAGAGGGGAGCTGGTCAGACCTGATGCACCCTCCGGGAAAGACAATGGCGTTCTATTGCCTCAAAATCTGCTGGATAAAGTAAGAGTGATGAAGAGCCAGAATAGTCCTGCAACACCCTGAAGAGAGGCAGTCCATGAGGGCTCTCCAAGTTACACCCCAGTTGTTTCATGTTGTCTCTTCCGGGAGATGAAGGGAAACAGATGGTGCTTCCGGGTCAAGCGGAGAAACCCCCTGACCTCCAGTCCCGTGAGCCACAGCGCCGTCTGTTCGCGGGGCCCCACCAGAGCTGACACAGACAGGTCCAGCCTCCAGGTGCCCCCACACCGTTTTCTTGCATTATGAAGCTGAGCAGCCTCACTCTACTCTCTGTGACCATCCTCCTTTGCTTCTGCATGGCCCGGCCTCGAATCCTGAGGAGTGTGGGTAGGGCGTTGGCGACCCAGGATGCTGTTGGGGTTGGGAGCGTTTCCTCTGAGGAGTCCATGGTGTGACCTGGCCCTAACGCCTGGAAATCACACTTTGGTGCCCACTCACCCTGTGGCTTTTTTATTTTTTGATGAAGTCTCGCTCTGTCGCCCACGCTGGAGTGCAGTGGCGCGATCTCAGCTCATTGCAACCTCTGCCCCCTGGATTCAAGCGATTCTCCTGCCTCAGCCTCCTGACCTATGGCATTTTTTCCAGCTACACAGAAACCGGGATATTGCCCAGAGTTTGATCTTGAGTGCCCCTTCACCCTCTTACCTACATGCCGGCGCGATAAGAGTTGCAAGGGGGACAAGAAGTGTTGCTACTACAACTGTCGGCGTCGGTGTATGGAGCCCTGGTGGGTTCTGGATTGAGGTGAGGAGCCCTAGATCTGCCGTTCTTCATGTTGCCCCTAAATCTGCCTTTAGCAATCCTTGTGAGCTGAGTTTTTAGGTAGGGTGGGTCTACAGATTTGCCTCTCAAAAGTGAAGGAGGACGCTCAACAGACTTGTTTGCTCAGATATGCACCTTCCATTTCACATAACGGGCATTACTCTTCTCCTCTCTATAATGTCGACATTTCAACAAGATTATCTCTAAGGTACTCAATAGTTACTAGATTTTATTATTCATTTTCAAATCCTTTTTCTTACAGTTTACGATCATGAAACACCTTCCTCTTTACATTTGCATTGTGAGGTAAGAGTTTATAATTTCGAATTTCCTTAGGATGCCTTAACTAGAATCCCTGATCCCCAGTCCCTGACTCCTTGGCAGCACATGCCAGTGTTGTTGTGAGGGGAATACCTAACAGGAATCACACCACAGTGTCCCTGGGACAAAAAACCATGTGCCCTGTACATTTTGCACCTTCCTATATCTCTGGTTTTCTGTTCTCTCCCAAGGTGGAAATCCTTCTTAACCAGGACTGAGGAGACACAGGTGCTACAGGCTCAGACTGGGATAACTGGTCTCCATGTCATCCACAGTTGCTCAGGCCCAGGACTTCCTTTTAGCAAGAGTTAAATGTTTCTTACCATGATAACAAGAGAAAGAATAAAGTGTTATGTATTTAAAACTCCATGAAAATCTGTAAGTCTGCTGGATTGATCTCTTGCTCTCTCTCTCTACTCAGCCATGTTGCACAATCCCTTAGGAACTGTAAAAAGGACACAGTTACTGTTTCATATTTAGTTTCATCAATTCCTGCAATTGTGTTTTTCTGATATATTTGTCTCTTTCAGGATCTCCTGACACTCAGATTCTCTGTTGGTCAGATTCCAAATGCATTTTGGAGTTAAATTCTGTTTGCATCCTATGAATGGCACACCGACTAATCCTGTAATGGAAGAGCAAGCCAGTTTTTCTGGTACTACTGCTGGTGGCCTTTCCAAGTGTTGGAGTAGTATGATCTGCGATTGGATTTGGAACTTAGGCTTGGAAATTGAGCAAGATGGACTTTAGATCTAGGTACTTTCATTCCTAAAAATTGGGCCACCATAAATTAAGAGAACAAAATCCCTGTGGTTCAGCTTACCTCCCTTGAGTCTTTGCTTGGGGGCTGGGCCCTAGATCTATCTAATAATGAAGTGTAATTAGCCATGAATATTCCAAATTTATAACTCTGTGCCTCATTCTTCCTTAACTCCCACAAAGGTAGCAGAGGTCTGGAAAAGTGATTTTCCAACATTTTGTTTATCTCTGACAACATTTTGAAAAACTTTTTCTCAAGCATGTTTCAAATTGACATCTAATATTATTATCATCATTGCATAGTTTCAAGAGATAAAAATTTAGGTATATGATAAATGTCATTTAAATCAAGTGGGTATCTTACTCTCCGTAATGTTTTCTAACGGAATCTAATTACAATGTTCATTTGTTAGTAACATCTATTAGGAAAGAAAAAAATGTCCTTTCTTTTCATTATTTTCATCCTCATCTCTACTAATTTCCTATCATTTCCTCAACTATTCAAACCAAAACTATAGTTAGCTAGTTTGGAACCTCTGAAAAGCAGTTGCCTATACAAGATAAGATAATCAAGAGTGTATAGGGAACAATGTCTGTGAAGGGAAATGGCAGGTAGCCCAAGTGGCAAGAACAACATCAGAATATAATCCAGGACTGACTGCTCTGAGGAAGGAGAAAAGAAAGGAGGCTTGTGGAGGAAGAGACTCAGAATGAAGTACAGCACTGACAAATGCTGAAAGACAAGGCTTGAACTAGTCACCCATCAGAGGAGACCCATGTCTCAAAATGGGCTTGCCTTAGTATTCAAGCAGCAATCAGTCATTGGCTGGGATCAACCTGAGGGAAGCATGACCTCTGCACAGACATGGTGGCAGATGAAGAGAGCAGTAGCTGGGGGTGTCCGTCAATTACTCACCTCAAAGCAGTAGGAGATCTGAGTGATGCATTTTCATGCCTACCATTGTCCTCTGCCTTGTGCTACACAGTTACTTCTCCAGGTATGGTAATGAAGGCTGATTAATGTCAACTTGTTGAGTTTTCTTCTTTTTGGATGTCCAGTGTCTTGTCCATCATCAATGATTCCTGGTGGTTGTTAATGTGTAATACACAGATCTTTACAGGAAGTGTTCATCTGTCCTCTTGTCCTGCTCTAGACATCCTTGCTCTTGGTTGCCCAGTTTTGTGCTTTATAAGCCCTTGCTTTAAAACTTAGGTTTTAATATTATTTAGGTATGACATGGCCAACACATTAGGAGGTGACTGCCATTGAAAAGAGTGTTTGTTGTACTAACAAATCTCAAGAGGAAAAACACACCATGCTATGGAGGAGGTCCACATGGGAAGCACATTAGTCAGTCAGGAAGCAGAGGGGGAGAATAATGAAAGAAATTGCAGATGACACAAACAAATGGAAAACTATCCCATAATCATGGGTTGGAATAGTCGATATCATTAAAATGACCATACTACCTAGAGCAAGCTACAGGTCCAACACCATCCCTATCAAAATACCAACATAATTCTTCACAGAATTAGAAAAAAGAATTCTAAAGTTCACCTGGACCCAAAAAGGAGCCCAAATCACCAAAGCAATCCTAAGCAAAAAGAACAGATCTAGAAGCATCACATTACCTGACTTCAAATTATACTGCACGTCTATAGTAACTAAAACAGCGTGGGACCAGTACAAAAATGAACGCATAGATCAGTGGAACAGAATGGAGAATGCAGAAATAAAGCCACATACCTGCAATTGACTGATCTTCAACAAAGCTATCAAAAATTAACAATAGGATAAAGACTTCCTATTCAATAAATGGTGCTGGGAAAATTGGCTAGCTATAATCAGAAGATTGAAACTGGACCCCTATTTCTCACCATATACAAGACTCAACCCAAGATGGGTTAAAGACTTAACTGTAACACCTGAAATTATAGAAATCCCAGGGGGAAAAAAACCCTAGAGAAAATTCTTCTGGACATTTGCCTAGGCAAAGAATTAATGGTGAAGCCACAAAAAGCAAATGCAATGAGCCCCAAAACAGAGCACAGCAAAAGAAATCATCAGCAGATTTACCAGAAGCCTGCATAATGAGAGAAAGTATTTGCTAATTATGCATCTGACAAAGTACTAGTAGCCAGAATCTACAAGGAATCCAACTCAAAAAGAAAGAAACAACACCATTGAAAACTTAGCAAAGGACATTAACAGGCATTTCTCAAAAGAAGAAATACCAACAAACACATGAAAAAATGTTCAAAATCATTAATCATCAGAAAAATACAAATTAAAACCTCAATGAGATATCATCTTACAGTAGTCTGAATGCCTATTATACAAAAGTTTGGGAGCACTACACAATGGGGTCAGTTGGGGGGAAATAGGGGAGGGACGGTGGGGGGTGGGAAGCTGGGGAGAGATAGCAAGGGGAGAAATTCCAGATGTAGGTGATGGGGAGGAAGGCAGCAAATCACATTGCCACGTGTGTTCCTATGCAACAATTTTGCATGTTCTTCACATGTACCCCCAAACCTAAAATGCAATAAAACAAATAAATGGGGGAAAAAAAACAGATGTTAATGTGAATGTACAGAAAAGGGAATAGTAATACATTATTGGTGGGAATGTAAATTAATTCAACCTCTATGGAAAACAGTATGGAGATTTCTCAAGTAGCTAAAAATAGAACTGTAAGTCGAGTCAACAGTCTCACTACTGGCTTCTACCCAAAGGAAAATAAATCATTATATTAAAAAAGACACCTGCATTCCTATGTTCATCCCAGCACTATTTACAACAGCAAGGGCAAAGTCATAGAACTAACCTACAAGTCATCAACCATTGACTGGATAACAAAAATGTGGTATATACACCATGGAATAATGTGCAGTCATTAAAAATAATGAAACCATGTCTCTTGTAACAACACAGATAGAGCTAGCATGGACTGAATCTCCCTCAGATCCCTCAGAAGGAACCAATCTTGCTGACACTTTGATTTGGGACTTCAAGGCCTCAGGACTGTGAGATAATAAATTACTTTTTTTCATCTTTATGGAACATTGTTAAAGCAGCCCAAGGTAAGTATTCCATGGCAATACAGTCATCCTTCTCTTAAGTGTTTGTCTGAACAGCATGATATATTATGTCCACACAAAAACCTGAATGAAAATATGTATAGCAGCTTTATATGTATTTACCAAAGACTAAAAGCCACTGTGATGGCCTTTTCTAAGTGACTGGATGAAATAAAAGACCATTTACTGACAAAATAGAAATCACCTAGTAAACCAAAAAAAGGATATAGCAAACCTATGAAGATGTATTGCTAAGTGAGAGAAAGTAATCTCCTAAGGCTCCATATTGTACAATCCAATTATATGTCTTTTTGAAAAAGGCAAAACAATGGAGAAAGTAAAAATATCAGCATTTTTGTTATGGGTTTAGGGAAGGAAAGGAAGATGGACAGATGAAGCACAGATCATTTTAAGGGCAATAAAATATTTCTGGTGATAATAACAGCTATGTGACATTATATATTTATCAAAATCCATAGAACTGTTTGCCACAAGACTAAATCTTCATATAAACTACAGACTTTTATTTTATTTTTATTTTATTTACTTATTTATTTTGAGAAAGAGTTTCGCTCTTGTTGCCGAGGCTGGAGTGCAATGGTGCAATCTTGGCTCACCACAACCTCCGCCTCCTGAATTTAAGTGATTCTCCTGCCTCAGCCTCTTGAGTAGCTGGGATTACAGGCATGTGCCACCATACCCAGCTAATTTTTTTATTTTTTTAATTTTTAGTAGAGATGGAGTTTCTTCATGTTGGTCAGGCTGGTCTCAAACTCCTGATCTCAGGTGATCCCCCTGCCTTGGCCTCCCAAAGTGCTGGGATTACAGGTATGAGCCACCGCACCTGGCCAACTATAGACCTTTAAAATACGGCATATAGAAAACATAGCAGAGTGGCAGAAGAAGTCCTTCCTATCAGTAATTACTTTAAATGTAAATGATTAAAAACCTCCTATTAAGAGGCAGTGATTGCAAAAGAATAAAAAACCTGATTCAACTATATATGTCTATAAGGGTTTCACTTTTGTGCCAAATACTCAAATAAGGAGAAAGAAAGGAATGAAAGAATATATCCTATGCAAATAGAGGCAATTAGAGGGATGGAGTGCCTACACAAACATCAGACAACATACAATTTCAGGAAAAAACTGTCATAAGAGGCAAAGAAGGACATTATGTGTAAATAAAAGGGGCCATAGAACTATGCACACCTAACATCAGATTCCTAAGTTTATGAAGCAAAAACTGATAGAACAAAAGGAGAAATAATTGTTTCTACAAGAGTAGTTAGGGACCTCCTACCACTTTTCAATAATAGAAGAATTTAGACATAAAACCAATAAGAAAATAGAGGTTTTGAACAACACTGTAAATAAAATAAACTTAATTGATTTAAAAAGGACATTTTACCTTAAAACAGCAAAATGCTCATTTCTTTTTCTCAAGTGCACATGCACGGTTCTCCAGGGTAGTCCATATGTTAGGTCATGTAACAAGTCTCAATGAATTTAAAAGATTGACTTTATATGAAGTATCTTCTCTAATCACAATGGAATGGAACTAAAAATCAATAACAGATGGAAACTAGAAACTTCACGATGATGTGACTAGTAAATGACATACTTTTAAACCTTCAATTTTCTGTTCATCTTCCCTTCATTCTGTTCATCCTCTCTGTCTCCCCTAAACCCATGGCAACCATGAATCTTCTTATTGTCTCCAAAATTTTGCCTTTTTTTCAGAAAGACGTATAGTTGTATTATATAATATGTAGATTAGTCGAAGGAGACATTACAAGTGAGATTACAAAATACCTTGGGATACATGAAAATGAAAACACAGCATATCAACTAATCCAAAAGGTGGTACTTTGAAAAGCTTAGTACAATATGGTACTCAATACTGAAAGGATAAAATTTTTTCTGTAAGATCAGGAACAAGACAGGGGTGCAGCTATTGTCATTTCTACTCATGTTGTACTTGGAGTTCTAGACAAAGTAAGCAAGAAATAGAAATAAAATCCATTTAAATTTAAAAGGAATCAGTAAAACCGTCTTTATTAGCAGACAACATATAGTATGCAAAAAAGTTCAATGCATCCACCAAGAAGCCATGAAACCTAATAAATGAAAGCAGCAATATTGCTGAATGCATGCTTAACACATAACAATCAGTTGTATTTCTGTACACCAATGATGAATAATCCAAAAATAAAATTCACAAAACGTTCTATTTAGAATGTCATAAAAAAATAAAAAATAATCAATGACTTGTAAGTCATACATTTCCCAAAGGCAGTGAAGACCTAAATAAATAAATGTAGAGTGTGTATTCATGAAATAAGAAGCTATCTTTTAAATGGCATGCTACCCAAACAGGTCATTAGATCAGTGCAATTCTTATCAAGAACATAGTTGGAAGACTCACATTTTACAATTTCAAAAATTACCACAAAGCTACAGTACTCAAAACAGTGTGGTACTGCCATAAGGATAGACATATACGGTAGTCCTCCCTTAGCTGTGGTTTCATTTTCTAAGGTTTCAGTTGTGCATGGCCAACTCTGGTCCTAAAATACTAAATAGAAATCCTGAAATAAGCAATTGATAAATTTTAAATTGTACACTGTTCTGGGTAGTGTGATGCAAAGACTGCCACATCCTGCTTCAACATACTATCTGAAAAAGAAGTTATGAAAATAATCCCAGTTACAAAAGCATCAAATATAATAAAATACTTAGAAATAAATTTAATCAAGGTGGTGAAAGATCTTTGCCTTAAAGTTTTTTTAAATGTAGGTAGGGCTTTTTTTTTTTTTTTTTTTTTAACTTTAGTAAGAACACTTAACATGGGATCTACTCTGAATGAATTTTTAAGTGTACAATACAGCATTTTTGGACTATAGGCACAATGTTTGTATCAGATCTCTAAAATTTATTCATCTTGTATAGCTGAAAAGTTTTATCCATTTTAAAATGTGGTTAATTATATCAATGTCCTTGAAGAGTTATCTTTGCTTCTCTATTCTGCCAATTTTTAACTTTCTTCTGTTTTTATTTTCAAAGTATATTTTTACTTTTAAATTGATTTTTCTTTTAGATCTGTCTTTAAAATAATGAGATAATGAGAATAACCAATTATTTTCTCCCAAAGTGTGAGCCAGTTATCTCAGTATTGTTAGATATTTTATTCTTCAAGATTGAAATTTCACCATTATCACATGCTAAATTCTCATTTATATTTAATTTATAATTTGTATTAATTTTTTATTTTAATGTTTTATTTGTTTATAATATTTTATTTAAAATGTTTCCAACACATGTACTGCACTCTTCAAATCACAGACATACTTAAGGTTACATAATCCCCACCCTCTCGGGATAATTTGGTGTCACTATTTTCCTGACAAATCAAGTGTTTATATTTCCAGATAATGTTTCAGTTGATTTTCCAATTAAAAGAAAAATACCTATTGATTATTTAATTGCTATTACACTCATAAGTAGAGTACTATTTCTTCATAAGTGAGAAAAATATCTCTGACATTTTTCCCTCATATGGCTTTTAATTTTGTTTTTAAAATTTTATTAAATTAATGCCAGTTTTTAACCTTATATTTAAACATTTACAAAAAGATATCACTTACATTAAGTTGTTGGTTTGAATTTTGCATCAATGTAAAATTCACCCACTGCATCCTTGACACTTTCACATTGAATTGTCTTTTCCTTACAGTAATTCTGACACATTCATTGATACACTTGTTTTGTCAGCTCTTGCCTGGTATTATTTCTTCTTCTTTAGTTTCAACCTTCCTGGTTCATATTGTTTCAGGGTGATTTCTGGCCCACAAAACATAAGTCAATTTAAAGTGTTTTAAAATTTTTTTATTATTACACTTTAAGTTCTGGGGTACATGTGCAGAACGTGCAGGTTTGTTACTTAGGTATACATGTATACACATGCCATGGTGGTTTGCTGCATCCATCCCCCCATCACCTACATTAGGTATTTCTCCTAATGTTATCCCTCCCCAATCCCCCCATCCCCTGTTATTCCTCCCGTAGCCCCCAGTCCCCCTACAGGCCCCAGTGTGTGATGTTCCCCTCCCTGTGTCCATGTGTTCTCATTGTTCAACACCCACTTATGAGTGAGAATATGTGGCGTTTTGTTTTCTGTTCTTGTGCCAGTTTGCTGAGAATGATGGTTTCCAGTTACATCCATGTCCCTGGGAAGGACATGAACTCATCCTTTTTTATGGCTGCATAATATTCCACGATGTATATGTGCCACATTTTCTTTATCCAGTCTATCATCAATGGGCATTTGGGTGGGTTCCAAGCCTTTGCTACTGTAAACAGTGCTGCAACAAACATACGTGTGCATGTGTCTTTATAATAGAACGATTTATAGTCCTTTGGGAGTAATGGGATTGCTGGGTCAAATGGTATTTCTATTTCTAGATCCTTGAGGAGTCGCCACACTGTCTTAAAGGCACTGGTGTGGGCCTGGTGGAATGGAGATCCAGCCCCGTTAAGGAAGAAGTGCAGTGGCTAATGGACTCCACAGGAGGGCGCACTCCAGGAGCGGCTCTGGTCTCAAGACGTCACCCTGCTGCAGCATCTTGGCTGAGAATGGGTAGGTGGAATGTGGGGAGCGCACCCCTTGTGCTTTCTGTTCAGAGCAATGTACCTACATGGATTTCTAGCAGCAGGATTTCAAGCCTCAGGGCTTGTGAGGACTGCAGGATTCTCCGTAGAAGGATTTTAGGTGTTTGTGGTGCTAGTGAAGACTAGTGTGGTTTTTTTGCGTATCTTTTCCCCACAATAGGATGTTCATTCCTGACTCCAGACAGATCAGATCCAGGGGTGGAAGACAGGGCTGCAGAGGCTTGATGCATCCATGCTGCCCTCCTGGACTTTCAATCCCTACAGATGCATCTCCACTCCCCTGCTATATTTGAACTCTCTCCCTTTGACTCTCTGGTCAAGTTTTGTTAATTTATTCATTGCCTTGGTCCTTTCTTGTGGGGAGGATGAGTGCCTGTCACTGAGCTAAATTTCTTTATACTGCATATCCCTTCATGAATTATTGGAGTCACTTTTATTTTTAATAGTTTTTATTCTTAACTTTCATACTAAAGATGCGATTTGCACATCACCATTATACTATTAGAGCATTCTGAATTTGTGTAATTACTTCTACTCATGAGTTCTATACTTTTGAATTTTTTTGTTACATATGAGAGCTCTTTCTTTCATCTTAGAACTTTCTTTAGCTTTTCTTGTAAGACAGGGGTCCCCATTGCCCCCTCACCCAGCCCACATAGCAGGAGGTGAGCAGAGGGTGAGTGAGCATTACCACCTGAGCTCCGCCTCCTGTCAGATCCGTGATGGCATTAGATTCTCACAGCAGCGGGAACCCTAGTGTGAACTGTGCATGCAAGGGATCTAGGCTGCATGCTCCTTATGAGAATCTAATGCCCTCACGGCCCCCACTGCCCCGCCACACCACCCCTCCTTCCTGGCCCCCATCCATGGAAAAATTGTCTTCCATGAAACCAGTCCCTGGTGCCAAAAAGGTTGGGGACCACTGTTGTAAGACACATCTGTTAGTGATGAAATTCTTCAACTTTTGATTATCTGGGAAAGTATTTCTCCTTCATTTCTGAAAGACAACTTTTCTGGATACAGTATTCATGAATATCAGGGCTTTTTAAAATTCACTTTGAATATCCCATGCCATTCTCCTTCTGGCCTTTAAGATTCCTGTTGAGAAGTTTGTATGCAGTTATACTGGAACCCCCTTATATATTATTTGCTTCTTTTCTCTTGCTGCTTTCAGGATCCTCTCTGTGTCTTTTATCTTTTATAGCTTTATTATTATATGTATATCTGGTATTTTTTGAACTGAATCTGATGGTGAACTGCCTGTACCTCGATGTATCAGGGATTTTCCCAAGGCCTGTTGCAATACATTTCTCTGGTCTTTCTGAGAGATTGTTAGTCCCTAATCTACCAGTGCCATCAATTTCACAAATCCACAGCCTCCCACCCCTTCACTGGTTTAAGGACTGTGCTCCTCCTATAGCATCCATTAAGATCTTGTACCAAAGATTGATACAGCAACTCTACCACTTCAGCAAGCAGTAGTGGGTAAAACAATGTTATCTGTGAATAGACAGACCAGAAGATGGTGTAGAAGAGTTTTGGGGGTTGGGAAGTCCTAAAAATGGAAACTCTGCTGCCTATACCGTCTTCTTTCCCCTCTCCGAAGAAAGTTTCCAGGGAAGGATAAACCTCTAGAAGAAGAAGCCAGAATGGAGGAATAGAAAACCTTTGGACGAGGGATAAGAGATCTGGATTTTTGTTCCAGCTCTGCCATGAGAACCTGTGCATCTTCAGCTAAATCTGTTTTCTCTCCAAGCTTAGGCTCCTCATCTGCACATGGAAAAGTTTGGTGTAGTAATTTTGACCATGCATGTTGGCCTAACATTCTGGGAGTTCATTTAAAAGAAGAAAGGAAAAGAAAGAAGGAAAGAGAAAAGAAAGAAAGGAGAGAAAGGAAAAAAGAGAAGAGGAAAGGAAGAAGGAAGGAAGGAAAAAAGAAAGAGAGGAACAAAAGAGAGAAAGAAAGGAAAGGAAGGAAGAAAAAAAGAGAGAAAGGAAGGAAGAAAGGAGGAAGCCAGGAAGGAAGAAAGGAGGAAGGAAGGTAGGAAGGCAGAAAGGCAGGAAGGAAGGAAGGAGGGAGGGAAGGAGAAAAGAAGGAAGGGGAAGGATTTTTCCTCATTTAACAAGCATTTATTGTCATAAATGCACTTGGGCACTGTAAGACATAACATAAATGAAAGAATTTTCAGATAAATGCAACTGTTGATTATTTTATTCTGCCTTTATATTATTTGTATAAACTGCCTTCAGAAGGTATCATTCATTACCATACCAGTTGAGTGGTCTGTCATTTATTCCCACAAGGTTTGCTTTCCTTTTATTTCTTGTTTTGTTCTTGCAAACATATATGCTACAATGTTGTTTCTTCTAAATTCATTGATTTTCTCTTAAGTATGTGTTATTTTGATATACAATTTTTTTTAATGGAGTCTCACTCACTGTGTCACCCAGGCTGGAGCGCCTTCAACCTCTACCTCCCAGACTTAAGCGATTCTCCTGCCTCAGCCTTCCAGTTAGCTGAGATTACAGACATGCACCACCACTCTGGGCTTATTTTTGTAGTTTTAGTAAAGACAGGGTTTCATCATGTTGGCCAGACTGGTCTCGAACTCCTGACCTCAAGTGAGCCACCCACCTCAGCCTACCAAAGTACTGGTACTACAGGCATGAGCCACCGCACCCACTCTTGATATACAATGCTTCCTACCCCCTTCCTAATAAGATCATTTCTTTTTAACGATGTATATAATATTCTAGACTGAAGATCAACCCCACAAATTATCAATGATGATAAAAATTTATAATTGGCATTTTTGGTTAAAATCTCAACATGAGCATTGGCATAAATTCAATAAACAAGCCATTTTTAAGAGCCCGAATAAAGTTCACTATATAAATAAAATGACTGGTTCGAATAGAGACATGTTAATTAATATTACACGTCCCACATGGTAGTGTAGTGATGATACTCATAATTTTTTAATTGCCATTGTAGATATTTTCTTCTAGTGCTTTCAGATTACCAACAGATACTTATATTCAGGATTTAAGAAAAAGACTTCAGAATTCCCAGGAATTCTTGAAATTAAAGTTATTCTTAAAGTTTATCCAATATTCTTCATACTGTTTACTCATTATTGTAGACATGGTTTGATGGATAAGAAACATTGAGTTTATCACATTTACAAAGAACTGTAGGTTGCGAATATTCATATATTCAGAAATATGCTAGTTATTAGCAGGTGAACCATTAAAATTTTGGATCTCCTAGTGAAGTTAACAGTTGTCTACAGAACTGCATGCCAAAATTGTCAATTTCAGAACTTTTCTGAAACACTACTCATAGGATTTATATGTATATTCACTTGTGCATCTATGAATATTAATTTTATTTGCAGGAATTACTCACGATTAGCAACATGCAGAATGGTAAGCATATACTTCTAATGTTGTGGCAGCTATAAGCAACATGATTAGATGGTGGCTGCTTTTTCCTTTGTGATCCTGATTCATTTCCTGAACATACTGACCTTAAATTTGGGCTCTATCTGTCAATATTTTCTGGTCTTTGCTTTAGACTTTACCACAGTGAATTCCTTCTAACCAGCAATGTTTCTATTTTGAGTCCTAAGATTCAATTCTTACAAAAGAATGTAAAGACTATAATACTGTTTTTTGGCAGGGCATGGTGGCTCATGCCTGCAATTCCAGCACTTTGGGAGGCCGAGGAGGGTGGATCACCCTGAGGTCAGAAGTTCCAGACCAGCCAGACCAACATGGTGAAGCCTTGTCTCTACCAAAAATACAAAAATTAGCTGTCATGGTGGTGGGCACCTATAATCCCAGCTACTCAGGAGGCTAAGGCAAGATGATAACTTGAACCCAGGAGGTGGAGGTTGCAGTGAGCCAAGATCGCGCCATTGCACTGCAGCCTGGGCAATAAGAGCAAAACTCCATCTCAAGAAAAAATAAATAAATAAATAAAAAATAAATAAAAACACTTGCTAGGCTCTCAATGTTAAGTAGAAATGGTGAAAACAGACATCCTTGCTTTCTCTTAACCTTAAGGAGAAAACATCCAACATTTTACCATTAGAGATGATGTTTGTCAGTGGCATATCAAGGATTGCAGTAGTGGGGGTGGTTCATCTGGGGAGGAGGGAGCGTTTGCCTCTGGCTGTTTAAAATTGCCAGCATGTAGTGATAATATACAGCAGAGTTTTTTAAGCCACTATAAAGTTTCATTAAACTTTTATCATTTTTCCTAAATTCTCTACAATCAGGGGACCTATTTATTGCTTGCAACTGATGGGAACTCCTTCCAATAACCTCCTTCCACTTCAGTACACCATTAAGATATGCTTTAAGTTGAATACAGTGCCCTTTATCATATTGAGACGGAGAGCTTCTCTTCCTTGTAGGTGGAGAAGTTTTAAAATAAATGGGTGTTGGATTTGTCAAATACTTTCTCTGTTGAGATGATCATATAGTGAATTAAACTGACTAATTTTTAATGTGAAACATATCCTGAATGTGTGTCCTGTTTGATCTTAATGTATAATCTATTTAATATATTGTTGGACTGAATTTATGACTTCTTGGTTAGGGATTTTTATGCCTATGTCTGTGAGGGGTGCTGGACTGTAATTAAACTTTTTAAATAATGCCCTTCCCAGCTTTTAGTATCAGAGCTATCCTAGGCTCATAAAACAAGGTGGGAAGTGTTTTCTTTGCTTCTTTTGTCTTAAAATGTTTTTGTAGGATGTATAATTTGTAAATGTTTAATAGCATTTACTGTGAAGGCACCTGGACCAGCAGTGTACTTTTGGGAAAGGTTTTTCATTAAAAATTTGATTGCTTTAACATAGGAGTCAACAAACTTCGGTAAAGAACCAGGTAATGAATATTGTAGGTTTTATATGCCTTCAGATCTTTACTGCAACTCCTTGTTAGGACAAAAGCAGTCAAAGATGATTCTTACAAATGGATGTGGTTGCATGACAGTAAACTTTATTTACAGAATCAGAAGTGGTAATCTACTCTCACAGGTCAGGTGTCAAAGCAAGTGTGTTTAACTTATATTTGTTTAGTTATTCAATAATTATTTCTGTTACTTTCTTATTGAGATATAATTCACAAACTATGTCATGCACCTTTTAAGGTGTACAATATAGTGGTTTTCAGTATTTCAATAAGTTTGTGCAACCATCACCACTTTTTAATTCCAGAACAACTTCATTACTCCCATGAAGAAACCCTACACCTGATGGTATTCAATCCTTCTTCCCACCTTTTCTTCTTCCTTGGCAACCACGAATCTGCTTTTTATGAATTGACCCATTCTGGGCACTTTATATTAATTAAAGTACATAATATGTGGCTCATGGTGCCTGACTTCTTTCATGCAGAATTATGTTTTCAAAGCTCATCTATGTTGTATGCTGGATCTTTATTTTTTTACTTTTTATGTCTGAATAATATTTCGCTGAATGGATACATCACTTTTTTTAATCCATTTATCCGTTGGTGAACCTTGGGATGTTTCTAGTTTGCATATACTATTATTAATGCTACTATGAATATTTATGTGCAAATTTTTGTGTTAAAATGTTTTCATTTGAAAAGTGTCTGTTCATATCCTTTGCCCACTTTTGAATGGGCTTGTTTGTTTTTTTCTTGTAAATCTGTTTTAGTTCTTTGTAAATTCTGGATATCAGCCCTTTGTCAGATGGGTAGACTGCAAAAATTTTTTCCCATTCTATTGGTTGCCGATTCACTCTAATGTCTGTTTCTTTTGCCGTGCAGAAGCTGTGGAGTACACAGGGAGGGGAGCACTACACACTGGGGTCTGTTGGGGGGAAATAGGGGAGAGACAGTGGGGGGTGGGGAGCTGGGAGAGATAGCATGGGGAGAAATGCCAGATATAGGTGAAGGGGAGGAAGGCAGCAAATCACACTGCCATGTGTGTACCTATGCAACTATATTGCATGTTCTTCAAATGCAATAAAAAAAAAGAAAATGTTTTCAATTATCTTGAGTATAATTCTTAAAGTAGAATTAATGAGTCACATGACAACTCTATGTTTAACTCTTCAAGGAACTGCCAGACTGTTTTCCACAGGGGATGTACCATTTTATGTTCCCACCAGCAACGTATAAATGTTCCAGATTCTCCACACCTTCACCGACACTTCTTATTTTTTTTAAGATGATAGTTATCATAATACATATGAAGTGGCATCTCGTTGTGGTTCTGATTTGCATTTTTCCTGAGGTCTAAGGATATCACCCATCATTTTACATGCTCATTGGCCATTTATATATTTTCTTTTGGAGAAATGGCTGTTACAATCCAATGCTCAGTTTTTACTTATGGTTTTTGTCTTTTATGATTGCTTTTAGGAGTTTTTTGTATTTTGAATACTAGGCCCTTATCAGCTATAAAATTTGCAAATATTTTCTCCTATTTCTGTGGCTTATCTTTTCATTTCTATTAGTGCCCTTTGACTCACCAAGTTTTTAACTTTAGTCTGTTTTTGGATCTATTATTCCTTTTGTTGCTTGTTTTTGGTAGCATACCTAAGAAATTGATGCTGATTACCAGATCACAAAGATACACATCTATGTTTTCCTCAAAGAGTTTTGTAATTTTAGCTCATATATTTAGGTCTTGTTTTATTTGGAGCCCATTTTTGTACTTGATGTGATGTTGGAGTCCAAGTATATTCTTTTGCAGGTGCATATCCAGTTTTCCCCCCATTATTTGTTGAAAAGACCACCCTATCCTTACTGGATAGTTTTTGTACCCTTGTTGAAAATAAGACAGTTTAAAATGTAATGGTTTATTTATAGATTCTGATTTCTGTTTCTTTAATATATTATGTTTATCCTTATGCTGGTACCACAAAATCTTGAAATTGTAGCTTTGTAGTATGTGATAAAATAAAGAAATGTGAGTCCTCCAATTTTGCCCTTTTTTCCAAGACTATTTTGGCTACTCTGGGTCCCTTGCATTTGTATATGAATTTGGGATTTGCTGATCTATTTCCACAAAAACTCATCTGAAGTTTTCTAGGGATTGCATTGAGTTTATAGATCAGTTTGTGGAGTATTACCAGCTTGGCAACATCGAGTTTTCCAATCCATGAACACAGTATAGCTTCCTATTTGGGGGGTCATCTTTTATTTACTTGAACAATAGTTTGCCATTTTCAATATAAAAGTTTCTCCATTTTTTGGTTAAATGAATCCCTAATAATCCTATTCTTTTTATGCTATTGTAAATGAAATTTTATTCTTAACACAATGTGTTGTATATTGGCATTATGTCCTGGACCTTGCTGAAGTCATTTATTAGCTCTAACAATATTTTGAGGGATTCTTAAGAGTTTTCTATATATATCATGTCGGTTAGTATTTCTTTTATGGCAGGTTGATGTTGATGAACTCTTCATTTTTTGTATATCTGGGAATGTCTTAATTTTTCTCTGACTTGTGAAGAATAGACATGCCAAGATATAGAAACCTTGGTTGATAGGTTTTTCTTTTATCATTTTTAATATGTTCTCTCACTACCTTCTGGTGTTCATGATTTTAATGAGAAATCAGCTGTTAAGCTTATTAGCTGCTTATGATAAGTGGCTTGTCTCTTGCTTTCAAATTTTTCTCTTTGCCTTTATCACTAATATTTTGATTATAACATATCTAGGTGTGGATCTCTTAGAGATTTTCTTACTTAGTGTTCATCGAGCTTCTTTGATGTAGAGATTAATTTTTTAATCAAAATAAAAATGTTCTTGGTCATTTTATCTTCATATATTCTTTCTGCCCTTTCTCTTTCTTCTCTCTCCTTAGATACCCATTATGCGTGCGTTTTTACCCTAGATTGTGTTCCATAGGTCTCTGAGGCTCTATTCACTTTTCTTCATTCTTTTCTTTATTGTTCCTCAGAGTGTATAATCTCAAATGACCTGTAATTAAGCTAGTTGATCCTTTCTTCTGTTTCTATCTTCTGTGGACCCCCTCTTTTGAATTTCTGTTTCATTGGTTGTGCTTTACAACTTCATTACTTTCTACATTGTAAGACATTATTCTCAGACATTCCTTTAGTCTTTTGTCCAAAGTTTCCTTTAGTTATTTCAGTATACTTATAATAGCTGATGTCTTTGTCTACTAATCCATTGTCTGAGTTCCTAAAGGATCATTTCTGTTCATTGTTTCCCCTCCCTTCTGTGTATGGGCAATATTTTTTTTTGTTTCTTTGCATGTCTCATAATTCTTTAATGAAATTGAACTTTTTACATAATATAAGTTGGCAAATTTGGAAACCAGATTCTCTCCTCAGTTTGTTCGTGCAGTCTTTGCTGTTGATTACTTCCCTAGTAACTTTCCTGGACTAATTTGGTAAAGTCTGTATCATGTGTCATGTGTAGCCACCGAAGACTCTGTTTCATTAGCTTAGAGGTCAACTCATGATTAGACAGAAATGATCTTAAATATTAAACAAGTAAGTCACCTGGATGTTTCCAAGGGACTGCATGTGTATCCATGTCATATTTTTATTGTTAAATATTTATGGGTGAATAACTGAATAATAAAATATTTATGGGTAAGTGAAAAATAAAATATGGGTGAATAATAAAATGATTGCTTGTCGGTAGCAAATAAATTCGAGTCAGATGCAGTGGTGTTACTAAACAATCACAGATTGTCCACATGGGTGGCTGAGATAGGGACACCTTTATTTCTTATGGTTCAATGTATCCAAACTGTTTCATGCAGGAAACCGGTAAAAATATTGCATAAAGTTCCCTTCAGTCTATGTGTATAAGGTATATGTGAAACATAGGTAAATTTAATGTTTACACTTGCCTCTCATCCCTAAGATATCTCATTATTTATATGCAAAGATTGCAAAATGTGAAAATTCCAAAATTTGAAAAATTTCTGGTCCCAAGAATTTTGAATAGTGAATACTCAAACTTCTTCTCACTGCTTTTAAGAAGGTGCAGATTTTCCTCCACCATTGTGAAAGTAGTTCCCTCTGCTGTATGGTTTTTGTATAGGCTTCCTATCAAATACATGAACTTCTAATGTTCTGTTATTATTTTCTCATTTATCATGAATAGATAAGTGATTTTTTCACACATTCTATAGCCAATATGAAGATAATCATAATTTTCCCCTGTACTCGATTAATAAGAAGTATTCCATTGACTTACTTTTTTAAATGTCAAACCAACCATAAATTGTTGACATAAAACCTTACTTGCGTATGATATATCATCATTTTTATATATGACCAAATTCCCTGGGTAATGTTTGGTTTAGGATTTTTGCCTTTATGCTTATAGCAAAACTGGAAAATTGTTTTCCTTTATGCAATATCCTTCTCATGCTTTGGTATCACAAAATTGCAGTGCATATCAAATTCATTTTCAAACAGAAAGGTCAGTGTGTGGGGCTGCAAACATCTTGAAAATATGAGTGCAGACACTTTAAGTTTTTGTCAAATTAAATCAATTGGAAAGGATTTTGTTTTTGTAAATTTGGACTGGAACTCAGTGAGGACATGCCAATTCAGACTTAGAAGAGAACAGCAGAGTTGCAAAGTAAAAACACTCAATGTGTGGAGGTAGCCCAAAGTTTGTGCTAGAAAGAAAGGATGGTGTTGGTAAACAGAGAAGCTACTCCAGAGATCTTTCTCCTCATCATCTCTCTGCCTCCCACATCAGGTCCCAATTCTTCTGTGTGCATTAATAAATTTACTTCTTCCTATTGCTGAAGTCAGATATGTTTTTAGCTATCAAGCAAGCAGGAGGAACTTCCACTTTTAGAAGAGTGTGGAGAGATCGTGAAGGTTTATTTGGCCCAGATTCACATTCCAAAATGACTTTGAGTTAGTCTTTTGACTCCATCAACTAATGAAGTTTTTACAGTGATGAAGGCGGAATTAAGAAAGAAAGCATTCATTTTAAAACTTAAATTTCAGTCCCATGGTGCACCATGAATTGACACCATCATTAAAGTATGTGAAACTGTAAAACTCCCTGGTAGAGCCAATACACAAGGAAGAAAGAGAAAGAAATCAAACCTTATTACTACAGAAAACCACCCAACCACAAAAATAAACAATAAGAAGGGAAGTAAAGAGCCAAGGACGTATAAAACAACGAGGAAACAATCAATCAAATGATAGGAGAAAGTACTCACCTGCCAATAATAACCCTGAATGTAAACAGATTAAATTCCCCATTTAAAAATATAGACTGGCTAAAAGGATTAAAAAACAAGACCCAATTATACAGTGCCTACTGGAAACCTACCTCACCTGTAAAGACATACATAGGCTGAAAGTAAAGAGAAGGAAAAATATTACATGAAAACAAATTAAAAGCAAGCAGGAGTAGCTATACTTAGACAAAACGGATTCCAAGTTAAAAACTGGAAAAAGAGACAAGGAATAATATTATATAATTATAAAGGGACTAATCCAGTAAAAGAATATAACAATTGTAAACATATATACACTCAACCTGGAGCATCCAGATATATAAAGTAAATATTCTTAGCTATTAAGGAATGTATAGACCCCAATACAATAATAGTTGGAGACTTCAACACCCTACTGTCAGCATTGGAAAGATTATCTAAACAGAAAATCGACAAAGACATATCAAAGGTAAACTGCATCATAGACCAAGCAGACCTAGCAGACATCTACAGAACATTTCACCAAATAACTGCAGAATACACATTCTGTCAGCACAAGTAACAATAGTTACTTGTTAACCTGAGGGTACAAAACAAGTCTCAAGAATTTTAACAAATCAAAATCAGACCAAGCATCTTATCTGACCATAAGGGAATAAAACTAGAACTCAATAACAATAGGAACATTTAAAACTATACAAATACATGGAAATTAAACATGACCTGAATGATAGCGACTAAAAAAGAAATTGAGACTACAATTTCAAAATTCCTCGAAGTAATAAAAATATAAACACAACATCCCAAAACCTATGAGATCCAGCAAAAGCAGTATTAAGAAGCCACTTTATAGCAATAAATACCTACATCAAAAAACTAGAAAGGTTTCAAATAGGCAACCTAATGACGCATCTCAAGGAACTGGAAAAGCACAAGAAAGCCAAATCCAAAATTAGTTGAAGGAAAGACATAATAAAGATCAGAGCAGAAATACACAAGAGAGAGACTAAAAATTACAAAAGATTAACAAAACAAAAAGTTGGGTTTCTGAAAAGAGACACAAAATTGGCAAACTGTAAACTAGACCACCTAGAGAAAAAAAGAGAAGACTCAAATAAAATCAGAAATGAAAAAGTAGACATTACCACTGATAACAGAGAAATACAAAGGATACTTAAAGACTATCATGAACAACTAAAGTAACAAATTGGAAAACCTAGAAGAAACTGATAAATTCCTGGAAACATATAACCTATAAAGACTGAACCGGAAAGAAATTTAGAAAACATAGCAGATCAGTAATGAGTAATGAGATTGCATCAGTAATAAAAAGCTTCCTAACAAAAACAAAAAAATCCCAGGAATGGAAGACTTTTGCTGCTGAGTTCTACCAAACTTTTAAAGAATAATTAACATCAATTCTTCCTTAAACTGTTTCAGAAAATTAAAGAAGAGAAAATTATCCCAAACTCATTCTATGAGGCCAACATTACCCTGATACCAAAACTAAATAAGGGTATGCACACACGCACACACACATACACACACATCAAAAAACTACAGACTAATATTCTGATGAACATGGATACAAAAGTCCTCAGTTAAATACTAGCAAACTGAACACAGTGAGAAATTAAAAAGATAATACACTATAATCAAGTGGGATTCAGTCCAGGCATGAAGAATGTGTATCAACATATACAAATCATTTAATAATGTTTCAAATAAATGTGATACATCATGTCAACAGAATGTAGGACAAAAAAAATCCATATAATTATCTCAATAGATGCAGAAAAATCATTTGGTAAAATTCAATATCCCTTCATGATAAATCCTCTCAATAAAGTAGGTATAGAAGAAAAGTATCTCAACCCAGTAGAGCCCATATATGACAAATCCACAACTAACATCGTATCAAACTGAAACAAGAAAAGGATGCTCACTCTCACTGCTCTTATTCAACTTAATATTAGAAGTCATAGAGCAATTAGGAAAGAGAAAGATATAAAACCCTTCAAATTGTAAAAGAAGTCTAATTATCCCTCTTTGCAGATAACATAATTATATCTACAGAAAGACCTTAAGACCCCACAAATAAACTCTTAGAACCAATCAATGAATTCAGTAAAGATGCATGATACAGTATCAATATACAAAAATCAGTAGAATTTCTATACAAAAAAGAAATTTAAAAGAAATCAAGAAAGCAATCCCATTATAATAGCTACAAAATATGAAATAAAATACCCAGGAATAAATTTAATCAAGGAGGTAAAAGACTTCAACAACAAAAGCTTCAAAATACTCGTGAAAGACATTTAAGATGACACAGACAAATGGAAAGAAATCCCATGCTCATGGATTGAAAGAATTAACAGTTTTTAAAGGACCATATTTCCCAAAGCAATCTACAGATTCAATGCAATCTTATCAATAAATTAATAACATTCTTCAGACACACAAAAACAATCCCAAAATCCATATGGAAACAACACCCCACCCCCCCCAAAAATAATGAAAACAGTTCTGAGCAAAAAGAACAAAGCTGGAGACATCATACTACCTGGCTTCAACATATGCTACAAAGCTGTAGTAACCAAAAATGTTCATGTGAAAACAGACACATAGACAAATGGAACAGAATAGAGAACCCAGAAGGAAATGCATGTTTTTACAGCCAACTGATTTTTGACAAAGGCACCAAGAGCATACGTTGGGGAAAGGACAGTCTCTCAATAAATGGTGCTAGGAAAAGTAGATGTCTATATTCAGAAGAATAAATCTAGATCCCTAACTCTCACCTTATGCAAAAATCAACTCAAAATGAACTAAAGACATGAATTAAAGCCCCCAAACTACTAAACTACTAGATGAAAATCTCAGATAAACATTTTAGGATGTTTGTTTAGGCAAATATTTTATGGCTAAGACTTCATAAACACAGGCAACAAAAACAAAAATAGACAAGTGAGACTATGTTAAATTAAAAAGCTGCTTAGCAAAGGAAACATCAACAGAGTGAAGAGACAACCTGTAGAATGAGAGAAAATATTTGCAATCTGTGTTAGCCTGACAGACTCCATCTTACTTGAGAGCCAGACAGACTCCATCTTAACCTCACCCCTCTCACCATTTCTCCCTTGAGTACATAGATGGGTCACACTGTGCTGGGTCATGTTGTACTTAGAACTATAGAAGCAAATAACCATTGTAACCATATCCTGCTTGGCAAGCCCACTTGCTATTGTGAATACCCTCCTTAATTGATTGTATGGCAAGTATCGAATATCCCCCTTGGTAACCAGCAATCATGGGAACCACTTGTGTATACCCTCCTTAGTAAGCAACAATCATGGGAATCTCCTGCCTCCTAGTTACCAGCTTCCTTATCAAACTTGCTTGTTCTGCTTCTGTAAATTCTGCTTCAGCTAGGCTCCCCACTCTCCTCTCTTAAACAAGATATAAAAAGGAATCAAACCCCTTCTTCAGGACCAAAAGAATTTTGAGCATTAGCTGTCTTTCGGTTGCCTACAATAAAGGACTCCTGATTCAATCTCAGAGTGTGGTGCTTTCCTTCTAACTCACTCAGTTACAACAATCTGACAGGGAACTAATATCCAGAACATTTAAGGATATTAAATAATTCATCAGCAAAAATCAAGTAATCTCATTAAAAAGTGGGTAAAGGAGCTGAACAGACATTTCTCAAAAGAAGACATACAAATGATCAACATATACGTGAAAAATTATCAGCATCACTAATAATTATTAGGAAAATGCAATTTAGTACCACAGTGAGATATCACTTTACACATGTTAGAATGGCTGTTATTAAAAAGACAAAATTACCAAATGCTGACAAGGATTCAGAGAGAGGAGAACTCATACACTGTTGGTGGGTGTGTGTTAGACCAATATGTATTGCTATAAAGGAAAGCCTGAGGCTGGGTAGCTTATAAAGAAAAAGGTTTATTTGGCTCACAATTCTGATGGCTGGAAAGTTCAAGATGGGGCATCTGTATCTGATGAGAGCCCAGACTGCTTCCACTCATGACAGAAGGTGAAGGAGAGCCAGTATGTGCAGAGATCACATGTGGAGAGAGGAGAAAAGAGAGAGAAGTGTGAAGTGCCAGGCTCTTTTTGACAACCAGCTCTCAGAGAAACTAATAGAGGAATCACTTCTGAGGGAGGGCATTAATCTGTTCATGAGGAATTCATCCCCATGACCCAAACACCTCCTAGTGGGCCCCACCTCTAATATTGGGGATCAAATTACAACATGAGTTTTGGAGGGGACAAACACCCAAACCATAGCAGTGGGAATTTAAATTAAAATTGAGTTTCTCAAAAAACTAAAAATAGAACTAATATACAATCGAGCAATCCCACTAATGAGTATTTATCCAAAGGACAGAAGAAAAGGAAGTCAATCTATCAAAGGGATACCTGGGCCCCCATGCTTATTGCAGCACTATTCAAAATAGCTAATATATGGAATAAACCTAATGTCCATCAACACATGAGTGGATAAAGGAAATGTAATGTATATATACACAACGGAATGCTATTTGGCCATAAAAAAATGAAAATCTGTCATTTACAGCAATATAGATGAGCCTGGAGGACATTATTCTAAGCAAAATAAGTCAGGCACCACAAGTTCTCATACGTGGGAGATGAAATATATATGTATTCGAGCTAGCTGAAGTAGAGTGAGAGTTTTGGGTATTAGAAGCTGGGAAATGTGGGAGGGGTGGGAAGATGGGGAGAAGTTGGTTAATGGATACAAAGTTATAGCTAGATAGGAGGAATTAGTACTGCAGCACTGTAGAGTGAATATTGTCAACTGAGTTATTGCATATTTTTTAAAAGCTAGAAGAGATTATTTTTAATGTTCATAACACAAAACAATGACAAATATTTGAGGCGATAAATGTGCTAATTACTCTGATTTGATCATTACACATCATATATACATATCAAATATGTAAAATTATTACATGTCAGCTAAAAATAAAACTTCTTAGATGTAAAGAAAAAACAAAGTAAATTACATTTTAAAATATAAATTTTTAAAAGAGGAAAGAAAGAAGAAAAATATGATTATTACCTCTTACCACATGCAAAATTAATTCTAACTGGATTATAGACTTAACATAAAAAGCAAAACCATAAAGATTTTGGAATATAATATTTTAATGACATCAGTAGAAATATTATTTAAAGAGGACACAAAAATACTATAAAGAAGATTGATACATTTGACTACAATAAATTTAAAACTCCTGTTTAACAAAATATACTGTTGAAAAAATGAGAAGGCAGCACACAAACTGTAGGAGATACTTTCAATGCATGTCAGCAACAAACAGCTCACATCCAGAATATATTAAAATAATTTCTATCAATAAGTAAAGAATAATTAATTCAGTAGAAAATGTATCACATAGTCTCCTCATAAAACAGGAAATGCAAATATCCAATAAACATCTGAGAAGTGTTCAACCTCATTAGTAATCAAATGCAAATTAGATCCAAAAATGAGACACCATTCTATTGCCACTAAATTTAGAAGCATTGAAATGTCTAACAACACAGAATTGTTTCTTACAAGGCTGGAGGTCACGGCTGATGGGAGAGTAAGCTGGAACAATTCTTTGGAAAACAGTCTGGCATATTCTAATAAAGTTGAAAAACCTGTTGACTATGATGCAGCAAATCCTGAAAGAAAATGCATCCATATATGTCCAAGAGACATGCACAGAAATGTTCGTAGCAGCTTTATGCAAAGAAGCCAAAATCTGGAACAACCCAATTATCCATCAGTACCAAAATGACATGAAAGGTACGGTATATTTATACAACTGAGTACAATGATGTAAATGAATAATATACAATCACATATAACAACTTGGACTTAAAACTATATTGATGAGTGGAAGCATACAAGCTGTTTTACAACATTCATATAAAGTTTAAAAGCAGATGAAAGAATAGGATTTGAGGAAATGAACGAACATTTGCATTTCCTTTTTCATGAGACTTCATGTATTTGATACTTATATACTCAAACTATAACTGAAAGCAAGGAAGTGGTTACCACAAAAATCAGCTCACTGGTTTCCTTTGGTTGAGGAAGGGGATTATGGCTGGGAAAGGACACACTGGGAGTTGTAACTCACCAGAAACATTTTTTATCTTGATATGAGCTGTGGTTGCATGGGGTTTGCTTTATGACAGTTCATTAAATTGCATATTTATGTTTTAGGCACTTTTTCTCTGTGTCATATTTATAATAGATTAAAATATGCATACATGACCATAGAGCAAATTATATATCAATGTCTGCACATTAGATAAACACATATCAGGAATATGAAATTATATAAGACATTGAAAAAAAAACTGACCAAAAAATCTTGAAATCTCAAAAGTAGGCATACGCACACACCCAAAGAAAATGCAAACATTTTCTCAAATGACTGAAAGCATGTCATCCTGTGAGACAGTCCAAGTGTGGTAAGTACAAGTTATAGCTGGCTTCTTCCTTAGGTCAGCTAACATTAGGGGAATTCACTGGCTAGGGCACTGCAAGATCTGATACAGATTCCAAAATACACATATCAGTGCTTTCTCCTTTAAGGGCCTCAACTTCTCTATTTGTACATTGTGGAGGCTGGCTTGCATGATCTCTGCAATACAAATAGAACAAAATGTGTAAGTACAGAGTTGCAGGTGGCAAAGAGAAAGATAAGGAGAAATTACAAGTAATGATGGTTTGCATCCCCAGGGCAAAGATGGAGATACTGAAGTTGAGAAAAGTGAAAGTCTTGCCCACATGTTCACTGAGCATCAAGAGTAGGAGCAGAACCAGAGCTGCCCATTCAAAGAGCTTGCTATGGTTTGAATGTGTCAGCCAAAAAGCATGTGCCAGAAGCTTAATCATCGTTGTTACAGTATTAAAAGATCAGACCTTTAAGCCATGAGGACTCTGCCCTCATGCATAGATTAATACTGTTATCATGGGAGTGGGCTCCTTATAAAAGCATGAGTTTGACCCCCTCCTGTCCCTCTTCCCCTCTCTCTCTCTTCTTCTCTCTCCTTCTTTGCCATTCCACCATGAATGATGCAGCAAGAAGATCCTCACCAGATGTCAATCTCTCAGTCTTGAAATTCTCAACCTCTAGAACTGTGAGCCAATAAATTTCTGGAAATTACCCAGTCTATGGTATTCTGTTATAGCAGAACAAAAGGGACTAAAATAGTGCTCTTCTCCCTGACATTTCCTGCCATTCTGACCCTGGGGAAACTGAGAAATTCGGGCATGTGAAGGAGATTACTGCTATTTAAGGCATGGCACTGGGAAAGTAAGTCTTCCAGATTCCAAAGAGCTCTGGATCCAACCGTGTAGAGAGGAATTCAAGCCCCCTTCTGTGGGAGTGGCATTTATTTCAGGGAATGCCCAGGCTGTCCTGTTCTGTCCTTCTCTGTACTTTCCCATTCTACCATAGCACTGCTCAAACACTAGGCCATTGTTTCATCTGTTCCCTACTCTCCAGGCAAGGACCCGTGCATGTTTCAAATATAGTCCTAAAAAACTCAGAGCATAGCTTTACTTAGGTTCCGGGCAAATGTTGGCAGACCAAGTTTTCCCATAAATCATATGTCCATACCCCCTGGAGGTCTAACTTGTGTTTCTTAGTATATTTTTGAAAAATTGTATATTTGTGTGCATGTGTCAGCTTTTAATTATGCCTGCATATGTGTTTCTAAGGGTCTGTTGTGTATTTGTGGCATGCCTCCTTACTACCTAAGTTGTAGTCCAAGGACCAGCAGCATCAGCACACCTAAGAGCTTAAGAAATATAGTATTTCTTGCCCCACTCAAGATCTACAGAATAGGAACCTACATTTTATAATTCCTGTTCACATTAAAGTTTGACAAGCTTAGCTCAACTATTTGCAGTCACCCCTGTTTTATGTAGGGGGTAGGGTCAGTACAAAATGGGTAGGTGCCTCTGCATTGCAGATGTTTACAGACGCACTTGTGCATTTACATACATAAGTGCTCTGTGCCTCTTGTTCAAAGGTGATGGAGCATTTCCTGAAGGCTTACTATATGCTAAGCACCCGTAGGTTCTTAACATGATCATCTACATCCTCCGCCTCATTTTATTTTCATAAAGGCATTGGGGGAAACAGAGTGTGGATGATTTGTGTTGAAAACCTTAAAAATATTCAAACCCAATGTATTCCACTTCTAGGCATCTGTCCAAGGACAAATACCTGAAATAAAGAAAATAAATTCAGACACAAAGATTTACATATGCCCATAATCCACACTAGAAATCAGGAAACTACAGGGTGCTTAGCATAATCAGTCTTCAGGAAATGCCCTCTCACCCTTGAACAAGAGGCATAGTGCACTTATGTATGAAGATGTTCAAGTGTGCCTGTAAGCATACAAATCTGCAAGGCAAAGGCATCTATCTGTTTGGTACTCACCCTGCTCCCTACATAAAGTATGGGCAACCAAACTCCCTACATAAAGCATGGGAACAACTAATTTGTCCAGTGGAGTTACATAAACAATGACATAGCCTTAAATGGGACAACAACTTGGCCATTAGCTGAATCCAGCTAAATGAATATTTTTTGTGTGGCCTCTCATGCCATCTGCATGCTATGCATACGGTTGATAGAGCTGATCAATATGGCCCCTTCTCATGAAGTTCAGGATATTTATGAAATTCGTATAACATTGTGAGATTGTGTTATAATGTAAACTGGAAAAGAGGTTATGAAATTATGTATACAGTGTAATTACTACTAAGGAAAAAATGCACTTGAATCAAAAAGAACAAGCCGTAACTTCCCTCCAGACAGGGAGTGGGGAGGAGGCAAGTGTACCTCAGAACCCAGGCAAGCCTACTCATGCGTAGTCCTATTAAAGCCTTGGCTTGCTGCCTGTGTAAACTTTCTTATTCCCCACAGATTGCAAGAGACATGATTTGAAAGAAGCAAAAGGAGTTCTTTGTGTAATAACGTCAATCCTTTGTGGGCAGGATGGCTTTGCAAATTGTGAAATATTTAGAAACATATTGTCTTTCTCTGTGTAGATTTAGACTGCCCATTATCTGAGAATTGTTTGTTCTTGAGGAAGGGTGTGTTGTGGGTCTGTCTGTCTTCTAATCCAACCAATATTCACTGGACACTTGGAAAAATTAAGATTATCTGCAATTCACAGCAGATGGAGTCCTCAAAAGGACTAACCAGGTAACGTCAATGCCCACTCTGGATTATTTTGAAAGACTTGGAATCCCCCCTGACTGGACCATTATGCTACATACTTTTCTCACCTCCAGCAAGGGTTCTTCCAGACTGAGGACCCCAGGCTCAGGGAAATGTACTACTAGGAGTGTGCCCCAAGTACCACCTTGTAGGGGGAGAAGACCCAGCCCTGAAATGAGTAACTCCTGGGTTACATACAGAACACATACTGAAAAAGTAATAGTACTATTTTTTTTCTACTTTTCTTCTCCAGTGTTTGGATAGTGATCAACTTTTATGATCTTCGTTAAGCCATGTTTCCTAGGAAAGAGTCCCAGAGGAAAACGTTTGTGCAAAGGGGATTTGCTAGGGAGTGTTCTGGGAAAAGAAAGCAGGGCTGACAGGTAACAAAAGCAAAAATAGGCAAGTGGGGCTACCTCAAACTAAAAAGCTTGCACAGCTAAAGACGCAGCCAACAAAGTGAAAAGACAACCCACAAAATGGGAGAAAATATTTTCAAGCCATCCAGCTAATAAAGGGTTAATATCCAAACTGCATTAAAAAAAAACTCAACTCAGTAATATGAGAACAAATAACCTGATTTTTAAAACGGACTTGCATAGACATTTCTCAAGACATATAAATGCCCAACAGATATGTGAAAAAAAATGTTCGACCTCATTAATCATCAGGGAAATGCAAATAAAAATCACAATGAGATATCACCTCATATTTATTAAAATGGCTATTATCAAAAAGACAAAAGATACAAGTGTTGGCAAGGATGTGGAGAAAAGGGAACCCCTACACAATGTTGGTGGGAATGTAAATTAGTACAACATTATGAAAAACAGAATGGGAGTTTCTCAAAAAATTAAAAATAGAACTACCATAGGATTCAGCAATCCCATTACTGTGTATGTATCCCAAGGAATGAAGTCAGTATGTTGAAGAGATATGTCTACTCCCATGCTTATCGCAACACCACTCACAACAGCCAAGATATGGAATCAACCTAAGTGTCCACCTATGGATGAATCAAGAAAATGTGGTTTATAAACCCACAATGGGATATAATTCAGCCTTAAAAAGAAGGAAATTTGGGGGCGGCAGGCAAAACAAACAAAAAAAAGTAAGAAGAAGGAAATTCTGTCATTTGTGACAATGTGAACGAACCCAGAGGACATTATATTAAATGAAATAAGCCAGGCACGTAAAGACAAATACTACATGATCTCACTTATATGTGGAATCCAAAAAATCCAACTCAGAGCAGCAGAGAATAGAATAATGTTTACCAGGGATGGGGATTGGGGAGGTGGATTGGGTGGATGTTGGTTAAGGAGCACAAAATTTCAGTTAGATAGGAGAAATAAGTTGAAGAGATCTATTATACAAGATGACTATAGTTAATAACAACGTATTGCATATTTGATAATCAGTTTTAAGTGTTCTCACAACAAATAAATGGTAAATATATGAGGTAATATGTATGCATATGTATAAAAATTAGCTTGATTTAGCCATTCCACAATGTATACATATTTCATAACATCATGTTGTACACCATAAATATGTACCTTTTATTTTTCAGCTAAAAACAATACATTTTTTATTTTATTTTTTGAGACAGAGTCTTGCTCTGTCACCCAGGCTGGAGTGCAGTGGCGTGATTTTGTCTTACCGCAACCACTACCTCCCATATTCAAACAATTCTCCTGTCTCAGCCTCCCAAGTTTCTGGGGACTACAGATGCACACCACCATGCCCAGCTAATTTTTGTAAAAACAATACATTTTTTAGAAGAAAAAAACAAGGAACAAGGCTGGATAGAGGAAAAGTTGAACTACAACTCAGTTGCAACAAAGCCCCTACTGAACCCATGAGGAGATCTGGAGATAAGAGGGCCTTTCAGAGGTGTCCCTAATTGAACAAGGGAACTGGGCCTTTGTACCCCAACATCAAACAGTCAGTGGATACAGGTTGCCCTTGGGAATAGGGTAAAACCGTGAATGAAGCAGCTTACTTTGACCCAGGGAAATTCCCAGAAAGGGACTCATCTGTGTCAGTAGCCAAGACTCCCAGCAACTGGGGGCTCAAGTGCCTTGGTCTTGAAGGCACCACAGCATCTTTGGGCCTCAGCTTCCCCATCTGTGCACTGAGAATATTACTAGACAGACTGTCTTTGACTTCCTAGCTGTGGCTAAATGAGACACTCATAAGCTACCAAGTAAGCAGATTCACATAGAAATGGACCACAGCCGCCAGAGAAGGGCCGAGGTGAGACTGAAAACCAGAAGGGGAAACCTTCAACTACAGGGAATTTATAGGACTAGGTGAGGTGGCCCATCCTACCTGGGACTTTCCCCAAAGGTGCTTTATGAATCATTAGCTCGTAAAATAGCAGAATAAAGTGGGACCTTAAAGGTCAGCTGAATCATCCCTTCATTATTAAAATGAGGAGTCCAGGAATATGCCCGAGGCAGCAGAACTGGGTATCAACCACAGTTCCTGAAGCCTGGCTCTGCACTTCCTCAAAGACCCTTGCTGCCTCTACCTTCAAAGGCTGAATCAAGTTTAGTTTAGTTGGAAGAAAATGAAACACCTCAAGCTAATGTCCATGAAGGCATGTCTACTTGAAAAGAGTAAGGATAAGAGAAAATCTCCCACATTCTCTTCTTTAAAAGGGGGAAGGCCAAGGGAACAGGGAGATGCAATTTGGGCACAGAACACTGTTGTCATCCAGCGTCTTCATCTGTTCATGCTGCTGTAACAAAGCACCTTACACTGGGTGGCTTATAAATAACAGATGTGTGTTTCCCACAGTCCTGCAAGCTGGAGTCCAAGATCGAGGCAGATTTGGTGTAAGGTGAGAGCCTGTTTCCTGGTCCATAGATGCCGCCTTCTCACTGTGTCCTCACACGGTGGAAGGGGCTAGCTCTCTGGGGTCTCTTTTATGAGGATACTAATCCCATTCATGAGATTGGAGCCCTTATAACCTAATTACCTTCTGAAGTCTATCCACCCTACTAACACTATCATATTGGGATTAGACTCTCAACATGTGAATTTTGGGAGTACATGAACATTCATACCGTAGCAGTACGTCAGGATTAAAATGTAACCCCAAGGACTGAAGGGGCAGATTCTCTCTTAGCACAATAAGGTCTGATTTAATGGACCATGTGTAATACAATCAGATTTCTTTATATCAACCTTTTGGGGCTTTCAGAGAAAAATTAATCTTATGGTACAAATATCTGATTTTATATAAGTTAGTTGAGAGTAAACCCAAGTCAGAGGAGAAGACTACAACCATTTTTCTCCTCCCCATCCCCCAAAGATTGATTTCTTCCTTCCCTCTTCGAGACCATACCACCACCCTATCACACAGGATCAACATACACTGAAATTTGATTTCACCTTTCCCCACCAAATACCTGAAACATATGTAAGAGAAAATTCTTGGATATTTGGCAAACTCAGAGAATGAAGATCATTTCATTGTAATATTCCTGTGGTGATGGGTGGCACATTCCATGAAAAGGAAATATGATAGCACAGAGAGGGGAAATGTACACTTTTTAAGAAAGAGAATTTGGAGAGAAGGAAAAGTTGAGAGAAGAAACATACAGGGAATTCCCCAGCATTCCAGGAAATGCTCAAAGAAATATTCCCACTGGGAAAGACTTGGTAATTCAGAGCAGGGGGAGGACAGTTCTGTATAGTGTAAGGGAACAAAAAATTTGTTAGGGAAAAACTTTCACAAACTGTTTTTCTTCTTTTGTCACACAACCACAACAATCACCAACACAGAAGGAGACTTATGGGACCAAAGGTGTGGGGATTTTTCCCATACACCATGCAGTGGACACCAGCTAGGTGTCCTTCAATTCAGCTCTGACACTATCTACCGGACATAGTGTCAGATCCCACAGATTGAGGGCTCAGTCCCACAAGACCACCCCCTCCTACCCCAGGCACAAGTCCAGACCTCTGAAACTTCTGACCAACTGGCTTCAAGTACATGTTCCCACGACTCCTTCTTTGGGCTCAATTAATTTGCTAGAGCATCTCACAGAACTCAAGGGAACATTTATGTTTTGCGGCTTACTATAAAGGATATTGCAAAGGATAAAAATGAAGAGATGCATAGGGCGAGATATGCGGGAAAGGGCACAGAGCTTTCATGCCCCTGCCCCGGGCGAGCCACCCTCCAGGAACCTCTATGTATTCAGCTACCCAGAAGTCTGCTGAACCCTGCCCTCTTAAGTTTTCATGGCGGTTTCATTATGTAGGCATGACTGATTAAACCGTTGGCCATTGGTAATCAACAGATACATCCCCAGTACCTCCATCCCCTGGGGGCAGCTGGCCCCCTCTGATCCCATGAAGTCAAGCTCTTAGACTAAGCTCTCTCTTATTTTGTTTTTTTTTTGAGACAGGGTCTCGCTCTGTCTCCCAGGCTGGAGTGCAGTGGCATGAACATGGCTCACTGCAGCCTCAACCTCCCAGGCTCAAGCAATCCTCCCCACTCAGCCTCCCAAGCAGCTGGGACTACAGATTCGTGCCACAACACCCAGCTAATTTTTGTATTTTTGGTAGAGGCAGGGTTTCATCATGTTGCCCAGGCTGGTTGTGAAGTCCTGGGCTCAAGCAATTCACCCTCCTCAGCTTCCCTCTCCCACAAGCCAGGATTACAGGCATGGATCACCTTGCCCAGCCATCAGGCTAAGCAATTAAGCCTGCGTGGGGTGCAGCTCCTGCAGTAAGGCTGCCCAAGCCTTCATGTGGCTGTTGTGTGGCTGTCAGACTCTGACATTCTAGGCCATGCATCTGACTGGTGCCCTCCCTAGTGTAGGCACCACACAACTTTTACTCCACCTCTCTCTGTCTCTGATTTGGGAGCCCCCATCTTCTCCCCATCTCCCCCTGCACTTTCCACTTTCTTAATGGTGATCACCGATGATCGTCAATGCCAGTTTGCTGGGGGATGTCTCCATGAGAATATAAGATCCTAAAGGGGAAGAACTGTGTCTATCTTGTTAATTATAAAATTTACCCAATTTACACGGTCCTATGAATTTTGACAAACAGATGCAGCCATAACCACCACACAATCAAAATAGTTCCATCACCTCCAAAATTCTCATGCACCCTTTCTAGCTAATACTTTCCTCCACTGGCACTCCTTGGCAACCACTGATGTGCTTTCTGTCCCTGTACTTTTGCCTTTTGGCAGGTGTCATATAAATGGAATCAAATGATATTTAGTCTTTTGAGTCTGTCTTCTTTCACTTAGCATGATGTATTTAAGATTCATCTATGTCATCAGCGGTTTATTCCTTTCCACTGCTAAATGTACTCCACAGTTTGTTTACATATCCCCTAGTGGAAAGATATTTGGGGTGCTCCCAGTTTTTGGCAATTGTGTATAAAATTGCTATGAGTATGCAGGCACAGGTTTTTGTGTGGATATGGTTTATATTTCTCTTGGATAAGTTCCTAGGACTGGAATTGCTAGGTAGCATGGCAAGTAAACAACTATAAGAAAGTGTCAAATTATTTTCAGAGTGGCTCTACCATTTTTCATTCTCACTAGCAATGTATGAGAGTTTTCATTGTTTTACATTATTGATAGGAATTCATATCAATGGGCTTTTGTTTGTGGTTTCGGTTTTTGGTCATCTAATAGATATGTAGTTGCATCTCATCGAGGTTTTTATTTGCATTTCCCTAAAGATTAATGATGACTTGTTTGCCATCCCTAGTTTCTGTGTCTGACCCCAGCCATGCATGAGCCGCAGCTGGCCTCTTCTGCCACTGATATGCCTATAGCCAGCCTCTGCAGCAAAGTATACACACACTGCTGGCTCTGGCCTTCATCACTGCTGGCCCTGCCCCTGACTGCTGGATACAGAGGCACAGCTGAGGACCCATCAGCCTCTGTAGGCATTGCTTGTTACCAAGGACCATGCAGATACCAACATGGCAGACCCCAGGTGCTTGAGCCAATTAGACTCAGCAACCCCTGTACTTGGAACCACCATATCCCCCACACTTGCCCTACTTCACTAGACCTGGTGCTATAGCATGCTTTGATATGCCTGTTTTCCTTCTTATCTCTCTGCAGGTGAAAGTCTTTCTTTACATAAGCCAGTCCATAAAATCTGGAAGGGGTGACTGCTTCTTCAAATGTACAGACATATTTGCAAGAATATAAGAATCATGAAAGAATTAGGAATACTTGACACCACCAAGAGAACACAAACTTCCAGTAACTGACCCAAAGAATTGGAGATACACAAATTGCCTGGCAAAGAATTCAAAATAATTCTTCTAAAGAAGTATAGCAAATTACAAGAGAACATGGGTAAACATTTTAATGAAATTATGAAAACAATTCGAGAACAAAACTAGAAATTAAACAGAGAGATTTATAACATTTTAAAAACCAAACAGAAAATTTGAGCTGAAGAATATGACTGATATAAAAAATGCAATGGAGAGTTTCAATAGCAGACTAGATAATGCCGAAGAAAGAATAAGCAAAGACAAAGACAAATCATTTGAAATCATCTGGTCAGAGGAGAAAAAAATTTAAAAGAATGGAAAAGAATAAAGAAAGCCTATGAAATCTATGGGACAACATCAAGAGAGCCAATTTTCAGTATCACAAAAACAAAAGAGAGAAGGGGATAAAAAGTTTAAGGAAATTATCACTAAAAGTTGTCCAAACCTGGGCAGATAGACATATCTTGCACAGGAAGCTCAGAGGGCTCCAAATTCAACCCAAAGAAGAGTTCACCAAGACACATTGTAATTGAACTATCAAAAATTAAAGGCAAAGAGTTCTGAACGCAACAAAAGGAAAGGTGCATATAACATACCAAGGAGCACCAATACAGCTCAGCATGGCAATCTTAAGCATAAAGAACAAAACTAAGGCATCATACTACCTTGTTTAAACCTATATTACAAAGCTATAGTAATCAAAAAAGCATGGTACTAGCATAAAAACAAACACATAAATCAATGGAATGGAATACAGAACCCAGAAATGAATACACACATTTATTATCAACTAATTTTTGACAGAGATGCCAAGAACAGACAATGGGAAAAGGATAGTCTCTTCAACAAATGGTGTTGGGAAAACTGGATATCCATATGCAGAATGAAATTGGTCCCTTATCACAAAATCAAACTCAAATTATATGCAAAATCAACTCAAAATGGGTTAAAGACTTAAATGTAGGACCTAATACGGTAAAAATACTAGAAGAAATCATAGAGGAACAGCTCCATGACATTGGTCTGGTCTATGATTTTTTGCATTTGACCCCAAAAGCACAGGCAACAAAACCAAAAATAGACAAACAGGATTGCTTCTACAAATTAAAAAACTTCTACACAGCAAAGAAAAATAATTAGTAGAGTAAAAAGACAACCCACAGATTGGAAGAAAATATTTGTAAACTGTATGTCCAATAAGGCATTAACATCCAAAATCTATATAAAAAACTCAAGCAACTCAATAGCAAGAAAACGTGATTTTTTAAATGTCCAAAGGACCCAGATAGACATTTCTCAAAGGAAGATACAAATGGAAGACATATAAATGGTCAACAGGTATATACAAAATAGTTCAACATCACTAATTATTCAGGAAATGCAAATTAAAACCACAATGAAAAAAAACGCTATATCATCTCATGCCTGTTATAATGGCTACTATCAAAAAGACAAATGATAAGTGTTGGAGAAGATGTAGAGAAAGAGGAACACTTGCATATTGTTGTCGGAAGTGTAAATTAGTACAGCCATTGTGGAAAACTGTATAAAGTTTCCTCAAAAAATTAAAAATGTAACTACCATATGATTCAGCAATTCCACTTGTGGTTATGTGTCTGAACAGAATGAAATCAGTATGGTGAAGAGATACCTGCATTGCCATGTTTATCACATCATTATTCACAATTACCAAGGTGCGAAATCAACGATCAAAGGATTAATACATAAGAAAATGCTATATATATATATATCTATATCTCCAATGGAATATTCAGCCTTTAAAAAGAAGGAAATCCTGTCATTTGTGACAACATTAGTGTCCTAGAGGACATTATGCTAAATGAAATATCTGGCACAGAAAGACAGGTAGTGGATGATCTCACTTGCATAAAAAGCAGTTGAACCTATAGAAGCAGAGTAGAATGGTGGTTGCCAGAGGCTAGGATTGGTGAGAGATGTTGAACAAAATGCCCAGTTTTGGTTAGACAAAAGGAATAAGTTTTTGAAATCTATTGCACAGCATGATGACTATAGTTTACAACAATGTGTTACCTATTTCAAACCTGCAAAAAGAGTAAATTTCTAGTGTTTTTAGCACAAAAAGTAAGCATGTGAGGTAATAGATATGTTAATTAGCTTTATTTAATCATTCCACATTGTGCCCCATACATATATACAGTTATAATTTATCAATCAAAAACAAAAAAAATTTTTTAATTTTAAATGTAATGGCTGAAAAGAATAAACAGGAATCAAACAACTACATTAGATATTATTGTTAAACTCCATAAAAGTTATCAGTTTGAACTTTAAAGAAAAACAAGTCAATTGCTTTCATTACTAGTTTGAGCTTTGCTCTACCCAGCTGTAAAAATTCCTCCCTTTCATATAATAAATGTCCACAAGTGTACAGGTTTCCTTGTAAATATTCTTTTTTTTTCATACAGTATCACTCTCAGGATATCCTTGTAGGTAGGTATTGTATTCCGCTGGACTATTTGTTTATTCATGTACCAACATCCTGCTACACTAATCATTATGTCATTAACACCTTTTGATACCTAAACTAGCTACCCTCCATTCTTGTACTTTTAAAAAATTTTACTACCTCTACTGTAACCTTTATACTAATACATTAACTGTAGGATCACTTTGTCAAGTTCTTCTCAACAATTGTATTAGGTTTTTTATTGTAATCACATTGGATTTAGAAATAATTTTAAGGAAATTATTATCTTTACCTTAATTAAGTCTTCCCAAACACAAACATTATTTTTTTAACTACTGAGTTCAGATTTTAGACCTTTATTTCTAAAACTTTTTTTTTTCATCCATGAAGGTCTGGCACAATTTCAGGGCTTATTCCTAGGTATTTTGTAGCATTTGGTTCTTTGATCCATTATGTCTACTTCTATTATTTCTGATTGGTTATAAACAATATGTAGAAATGCTATAGAATTTTGTGCAGGCCTTATACCCAGCAACTTTGGTAAATCTTATTTTATCAGTCTTACTGAATGTCTCAAATTGTTATATAGGAAATGATACTGTCTGCAAACAATGACCATTTTGTATCTTTCTTCCCAATCTTTTTTTTTTTTTTTTTTTTTTTTTTTTTTTTTT
>NW_016107447.1:1199130-1200828 GCF_001604975.1 Cebus imitator
AGATGGGGTTTCACCATGTTGACCAGGATGGTCTCGATCTCTTGACCTCGTGATCCACCCGCCTCAGCCTCCCAAAGTGCTGGGATTACAGGCTTGAGCCACCGTGCCCGGCCTTTCTTCCCAATCTTGTATACCTGTTCCTTTATCTCATCTGATTGCACAGTTTTATATATTTCGTACATTGTTGAAAATAGTGATGATCCTTATTATCTGACTTCAGTGACAATTCCTCTGATAAATTAACTTAATGTAGATTTTGCTACAGAATTTCAGATAGGTTTCCTTTTCTGGATTCATTTCTATTTTTAACTTTAATTAAAAATTCACATTCACATTGAACTTTATGAAAGCTTTTAAAACATGATGAATTCCAATTTTTAGCATTTTACTTGGGATCTTTACACCTATGTGTATGGAAGACATTGGCTCATAATTATCTTTTCTTTTACTGTTCATATTTGGTTATAGTTTCAAATTTTTGATAAATTCATTGTATTACTAAACTTTCCCCAAAACTTAGCATCTTAAAACCATTAACATCAACTTACAGTTTGAGGGTCAGGAATCCAGGAGCAGCTTAGCTGGCTGTGATTCAGGGCCCTTGTGAGGTTATCGTCAAGCTGTCTGCTGGGAATGCAGTCTTTTCAAGACTAGAGGGGCCAGGTGCAGTGACTCATGCCGGTAATCCCAACACTTTGGGAGGCCAAGGCAGGAGGATTACTTGAGCCCAGAAGTTCAAGACCAGCCTGGCCAACACGGCAAGACCCTGTCTCTACAAAAAGTTTTTTTAAAATTAGCTGGGAGAGAGATCCAAGATGGCTGATCACTAGCAGCTCGGGATTGCAGCTCCCACTGAAAGGGCAGAGAACGAGAGGACGCCACACTTTCAGATCAATTTTTGTTGCTCACGCACCAGGAGATTCCCAGCGGAGGAGCCCCACATGTCGCCAGCGCGACTCTTGAGGCCGGTGAGGCGGTTTTGCTGCTGCCTTGGAGTGGCGGTTCTTGGTGCAGAGTCAGAAAAGCACCATCAATCTTAACGCTGCTGTTTTGGCGGCACAGTGGGTTGCTCAGATTCTAGCACCGGGAATCAACAAGTTGGACGTCCACTCAGAAACCCAACTATAAAGACGGTAATTATAAAGACCACACATGGATAAATTTATAACGAAGGGAAGAAACCAGCCTAAAAAGGCTGAGAATACCCAAAATCAGAACGCCTCTCCCTCTACGGGGGATCACAGTTCCTCATCAGCAACGGAACAAGGCCTGATGGAGAAAGACTGTGTTCCATTAACAGAAGCAGGCTTTAAAAAGTGGATGATAAGAAACTTCTGGGAATTAAAAGAACTTGTCCTAACCCAATGCAAAGAAACTAAGAACTTTGAAAAAAGGTTTGACGAAATGTTAACAATAACACACAATTTAGAGAGGAATATAAGTGAATTAATGGAGCTGAAAAAACACGAGAACTTCGCGAACTATGCACAAGTTTTAACAGCTGAATTGATTAAGCAGAAGAAAAGATATTAGAGGTCGAAGACCAACTTCATGAAATAAAACAAAAAGACAAGATTAGAGAAAAAAGGATAAAAAAGAACGAGCAAAGTCTCCAAGAAATATGGGACTATGTGAAAAGACCTAATCTACGTTTGATAGGTGTACCTGAATGTGACGAAGAGAATCAATCCAAGTTGG
>NW_016107447.1:1201608-1209006 GCF_001604975.1 Cebus imitator
GAGCTAAAGATCCTAAATATATACGCACCTGATACAGGAATACCCAGATATATAAGACTTATAAAGAGACTTAGACTCCCACACAATAATAGTGGGAGACTTACAGATCAGTGAGACAGAAAGTTAACATCGATATTCAGGACTTGAACTCAGATCCGGAACGAGTAGACTTAATTAACATTCACAGAACTCTCCACTTTAAATACACAAAATATACACTCTTATCAGTACTACATCACACGTATTTTACAGGTTTAAATGAAATATTGGTTGGCTGCTTGTTAATTATTTTCTTCCCTCATTTTTTTTTTATGTCTCTATTATTAAACATGATTACAGGCATACCCATTTTTAGACTGCATTCTAGCCCTGGCAGTAAAGCAACACCCCCGTTCTCTCTCCCTCTTCTTCTTCCTCTTTCTTCCTTTCCTTTATTCTTTTTTTTTTCTTTTTCTTTTTTATTCTTTTTCTTTCTTTCTCTCTTTCTTCCTCAAAAAAGAAAAAAAAAAGAAGAAAAAAAAAACACATGGAAGGTGTACATCCGTTCTGCCTAGAGCTGCACATCTCCAGGTTGGGGCGCTTACAGCTCATAGATGGATTCAAAGATTTTCTGATTGACAATTGGTTGAAAGAGCTAAGTTTTGTTTAAAGACTTGAAGTCAGTAGAAAGAAAGGCTTGGGCTCAGATAAAGGGGTTGTGGAGGCCATGGGTCTTGTTATGCAGATGAAGCCTCCCAGGCCACAGTCTTCAGAGAGAACAGAAGGTGAATGTCCCTTTTCAGACTTTGGAAGTGCCAGACTCTGATTTAATCTCCCTTAGATCTGGGAAAGGCCTAGAAAGACAGGACTGGCTACATTAATGGAGATTCTCCACTGATCCAAATATCCCCCACAAAAGATGTCTTTGTGGGGCAATATCAAAATATGTCAATGAAATATAGTTTGGAGCAAAATATTCTGATTTCCTTCGGGGTCTGCCACCTGTCATGTGAGGCCACACCAGAGTCTGTTTGGAATTTGGGATCTTACTGCCACAGAGAGTCTGCTTGTCAGTCTCATGAACTCTGCATTAAGGCTAATGCTGCTCAGGTGTGCCTAAACCCCAAAAGGGAGGGGAATCAGGAGGTGTGTCCGACCCCTTCCTAGCATGTCTGGGAATTCAGATTTTCAGGTTTCTGTGGAGTGTCCTTGGCCAAGAGGGAGGTCTACTCAGTTGGTGGAATGGGCTTAAGACTTAATTTTTGGTTTACAAATCTTAAGGTGGTATAAAGACAGCAACTATCCTGCCTTTCTTTGACTTTTTTTTTTTTTTTAGATGGAGCCTTGCTCTAAAAAAAAAAAAAAAATCAGCTGGATGTGGTGATGTGCACTCGTAGTCCAGCTACTCAGGGCGCAAAGGCAGAAGGACCATTTTAGTCCAGGAATTCAAGGCTGCAGAGAGCCATGATCATGCCACTGCACTCCAGCCTGGGCGACAGAGACTCTGTCTCAGAAAAACAAAACAAAACAAAACAAGACTAGAACAAGACTAAAAAGTGCACTCCTCACTCACTCATGTGTTTGTGAGTAGGTCTCCATTCCTCATGAGCCAGAGGTGTAGGATCCACACCCTGTGGGCTGCTGAACAGATGGCCTGAGTGTCCTCATGACCTGGCAACAGAATGTCCCCAGAGTAAGTGATTGAGGAGAGAGAGAATGCCCCCAAAACATTTTATCATCTAACTTCGTGAGGACATAACTAACTCTCACACAGACTAACCATGGAAAAATGCAGGAGGGGGCTACACAAAGGTGTGTATGCCAAGAGGCGAGCTCACTGGGGCCAATGTGGAGGGTGACTGCCACACTCATCAAACAAATAAATGGGCTCTCCCTGTTTTTCCTCTTCATTGAATTGTTAATTTAATACATTCAGCTGCTGCTCTTAGAGCATTGGTCGAAAGTAGTAAGGAAGATTTTTTTTTTCAGTGTAATGACTTTTTCTAGGAAATGATTGGATTACAATATTTTTAAAAATCTTATCTAATCAAGTTGTCTCTTTCCTCTGGAGTCCACAGGGCAGAGCAATGTGGAGCAAGGCCCTCTGCCTGCTCCCCAGCTCTTAGCAGTCCCAGTTCCTGCTACTCCTGCTCCATGGAGTCAAGGTCACCACTACCCTTGCATGATATGGCCAATAGTGTGTCCTAAATGTTATCCATCATGACAACGTTCTCATCTTAAAACAGAAAAGAATAGTGTCTTGGGAGACAGAGGAAATGAAAGAGACTCAGAATCACTCCAGTAGGCAACAAGGAGCCCCAATTTTTTGAGAAGCTGCTGTGGCCTAGTCACATTGTCAATTTATTACACACACAGTGCATTCTCTGATGCTCCAAATGCTATGAGAAGCTGACTTTTATTGCCACTTCACAGACAAAAGAATTGAAATTTAGAAAATAAAATCACTTGTCCAAAATCACGGAGACAGCACTTTCAGACTCATGATATAAATTCAAGTCCCCCTAGTCCCTAAGCCTCTTCCTCCCACTACATATCCATAGGGCGAGGGAGGCCTCATATCCAGACCTTCCCTCATAGCCTCCCACCCCACTCATACACCCCAATAAATCACAGAAGCAGGATGTACAAAGAGAAATAGGCTTTTTTTTTATTCATTGATCAACTGGCACTTCTTGAAAGCCTGCTGTGTGTCAAGCCTTTCCCCAAAGGATATATCAGTGGTGGCACCAAATTCTCAAGTGCCCAGCCATCCAAGCCTGGGGGTAGAAAAGGAATTCCCAGACCACACCAAGCAGGACTCCAGAGCCTCCTCCACATGTCAGGGATCAAGCTGTGAGAGAAAATCAGGTGAGAGCTTCAGCATAGAAACCAGCCAAATCGTATCCACATCCTCCCTCCTGCCCAAGGATCCTCCCGAGACAGACAAAACAGCAAGATGGTGCTATAGTTGAAAGAGACTTGGTGTCAGGAGACAAGTCCTGTTTTCACCATAATACTCTAAACTCAAAGTATTGAACTGGGTAATCCTCAAATTCCACTGATCCTTTGGAATTTAACCTCAGAAAACAAGATGGAAACAACCTGAATAATAAATTCTTAGTGCACATAGTGCTTAGCAAATCACTTTCAATTTCTTTATGTCTATTTTACCGATAAAGAAACTTAGACTCAGAAAGTCACTTCCCCAGGACCCCCACCCAGAGACACTAGAATAGAATCAAAGCCACAGGTGATTCTGTGGAAATCCTGGCCCTGAGACCTGGAGAACAGTTCTCTTGAAGGGCAAAGGAGTCAGACAGAGGCTGTGCTTGGGGTAGGGGGTCAGGACTCACCCTGCTCATATGCCTGGGCCTCCAGAGGGTTGAGGCTGAGAGAGCTAGAGGGAGGGAGCTCAGTGCGCCCTAGCCCCCTGCTTACCTTTCAAAGGGGAAACACAGGTTTTCCCACACATGCCTATGCAGCACTTCAAGTCACGCTCGCACTGGCCATCCGACTCACAGTGATTGGGGGGGTCAATCATCATACATTGGCCATAAACCGCTGGACACTTCCCAGCCTTTCTCTTTCCTGGGTGAGAGTGAAGCTACCAGTCAGAGGCCTTGTACTTTACACAACCCCTCCCATCTCCACTTCTTAGAGTGAGCTCCTGCTCCAGCCTGAGCAGAGCGAGCAGGGGGCGGAATCATCCCCTCCCCACCTCTATCACTACCACCTTCTCCCTAAGGCACCCCCGAAACATAGCACCTGGCTCCCCTGGAACATCAGGCCCCCATTGGTGAAGGTGGCCAGCCGTCCAGTGCTCACTAGGTGGGAGGCTTCCAACTGCCTGGTTATCTAAATGCCCAGATGGTTCTCTGAAAGGCTGACCTCCTGACAGCCTGCTGCTTCACCAGCTGCTGGCTAACTTCCTGCTTAGTGCAGTGTGATTCATTGAGTGATTGACAAGGAGGCCTGGCAGGATCTGTCACCCAGTCCCATCCCCCTAATGCTGTGTCTCCAGGCTCACTCCTCTCTACCCAGTTCCCCCACCTGCTTACTTGGGTTTGAGGTATCAACGGGATCCAGGCATTTTATGCCGCAAACGTCAGGACAACATCTCTTCTTCTCTGGACACTGCCAGTCACTCTGGCACTCAGGTTTCTCGTATCTAAGGCACTGGGCAGATTTCCTAGGAGGACAGACTCCAGCTTTGAAGGCTTTTGAAGAGAAAGTCAAGAGGTCAGGAGGAGGCTGGGCCCTGAGGAGCCATCGTGACTCCTGGACAAAGCACCACTTTTGAGGAGGAGAGACCTTTACCCCAGTGGCCATCCACAAAGCCCAAAGGGATATGCTTGCCTGATCTCCAGGTGGATGGATGGGCTTGATTAAATTAGCCACATGGACAGGGGATGTTTCAGACCCAGGAAAAGGGCAGAAGCTTTCGAATCAAGGTCTCCCACACCAGAGCAGAACAAGGCTAAACACAGGCAGAGAGGAAGGCTGAGAATGATGGAGATGAAGAGAGATAAACAAAGATAAATAGAACCAGCATGGGAGATGTTGAGAGCTAAGGCCCCAGGCAGAAACACAGAGACTAAAGAGCAGAAGCAGAGACACAAAGAAGAAGCAGAGTCAGAAATGAATAATTTAATAGTCACAGACAGGTGAAGTAGAGGAATGCAGAGTATGAGAGACAGAGAGAGAGAGAGACCTGGGCTGACAGCATGGCTGCAAAAATGAAGCATTTCCAGAAGCTCAGAAACCCTCGCAGAGACCTTGGAGCTCAGCCAGATATGTATTCCACCCACCCTCAAGGAGGTCTCCTGAAAGTAAGCTGAGGGATCAGAGCCTACAAAAGGGGACACACCTACCCCACCAGGAGACCCTGCCTCTGACCCTGCAGCCCCAATTGGACCAGAGTGACTCCACCTTACACTTTATAGCGCCTTCCACAGCCCAAGGTGCCACGGTTCCCAGGGTAAGAAGCACCACGATGGGGAAGAGGCTGCTGGACTTCATGGTGAAGGCGGAGTGACTCTGATGGCCAATGCCAAACCTCACTATTTATTCTTTCACCAGTGCAGTGGGTGTGGCCCCACCAGAATTCTCTTGGCCCCTCCCAGCTATTACTGCATAGCAGGAAGGGAGATAGTTTATCTTTCCTATTCCTGGCAAGGCTATGAAGCCAACACAGTAACTACCAGGAAAGAAAGGGAAGAGGTTGGCATGGGAGGTTGGCTGATAAGGCCATCTCAGCATCCAGCTGAGCCCTAAACATCACGAGACCCCAGGTCATTAGCCTTGTAGTTGGAGAGGGGAAGACGTAGTCAATTACAAAGGTGCTACCTGGACCTCAAACTGAAACCAGATACAGACTCTCAGCTGAGACTTTGTGTAATACACACTATTCTCACATTACTAATTCTGATTCTCACATTACTGGACTCTCAGTCATTGTGAAACTCTGCTGATTGCTCAATGCAGTTTCTTTCTCAAAACGAAACCATCATTCTCAGCAAACTGACAGAAGAGCAGAAGATCAAACACTGCATGTTCTCACTCATAGGCGGGTGTTGAACAATGAGAACACATGGACACAGGGAGGGGAGCACTACACACTGGGGTCAGTTGGGGGGAAATAGGGGAGGGACGGTGGGGGCTGGGGAGCTGGGGAGAGATAGCAAGGGGAGAGATGCCAGATGTAGGTGATGGGGAGGAAGGCAGCAAATCACACTGCCACGTGTGTACCTATGCAACAATTTTGCATGTTCCCCAAAACCTAAAATGCAATAAAATAAATAAATGGGGAAAAAAAAAAACTTCAGCTCATTCAACCAACCAATATTTAGTTCCCCGAAATATTTACACTGTTACATCCCCAGTGCCTGTTCTGTGCCTGACACAGGGAAAGCACTCCCTCAACAAATGAAAGCTGAAGAAGAGCTCTGCTCTCAGCAAATCTCTTTGGAGCTCAGTTTTCCCAGCTGTGAAATGAAATGATACTAACAAGTCAGCCTTTCTCAGAGCGTTATGAGATTAAAGACATGAAGGGACTCTGAAAAGAATAAATGAATTGTATCCCTTCCTACTAAAGAGAAGTGAAATGAATCTGAGATAAAGGAGGAAAGTAGCTCATCAGTCACTGTAATCAACATTTAGCTATGAGATAATTTGAGATCTTAGAGGGCTGCTTTCTAAAATTTCTCAAAATCCCTTACAGATCTCACAGGATAGCAAAAAATTAAACCCATTCTATATGCTACCCAGTCTTCATAGATTTCTTCTAATTATAAAGAGAGTGATTATCTCTAAAATTCAGCCCATAGCTGAGTGTTGCATCATACACTTGCAGTCTCAGCTACTCAGGAGGCTGAGGTGTGTGGATTTCTTGAGACTAGGAATTGGAGACCAGCCCTGGTAACATACTGAGACCCCATCTCTACAAAAAATTTTTAAAAATTAGCCACCCATGATGACGTATGCCTGTAGTCCCAGCTACTCGGGAGGCTGAGCCAGGAGGATCGATTTAAGCCAGGAGTTTGAGGCTGCAGTGAGCTGTGACTGTGTCACTGCACTCCAGCCCAGGGGACAGAACAATACCCTATAAAAATAAAATAAAATAAAATAAAACAAAATAAAATAAATTCAACCAACCTCATCTGACTACAGGCTCCAAGCTTTTGACTCATTACCTTCATGCTTGGAATTATCCCATGTGAAGGTTCATGGAACTTTCAACAGACATGAAAAACCCACTCATTATCAAGTAGCAATGGAAGTATGTAAGTATTCTGCAGCCAGACAGTCAACTGGCAGCAGATCCCATTATGCAAGTTACTCCATGGTTTAAATTTTGGTGGATCAGAAAACTTGGACATAATCAATCAATCATCAATCACATTTTGGTGGAAGAAGAGAAGGAAGAAAATTAATATGCATGGGTAACTACTATGAGCCAGGTGCATTCGCTCCTAGTTGGAGTACTTAGCAGGGCAGGTAAGAAAGAAATGGAGGGTATGGCTTCCACCAGTGGGTAATGACATTCTCAGGTCAAGATTTCTGTTCTCACCTCCACCATCCAGGGGACAATTTGATTTCTCTCATGGAGTTTCTGTTCTTCTCTTTCTCTCTGTTTGTTCCCATTTTCCTCAGAGCCACACTTAAGAAAGTATCTGGAGTTTTTGAAATATTTGTTTTTTGAAGAATGAAATGGAGCTGGGAACGGTGGCTCACACCTGTAATCCTCGCACTTTGGTAGGGCAAGGTAGGTGGATCACTTCAGCTCAGGAGTTAGAGAACAGCCTGGCCAGCATGGTGAAACCCTATCTCCACGAAAAATACAAAAATCAGCCAGGCATGGTAGTGTGTGCCTGTAATCCCAGCTACTCAGGAGGCAGAGGTGGGAGAATCACTTGAACC
>NW_016107447.1:1209486-1214174 GCF_001604975.1 Cebus imitator
AGGAAAAAAAAAAAAAAAAAATCTGATTGCTTAATTGATTAGAGCCAACCCCTTTCTTATCAGAAAAGAGCCCTGTGCCCAATTAGCAATGTCTTCCATGGTTTTCATAGGAGGATAATGATATATAATCATCTTTATCCTTGACACAATTGGTTCTAAATCTTTACATCATAGAATGTCAAGACTAAAGAGGACTTCAAGGGTTTTCTTGATCAGGAAACTATAGTCCTTGGACCAAATGCACCTAGTTACCTGTTTTTATAAAGTTTTATTGGCACATAGCCATACATCCATTAATTTATGCGCTAAGCCTATTTTTCCACTACAGTGGCAATGGGGACCTAAAATATTTACTGTAAAGCCTAAAATACGCATTGTCTGGACTTTTACAGAAAATGCTAACCCTTAGACCAAACCCACAGCTTGCATAAAAGAGACTGAATCCCTTAGAAGAAGATACAGGCCCAAAGCTGCATAGCGGGTTAATGATACAACACAAGATTGAGCTTTTCTAAAACAGGTTACTCACATGCTGATCCCCAGAACCTGTTTGGTGGAAGACACTTCCTCTCCTAACCCAATCTTAACCTGAGATTGACTCATTAATCTATTTCAAGGCTGGGCGTGGTGGCTCACACCTGTGATCTCAGAACTTTGGGAGGCGGAGGCGGGTGGATCACTTGAGGTCAGGAGTTTGAGACCAGCCTGGCCAACACGGTGAAATCCCATCTCTAGTAAAAATACAAAAATTAGCCAGGTGTGGGGACATGCACTGATAATAGGAGGCTGGGGCAGGAGAATCACTTCAACCCGGGAAGTAGAGTTGCAGTGAGTCGAGATCACACCACTGAGCTACAAGAGCAAGACTTTGTCTCAAAAAAAATAATAATAATCTATTTCACACACCCTCTATTGCCTTCTACCTAAATCCTATAGATTCATTCATTCATTTATACACTCAATTCACACAAAAGTTATTTAACATTTCCTACCACCAAGTATTGCACTAAGCCTAGGGCTACAGAAAAGAGCAGGCAAACAAAGTCGACACCATGTGGTTGCTAAGCACTTGAGCTTCAAAGTCAAGTCTCGCGGGTTGGAAGCAAATCACTGAACCTCTCTGAACTTCAGCTACATCAGCTGTAAAATGAGAGTATTTCTGCCTCTGGTGTCCTACAGTTGCTGTGAGGAGTATTTGAAAAGCACTCAGCAGTGTCTTGTCCCTCTATACAGCAGACGTTGTTTTCATCACTGGTGGGTCCCTGCACACATTAAGCACACGGACCTGTCAGTCTTTCACTAAATAGGCCTGGTCCTCGGGTCTGGACTCATCTGGCTCTGCCGCATTAAATGTTTTACAAAATGTGGCCTTATTTCTTGACAAAATAGACTTGATTGGGCCTATTGGTAGGTAGGTAGGTAGACAGCCAGACAGATCTTAACTGACAGATAAATAGATTGATTGATCGATTGATTGATTGATAGACAGATAGGCAGACAGGTAGATAATCAGGTAATCACCTATTCGTTCTGTTTCTCTGAAGAACCCTGGCTGATGGGACCTGCTTGCTTCTGCGTTCCCAACGCCATTTATTAAAGTTAGTTACATTATTGCTTGTGAGGCTGCCTCATCCTTTATGCCTCCCCTGAATACTGGTTTCCAATTACTGTCTCAAAGGCTGCTGGTGTGGCCCCTTGGCCCTGACTACCAGTGTGTTGGTGACAGGGGGAACCTGGCAGCTGGTGGGTCCTGCACACATGGAGTCATCCAAGGTGTTAGGAAGATTAAACCAGATTCTAGCAATGGGGAAAGGAGTACAGAGTGGCAGACCCATGCAGGTCTCAGTCCAAGCTGAGATTCTCTGCCCCAGTGGCACCGTTGATCTTGACCGGCTTCAGGCACTGGAAGGGAACAGAGACAATTTTGAGGAAGATACCCCAAGGCACAGGGCCCCCTGAAGTGTGAGGTGCAGGGAAGGAACCCATCGCTCAGGCCTAAGGGAGATGTATTTCAGGTCTCCCCATTCTGATAGCAGATTTCAGCTTCACCCTTAGCTAAAAGTCAGTATGTTCTTACATAAAATTTACTATGTTTCCCAGTCTCAAAACCAAAAAGCAACACAGAACAAAAAAACTCTTTTAGAATCTGGCAGGCAACCAGGTTTTCACAGCTCATTCCTGTGTGGATAAGGCAGCTACTACCTTTCCCTGGACCTCAGTTCCTCTATCAATCCCAGGATGGTCACTGTGACTCTAAGAAACCGTTTCATCCTGCTTCCTCTGAGGCCGTGAATTCACCCCAAAAGCCTCATCCAATTCTCTAACTTTTATAGTTGCCTTTATAACTTAGCTTGAAATATTGTTTTAAACAAAATACATAAAACGTTCAATAATGACCCAATGGGAATGGAGATGCAGAGCTGGGAAGTAAGGAGAAGTAGCAGGTGTGGTGGGGAGAGAACTGGGGAAGAAAACCCCTGAGCTGGGACAGGAAAGCAGATGAGAAAGACACGACTGCAAGGGAGGTGGGGTCATTTCCATCACCTCTGGACGTGGGGTCATTTCCATCACCTCTGGACGTGGGGTCATTTCCATCACCTCTGGACGTGGGGTCATTTCCATCACCTCTGGAGGTGTCATCCGCAGGTGGTAGACATGGCAGCCAGGTTTTCCCAGAACTTTCAGAGAAACAGATGGCTTAAACAATCCTTAGCATTTCCCCACCCAAGAAAGTTTGAATTCTGCAAGGTTTGGATTTCTTCCCCAGCTGCTCGTCATAGTCCTCATAAAACCTGGAAATGTGAACTGTCCTTTCAGGCCCGCAAGTGAATGGGTGAGGGGCAGTAAAGCAGAATCTGGGTAAGGGTGAAAAACATCCATCCATCACAGAATTAGCAGGAGAAATTAACCAACAGTGGTGGGTCTCGGGTGTCTTCCAACTTATTACCATACAAGAGATGTTGGCGTACAGATCAGGATTCTGCACGTTATTCCTTCAGAAGCTGAGTGTCTGTCTCCCTCGAGGAAGGCACCCTGTTAACCTAAGATTAAAGAAACAAAGGCTGTGGTGTGTCATGAGGGAATACTTTAGGTACCTGGTAAAACAAAAAGAAAAACAAGTGCTGGGCATTAAGCAACTGCCATCATGACTACCCATGGAGGAAAACAGAGAAAAAAAAAAAACTGGATTATTAAACTGTGGAACAGAGCTAGACGTGGCTTGGGAAAAGGTTTCCCCAAATCACTAGAATCCATCTCCTTTGGTTTAACATGTTTTATTACATTTAAGGCTTACCCAAAACTTGGTAGATACTAATGTCAAGTCCGTTTACAGATGAGAAAGAAATGAGTCTCAGAGAAACTTTCCTGTTACAGATCAGGAGATGGCAGGATCTTGGAGGGACATGGCAGACGATGCCTGGTTGATCAATACCATAGGAGAGTTTGGCATCCAAGCCTGGGGTCAGTGGAGAGCATCATATGGGGACACCTCTGTGACCCAAACAGAGCAGAGTGCCAGAAAGACCATGGAAAACTCACACTTGACAGCATCACTTCTGGCCTCCGGGGCCGTGTGGTCAGCTAGAGAAGCAAGACGATGATACTGGACTCAGGAGACTGGGCTGGAATCCTAGCTCTGCCCAATTTGATGTAGAACCTTCCTTTCTCTGGACCTCAGTTTCCCCATTTGTAAGATCAGCACATTGGAACAGATGCTCTTTAGAGGGCCCCAAGTCTTAGATTCTGGCTGGGATTTTACCTTAAAGAAGACTTCCAGGACCAAGAGAGCCAAGCTTTCTGAAGAATAAGCCTAGGAATAGACACCATGCATGGCCCAGAACTTCACAGAGGACCAAGCACTTTTATATCCCATTTTAAAGAAAAGGAAATGGAACCTCAGAGAAGTAATCCCACTTGCCCAAGATGACACAGAAAGTCAGAGGTACAATGGGTTTCAAACCCAAGTCTTCAGAATTCAGCCACATGTTGCTTCCATATGGTCCCTCCAAGACGTCTTTAGTCCTAAACCCAGACTTGGATATTCCTGGGATAGTAGCACTGCCCAGATAATCCTGTGCAGGAAAGTTAAAGAACGATCTTAACGATGCAAGAAGTGAGAGTGCTAATAAACCAAGGGAATAGGTGTTATTTTCAGGTGCAGTTTGAGCAAGGGCTCAAATTATAGCTCCCACAAGATTCTCTCCATGCCACTTCTCTTCAGGCTGGCTTCAATGTCAGTCAGGCTCCCTCTTAGCATTTATCATATGGCTGTAGCGTCTCCTCCCATTTTCCCAAATTCAAGTGTAGTAAGGACTCTTTCTGGGCAACTTAACTAACTAGGAGTGGCTAGAATTAAATCTTTAAACCAATGATTGGGACCAGGGAAATGGGATGTACTGATTGGTTTAAGCCAAGGCCACAATACTCATCACCATGTGAACTCCCTAAATCCGTGGAATTTTCAGAGTGGGAGAGGGAATGATCCAGGGGTAAATTAGGATATAGCTACCAGAAGAAGGATGAAAGGATGCTCAGTGGTAAAATTAGTAGTGAGTGTTTTCTAAAGTCTACCCTTTTTGGTCACTGAAATCTACATAACTGTAAATTTTTAAAAATACTTTCTGGCCGGGCGCGGTGGCTCAAGCCTGTAATCCCAGCACTTTGGGAGGCCGAGGCGGGTGGATCAC
>NW_016107447.1:1214427-1326476 GCF_001604975.1 Cebus imitator
ACTTTCTAAACCAACATCTACATAAAATGCACTCAACCTCTCTCCCAAAGAAAGATAATAAAATGTCTCTCTGGATACTATATTCACCTCCAGTTCTGGAATGTGGGTGAAAGCAGTTCTGTCAGTTAAGTTTACAGTCTTTACAGATTAAGTTGACTAAGCTTAAGTAAATTTAACCACTTCAAATGCACCCAATATAAAATGGTAGACTGAGGCAAGAATGACTGCAATAAAAAGTCATTCAAAAAAAAGGGGAAAACATAGGAAGAAATATACAAATTATCACTGGCCCATAATATAGCTTGTATCTCCTGTAAGACAGGGATGTGAGGACTTCTTACCTAATGCTGGAGTGACTTCCTTATTCATTAAATCTGAAGTATCCACTTTTGCTGTTTGGGAGCCTCTCCCTTGCCTGTTGCCTTCCATGGCTACATCTCAAAGAAGCATCACAGAGGATGCCCTTTGTTGGGGAAGGAAGGGCATCTGCACCTTTTCAATAATCCCCTTTACATAGGTGCAATAGGACCTCGGGGTTGTTAGGAGCAATTAGTGGCCATTATCGATGAAGCTTGGTTTTCATGTTTAGTTGGCTCCTGGTCCATTTGCTTCACATAAAAGCGTGAACTAGTAACTATTGTCAGAAATCTTGCTGAGTCATGTTTGCCTTTTATTTATTCTGCTTTACTCCAAATTTGCACTTTTAATCTGAAGATGCATGTCTTAATTTCATTCTTAAAAAAAGTCCTTTCTTTATCTCTTTGAATATTACTTCTGTGCCATTCTCTCCATTCTCTTTCTGAAACTTCCACTGGGTATTTACTAGACCTTCTGTTTTTATTATCATTGTTTTGCCTTTCTCTTATATATTTCTCTTCATCTCTCTGTGCTGGGCTCTGGGTGGATTTCTCAGTACTAGCTACCAATTCACCAAGTTTTCTTTCAGCTGCATCCAGTCTAAACTCTATTTTATCATCTAATAATTTTTTTCCAACTTTTATTTTAGGTTCATGGGAATAGATGTGCAGGCTTGTTAACATGGGTAAACTGCATGTTAATGTTTGGTCTACAGATAATTTTGTCACCCAGGTAATCAGCATAATACCCAGTAGGCAGTCTTTCAATCCTAACCCTCCTCCAATGCTTCACCCTCAAGTAGGCCCCAATGTCTATTGTTCCCTTCTTTGTGTCCACATGTATTCAATGTGTAGCTCCCACTTATAAGTGAGATGATGTGATATTCTGCTTTTGTTTTTTCTGGGTTTTCTGTTGTTGCTTTAATTTACTTAGGATAATGGCCTCCAGCTCCATCCACATTGCTGCAAGGGACATTATTTCATTCTTTCTTATGTCTGTATAGTATTCCATGGTGTTTATGTGTCACAGTTTCATTATCCAGTCCAGGGCATTTAGATTAATTCCATGTCTTTGCTATTTTGAGTAGTGTTGCAATTAACATATGCATGCATGTGCCTTTATGGTAGAACAATTTCTGTTCCTTTGGGTATATATCCAGTAATGAGATTACTGGGTGGAATGGTAGTTCTATCTAATGAGTAATGAGTGTTTATTTCAATAATCATTTATTTCCAGGAATTCTATCTGGTTCTTTTTTTTATATGTTCATCTGGTAAATCTAAATGTATCTTTGTCTTCCACCTTTTTACTAACTTAGACAGGACAACTCTTTGGCCAATTGTTAGGTATCTGCATTCCCTGAATGTAATCCCAATGCTTTGGGAGGCCAAGGTGGGAGAACACTTGAGGTCAGGAGTTCAAGCCCTGGGAACCAGCCTATGAGACCCCATCTAAAAAGAAAAAGAAAAAGGAAGGAAGAAAAGAAGGAAAGAAGGGAAGGAGAGAGGGAGGGAGGGAAGGAGAGAGGGAAGGAGGAAAGTCAGATGTGATGATATGCACCTGTAGTCCTAGCTGCTTGGGAGGCTGAGGCAGGAGGCTCCCTTGAGCCCAGGAGTTCAAAGTTACAGGGAGCTGTGATTGTACCATTGCACTTCAGCCTGGGAAACAGAGTAAGACTCTGTCTCCTAAAAATAAGCAGATAAATAAGTAAATAAAGATGTTGGGTCTAACGTGGTGGAAAAACACTTAATCTCTAGAGAGACCCTGACTATGATACAAGTCTAGGCTTGAGCCGGCAGCCATCTCATGTCCATTCTCAACCCACCCAGAGATCCCAGCAAATTATTTTTTAAATGAAGAGCAGATACTATGGCAGAATCTACAGAGTAATGCACTCCACATCCATTTCAACCATTTTTTGTGCATCTTTCTATAGTGCACTGGCTAGAATGTTAAAAGCTACATATTCCAGACCCCCTGAAGCTAGGGTCTGGCTGTGATTTATGTTTCACCAGTCAGATGCACTCTCACAAGGGCTGAACCAAGACTAAATTATATGAAAGCAAAGTGTAGGACATATTTTTGCTGGTACAGACCATGGCCAAAGCAGAATGGTTCTCCAGCTGGGAGCTTCCTGAATTGTGGCCTTGGCCTCATGACTCAGGGGGAGGAAATTTTCCTGATACGCAGTGTACAGGCTTCCCCTTTGGCCCTTCAAGCGATTTTGTAGGACACCTAATCCTAATAACAAATCACTTTCTGTTTAAACTAGCTAGAATAGTTCCTGGTTTTGTAATAGTCCCCGGTTTGCTGTTTCAAGAGGTCCTTCATCAAAATGCCTTTTGCAATCCTGGAACCTCCTAACACTAACAATAAAACTATTTTCCTCAGTATTGATTTAAAAGTGAAATTAAATTGAATATCACATTTAAGCAAGTTATACCAAGATTGGTGTCCATTTCTCAGAAAGAAAATGCATGTGTTGCCACAAACAGAACATGGCATGATTACAAAGTACCTGTGAGAATGCTTACCCAATATAGCAGATAAGAGAGATACAAGAAGTTACCTGAGGTCAATCAGCCAGTTGATGGCAAAGCTGAGGTTCAGACTCAAGAATCTTAGGATGTGGCCTTCTGCTCCCGACCCCCAAGTAACCTGCACTCTCAGGACACCAATCAGAGGGGCTGGGGTAAAAGGAATTCTTAGGGAGATCCTGTGGGCCCCTGTTTCAGTTGACCCCTCTTCACCCCATTGGTGAAGGGGGAATTTCTGACCTTGGGTTATAAGAATGGCCAATCACATGCCACCCAACACTGAACAGATGAGATGAACAGAAGTTTATTATTCACATTCCAGCCTGGGGGACAAGGACACTGCATGCCACACAGGGCCACACGGAGATTGCACTTGGGAACAAAGTGAACCACCAGGGGGCTGCAAGAGGCACGGCTTATAGTATCCAGAGGGTGAGATGTTTTCTGCCTCCCACAGGAGGATATGACTGGCTTTTGTGAATAATCCTGCAGGCTGTCAGGAAGCTGAAACCCATTTAGTCAGGAATAAGCAGGACCTGTACCTGATCCCTTAATAAGGAGGTTGTTTAGCTAGGAGATGTTTTCCGTGGGAGCACAGTGAACACGGAAACTTGAGGTTAGTGTATCCAGGGTCCCTCCTGATTTTATCAGATGTCAAGGCAGTAGACAAGATTGAATTTTAGTTTTGAATTTTGGACTACATCTCCTTGAACAAAATTGTTGAGATGATGGGGGAAAAATTGAAGGTAGAAATGCCAGGCAGATACCCCCTTCAAGGGATAAATAGGCAGGTGGCCTCTTACTGATGGTCCAGGGCACCAGAAGTTGCAGTCATAAGTGAGTTACATGAAGTCGGCCTCTCCTGGATTTTTCACAATGTGAATACATGCTTTTCCATACATGCCCTTACAGTACTTGAATTCACCTTAGCACTGGCCTTTCTTCTCACCATCGTTTGGGGGTTTGGGCATTACATACTGGCCTCTGGTACTTCTAGACCTTTAGTATAACAAGAAAGAGCAAGGACATATGTCATCCCTGTCCCTAGGATTCCGCCCCACCACTTCCTGCAGACGCAATCAAGCCTGAGGACTGCCTTCAGGAACAAGCAACCACCCTGTTGGCCAATGCTGAACTTTCCCTGGTGATTACAACTCGTAATGTTAGTCAGCCTCTTGTCTATTTGAGTCCATGGACTTGTAACCAAATATCTTGTTATATAGATGTTAATGAATTCATTACAATCCATATTTCGTGTATGCTTCTGAGGCGATCACTCACATTTTTCTTTAATTTGAAAAAATTTTTCAGCTGGGTACAGTGGCTCATGCCTGTAATTCCAGCCCTCTGGGCAGCCAAGGTGGGCGGATCACTTAAGTCCAGGAGTTCAAGACTAGACTGGGCGACATGGTAAAATCCTGTCTCTACAAAAAATACAAAAATTAGCCCAGTATGGTAGCGCATACCTATAGTCCTAGCTACTCCAGAGGCTGAGATAAGGGGATCACCTGAACCTGAGAGGCGGAAGTTACAGTGAGCCAACATTGTGCCACTGCACTCCAGCCTGTGTGACAGAGTGAGACCCCATCTCAAAATAAATAAATAAATAAATAAAAAGTTTTATTTATTTTTTAAAAAATTATTTTAAAATAATTTTTAAAATTAAAAAATAAAAAATTATCTCCTACTACTTCTCTAAGTAACCCCCTCACATTCTTTTCCCTCATTCTAAATCTCAAATTGGGTGTATTTACACACTCTTATTTTTTCCACATCCATCTGTTCTTGATTCGTATCCACCTGGTTTAATTCATAATGTCTATGGATGTTAAGAAAACATGGGTGGATGGATAGTTATGGTACTGCTTCTCTTTTCATGGATGTTATTCCTTTTATTTCCCTTAAGAGTCTTAAACTTCTTATTTCAAGGTGATTTGGGGGATTAGGCTGTTATTTACGTTTTGTCTCAAGTGAACTAGCCCGTCTCCTAATTGTTAAGCGTGTTGCTGTTTCAAGAGGTCCCTCATCAAAATGCCTTTTGTAATCCTGGAAGTCCTAACGCTAACAATAAAACTATTTTTCTCGGTGTTTGTTTAAAAGTGAAATTAAATTGAATATCACATTTAAGCAAGTGATACCAAGATTGGTGTCCATTCCTCAGAAAGAAAACGTATGTGTTGCCACAAACAGAACATGGCATGATTACAAAGTACCTGTGAGAAGTTTCTCTTTATGCAAACATCGTGCCAGCTGGCTGTTTTGTTTAGATTGAAAGCGGAGTAGGATGTGCCCATGGAACCTGCCTCATGGGGCGTAGTGGAATTAAAATAGGTTTTACTGCAGTCAATCATTTGTGCATCAAGAGAGATTGGGAAAGACAAAAGAACACCTGCATTGTTAAAAATAAAATTATAGCTGGGTGCAGTGGCTCACACCTGCCATCCCAGAACTTTGGGAGGCCAAGGCAGGCAGATTGCTTGAGTCCAGGAGTTCAAGATCAGTCTGGTGAAACCACCGCACTCTGAGCAACAGAGCAAGACTCTGTATCAAAATAAATAAATAAATGAAGTTTCGACAAAAACTTTCTATGCTCCTTCCCACCATTACTATCCTACTATTACTAGGACTGGACTCAATATGGTGTTGGCTGAATGGTGTTTTGGAAACAGACTTTAGGGCAACAGAAAAACTATGTGATTGGTTTCTAGGTGTCTTGGTTTTCTAAAACTTCAGCCTGTGGCTTGTATTACATTAACCAAAATTAGCTCTAACTCAAGAAAAGAGTATCCCTTGATTTTGTCAACTGTCTGAAACAGCTTGCTTTCCCAGCATTATTTGTATGCATATACTTTCCTATTTTTGTTTGCAGACTTACTTAGAATGGAAGGTTTAAAAATTAAAGCGTGAGAAGGGCAATACCTTACCCCTGCAAAGCCATTCACGATTAGGCAATGAATCAGACACAAGGTCCCAAGAATTCTTTTTTCCCAAGACAATTTTTGTTTCCCTTCTCTGTGCCCACTCTTCCTGGTCCACCTGCAGTTTTGTCACCTCCTTCCAGTGACCCAAGTACCCTCTGGGTCAGAATCAGGTTTTGTATTAGTAGCTCAGAGCCATCCTGACCCGGTTATTAGTTCTAAATCCCAAAACCATAGTATGTTAGCACTGGAAGGGGTCTCAAAGGTCATCTAAGCCAAATCAACCATCAGAGGAAGAAAACTGAGACTTGAGAGGAGGAGCCTTGCTTAAGTCTCCTGCCAGGTACAGTTACCCCCATGGGCACTCCCTGGGGCCTGTTCCCTATTGCCACATGCCTGCTGACTCAATCTGGCTTCTTGAGTCCAACTGAGCCTTCTCCAGCCAGCATCCAATACTTCTTCCTAACTCTTGTTTACTCATTCAATCCCTCAAAAATGTCTACTGGGAATACAAATGTGAGTAAGAAACACATAGATACAATTGCGACTAAGAGGTAGACTGTGGGATTAGAATGACCTGAGTTCAAAGACTCACTCTGCAATTTGTTTCCTGTGTAATCTTGGGCAAATGAAGAGACTTCTGCTGTTTTCACTAACCTACGTGAAACAGACTTACTCATGCATTCTTAGGGTTACTGGGAGGAGTAAATGGCAGATCATCAAGCATCCCGCTCAGTGTCTGGCTTGCAGTAAGTCTAAAATCGTACTTATTATTATTATCATTACAATGTCATTCCCACCAGGTTGGATCTTAGAGGGCACGTCAGGCTCTTCTGTCACCTCAGAAGCCCATCTCTGGGGAGATCTTGTTCAGACTAGTTGACCCCACCAGGCCAATCTAGTCTGTACTCCTCTGTCTACGACTGCAGTTCTCTCTTCACTGGCTTAACTTTGCTGTCTTTAACATTGGCTGGAGTCCCTCTACTCTGTGCCCCATTCTCTATTAATGGAAACTCAGACCAGAATTCTTGGGACCTTATTTCTGATTCATTGCACAATCTTGAATGGCTTAGGAGGGGTAAGGTATTGCCCTTACAAAGCCTTAATTTTCCCATCTGTATAAAGAGTGTTGGGTTGGGTTAGGTCAAAGTGAAGACCCCTCCTAGCACTGACACTCCTGGGTCTCTGGGAAATGCCATGCTCTCTCCATCCCCCCCAGCCCCAGACTCAGGACTACCAATCTCTCAGCAGAGGTGAACCCTTAGCCAGCTCCCGGTTCCAAGCAGGTTTCTCTGAGAAGTGCGGGGGGTTCTTTCTTAAATGCGGCCATTCTGGCTGTCTGGTGACTCCACTCAAGGCCTTATTTCTCTGCCAGTGTTTCTGTATCTGAGGTCCACAGATCCCTTCTGGGATCCATAAATCCCAGGAAATGATATGCCACTGTCATGTGCATTTTTCAGAGGAGTGAGTTCATCAGCTCCTCAAAATGGCTTAGATCCCAAAAAGATTAAGACCCGTTGCTAGATGTCTAGTTCATGCCTCTATCACTTAACTTCTGATTTCCTTGTCTGTTAGATGCTCTTCTGATGTTCCCCAACCTTCTCTTTTTTTGCTTTACATTATATCTACCTGTTAATCAGTATCTCCCTGCACTGAACTAAGAGACTCTTGAGAGTAGAGACTGTATTCAACCTTTTTTACCTCTGTATTCACAGCAAACTAACACATACCCAGTACTCAGTAACAGGGGATGCTAGCTCCATGAATGGAGGAACCTTCTGTGTTTGGTTCATGTCTTTATCTTAGATGCAAGGAATAGGACCTGACACACAGTCAGTGCTCAAAAAACATTGAATGCAGAAAATAACTTGTGGAATGAACATATGAATGCATTCAGAAAGAAGCCACCTTGCTCTCCATATTTGCCCATCCCTGGGGCCCCTAAACAGTGTCTGGAGATTTATGGTTTTCTTTGTTCTTAATTACAAAAGGTCCTTTAAAAATGCTAACTTCTACCAAGCTGGGATAAAGGCATGGGAATATCCCCCCCAGTCTGGGGTCAGGAGACTGGTTTGGTGACCAGATGCCCTTTCATGGTAGTGTTGGCCACAGTGGAAAAAAAAAAAAAAAAAAAAAAAACTCTGCTAAGCTGGACGACAAAGAGAAAGATTGGGAAAAGAAGAAAAATAAGGAAGGATCAGATCATTCAAATCCTCCCTGATAATCAGTGGGTGACGGATGACAGATGGGACTGCAACATTTCCTCCTACACAGAAGACAACTGTGTGGCCCAACCATTCCCCAGTTGGGGTTTTCCCACTGAAACCATTCCTGACTTGTACTTTTTAAATTTCCCTGCCTCCTCAATGATTTCCCAGAATAAAATTTTATGTAGGCTGGTAAGAGGGTGCTTCTCCTCAGAGATGAAATCCCTACAGAGGAAAGCTTGAGGTCTCAGGGAAAATGAGACCTGGGCAAAGGCAGAAAAGGTTTGTGCTAGAAGACAGGGAAATAGACTGGTAATGGGAGAGCCTGAATGACTCCCACCAACAATCACCCCAGAAATGATTTGTGTCAGAGATATACCAGGGCGTTTCTGGCAATCTCTCATCGGCTTAGAGGAACCCATCCCATTTATCAAATTGCTAATGAAGGAAGCTGCAATCTGTCATGAGGAATTGATTTTTGGAGCTCTGACAAGACCTTGAAAAAAAGATCATTGGAGATTAAATGTCTGTCGACCAGAGCTGTGAACACTATCCACAAGAGAGGCCTGGGACCAGAGGGGGATTTGCTAAACTATTAAAGCATGAATCACTTTTAGTTCTATCGTACATATAATTTATTCAATAAAATGCACAGGTTTCAAATGTACTGGTTGGTGTGTTTTAATAATGTATACACCCATGTAACCACTGCCCCAACAAGATACAGAATGTTTTCATCACTCTGGAATACTTCCTTTGTATTTCTTTATAATCAATTTTACTTACTACCTCCTAGGGAATAAATCCCTGCCCTAGGCAGCCACTGATCTGCTTTCTTTTACTATTGATAGTTTTGCCTGTTCTAGAATATCAGATACATGGAATTATATTGTATGTAATCTTTTGTCTGTTTTTTTTAGGGGGTTCAACGTAATGTTTTTGAGATTCATCCATGTTGTTGCCTTTGTCGACAGCCCGTCCCTTTTTATTGCTAAGTAATATTCCATTATATGGCTATCCACAATATTTTTTATCCATTCTTCTACTGACAGACATTTGGATTTTTTATAGTTTGGGGTTATGATGAGTAGTGCATTTTTTAACATTCTTTTCAAATCTTTATATGGACATATGCTTTCATTTTTCTTGAGCAAATTCCTAGGAGTAAAATGGCAGGTCATAGAGTAAATGTATATTTAACTTCATCATAAACTGCCAAGGCTTTCCAAAGTGGTTGTATACCATTTTGCATTTTCAGCAGCAATGCATAAGAATTCTAGTTGCTTCACATTCTCATCATCACTTAAAATTGTCAATCCATTTTCTCTTACCCACTTTAGTGGGTACAAGGTAATGTCTCATTGTGGATTACATTTGCATTTTCTGGTAATTAACAATGTTAGGATCTTTTCATGTGTCAATAATGACCATTCATATATCTTCTTTTGTGAAATATCTATTTAAGTCTTTGGCACTTTTTGTGCTTTGTCTTTGTATGACTGAGTTGAAGGTGCTCTTTATATGTCTATATTCTGCTAGTATACACATACCTTTGCACAATATAATCATTCTTTGTCAGGTGCATGTGTTGTGAATATTTTCTCCAAGTCCTAGTGACTGACTTTCGTTTTCTTAATAGTTTTTTTTTTAAGTAAAGAAGTTTTAAATGTAAAAATCAACTGCAGCCTGAAAAATGATAGCTCCTGAGGCCATCCAACTGGCTGTCTGCCCCAGGTACAAAAAGAAGACAGGCTCTGGCATCAGAGTGAGCTGGGATCCAATTCCACATGCTATGTCTCATTTAATCCTCACAGTAAATTTTATGAATTAGTTACCTTTATGGTCTCATTATGCAAACAAGAAAACTGAGGTGTAGGGATGTGTTTCTATGTCACAGTCCAAGAGATAGTTCGGACTTTGGGAAAAAGTGAAAGTTTCCATGGTCACTTCCATGGTCAAAGGAGAGGACTGCTGGAAGGGGCGCTGCCCATACTCTTCCTGAAGCAGATCATGGACAGCCACACTTGACAGTGGCATTGTGTGTCAAAGACCAATGGTAGACAGTACTGACCATCGAGGGCTAAGGAAAAAGATATTTCTCTGATTTGAAGGGTCCTAGTAAACCTTGAGATTCTTGTTGGATCTAATGGAAATGGGAGAGAGGGTCAATGATGTAAATAACTTTTATACTTCACCAGCAGGTAGGGTGGGGATAAGACAAGATTTAATTTAATTTAGAAAAAAAATCAAACAAAACATTTCTTACATCCAAATATTCTAGAAAAAAATTATATCTGTTCCTTACAGGCCCTTTCCAATGCCCTTATGAACTTTTCATAAACATCACTTTTGTATCCACATGATATTCCATCCAGTAAAAATGTACCCCGCAGGCTACTTAGCCAGTCCCCTACTCATGATCATTTTATTTCTAGTTTTCCCTATTATAAAAGTCTTAACATAAATATCATCTCATCATGCACAAAATTTTTTCCTATATTTTATGTATTTCCATTGGTCCATATGTCCTGGGGCAGATGTTCAGAAGTAAAACTAATGATGTCAGTGAATACCAATATTTATAAATGTCTTGGTGCTGACTGCAAGATTATTTTCCAGGAAAGTTGTACTGATTTGCACTTCCATCTGTATGTCTGAAAGAGACTCAGCAACATTCTCAGTGACTAATTGGGTTTTTCATGTACCTTAATAGAGGGAAGGGCAGGGGACAGTCCCCAGACCTCATACTTGAGTGCTGAGAACAATGACCAGGTAGATACTCTATGGAATAAATTATTAGGTTGTGTTCCAGACTCTTTCCAGGAGTGGCAGGAACTCTGGGCTTGATTTCAACTGACCTTGATTCTAGGCCCTGCTTTGTCACTTGCTGGTTATGTGTTCCTCAGCAAGCCCCTTCTTCCTCTTTCAACCTACCTTTAACTTACCTGCAAAATGGAGACAGTGATGCCTATATCTGAAGAGGGCTGTGAAGATCAGATGATGCCGTGCACATTCTCACTGTGTTATAAACTACAAGCTCCTGTGTAGGCTTGAGTCTTCTCTGTATTTGTTTGATGCATTCCTAGAACATCAGCGTCTCTGATAAAGCTGCTAAGATCGAATCTGGGAATGAGAAAAGTTGAAGACTCGATCCTAGACCCAGGGCTTCCACCACAAAAGCCCAACATTTTTTGCTTTTAGAGCAACTACTTCAAAAGCCTGAACACAATGCTTCCCCCTTTCTGCTTTGTTGTTGTTGCCGTTGTAGAGAGCTCTGAGTACTGCCTACCCTGCACTCCACTCAGGATGCCCCCCACAAGGTGGATGTTTCCATGTCAGCGCCTTTCCCCCTTTCAAACAGGGGAACGAGACAAGGCTCACTGCTGGGCTTTCCGTTTTTCCGAACACTGACCCCTAGCCTTGCTAAGACCCAGATCAAAGGTTTAAAGTTATCTCTTTCAGTGGCATTTCACCTCTATGATCTTCCTTCTAAAACCCATAACCCCAGCCTAACCATAAGAAAATATTAGACAGTGGCAGGACGCAGTGGCTCACGCCTGTAATCCCAGCACTTTGGGAGGTCAAGGCAGGAGGATCACCTGAGGTCAGCAGTTGAGACCAGCCTGGCCAACATGGTGAGACCTCATCTCTACTAAAAATACAAAAAAATTATTTGAGGATAGTGGCACTCACTTGTAATCCCAGCTATTCGGGAGGCTGAGGCAAGAGAATCACTTGAACCCAGGAGGCGGAGGTTGCAGTGAGCCAGGCTCACATCACTGCACTCCACCCTGGGCAACACAGCGGGACTCTGTCTCAAAAAAAAAAAAAAAAAAGGAAAGCAAACATGAGACAAATTTCAGTTGAGGGGCATCCTAGAAAACACCTGACCAGTACTCCTCAAAAACATCTAGGTCATCAAAATCAAGGAAAGTGTGGGAAGTTATCACAGTCTGGAAGAGCTTAACTAACCATGATGACAGAATGGGAATCCTGGATGGTAATCCTGAAGCAAAAGTAAAACAAACAAACAACAACAGCAACAACAACAACATTAGGTTAAAACTATTAAAATAGGAATAAAGTCTGGAATTAAGTTATAATAGCGATTCAACATTGGTTCATTTGTCGTGACAAATATGTCATACTAAAGTAAAATATTAACAATAGCATGAAGGACATTTGGAAACTCTGTACAATCTTCACAGGTTTTCCGTAAACCTAAAACTATTCTTTAAAAAACAAACATGGGTTTTTAAATTTTATTAATCTCTTTCCAGACTTAGTTGAATTTCTTAGATAAGGAGAAAAAAATGTGTTTGTAGCAAAACTCCTCAAAGAGATATCCACACTTGCTGTCTCTCATCCCTTTCTTCTTGTTTCAGTCTGTTCTGGCACTGCTATAAATACCTGAGACTGAGTGATTTATAAAGAAAAGAGGTTTAATTGGCTCATGGTTCTGCAGGCTGTACAGGAAGCATAGTGCCATCTGCTTGGCTTCTGGGGAGGCCTCAGAAAGTTGCTAGTCATGGTGGAAGGCAAAAAGGCAGCAGGCGTTTCACATAACAGGAGCAGGAGCAAAAGACAGTAGTGGGGGCAGGAGTGCTACACACTTTTTTTTTGATACGGAGCTTCAGTTTTGTTGCCCAGGCTAGAGTGCAATGTCACAATCTCAGGTCACTGCAATCTCCGCCTCTGGGTTCAAACGACTCTCCTGCCTCAGCCTCCCAGGTAGCTGGGATTGCAGGCACATGCCACCAAGCCCAGCTAATTTTTTGTATTTTTAGTAGATTTGGGGTTTCACCATGTTGGTCAGGCTGCTCTTGAACTCCTGACCTCAGGTGAGCTGCCCGCTTCGGCCTCTCAAACTGCTGGGATTATAGGCATGAGCCACCGCACCCCACCACACACTTTTAAATGACCAAATCTCATGAGAACTCATTGACTATCACAAGAACAGCACAAGGGGATGGTGCTAAACCATTCATGAGAAATCCACCTCCACGATCCAACTACCTCCCACCAGGCCCCACCGCCAACACTGGGGATTACAGTTCGACATGAGCTTTGGTGGAGACACAGATCCAAACCATATCACCTCCCATCCTCTCTCGCCTATGCCTACTCCAACCAGTCTGCCCCCACCACAAACTTCTCATCACTCCACTGACCAACGTCTTTGTCAAAGTGACCATTGTTCTCCAGGTTGCAAGTCCGTGGTCAGTTCTCATCTCCTCATTTCTACTCTTAGTTGGCCCATCAGCTGCACTTGCCACGGATGAAGCTTCACTCTTCCTTGATTTACTGTCTTCACTTAGCTTCAGGACAGCATGACATCTTGGTTGTACTCCTTCCTCATGGGTTTCTCTCTCAGTCCCCTTTGCTGGTTCTTCCTCTCCTCCCCAAACGCCAAATTCTGGGGATCCCAGGGCTCAGCTCTTGGTCTTCCTCTTTATCCATACTCATTTCTTTCCTTTTTTAAACTTATTTTAATTTCAGGGGTACACGTGCAGGTTTGTGGTAGAAGTAAACTCATGGCATGGGGGTTTGTTGCGTAGGTTATTTTGTCACCCAGGTGTTAAGACTAATACCCATTAGTTGTATTTCCTGATCCTCTCCCTTCTCTCACCCTCCGTCCTCAGGTAGGCCCCAGTGTATGCTGTTCCCTTCTATGTGTCCATGTGTTCTCATCATTTAGCTCCCCACTTATAAGTGAGAACATGCAGTATTTGGTTTTCCAGTCCTGCATTAGTTTGCTAAGGATAATGGCCTCTGGCTCCATCCGTGTTCCTGCAAAGGACATGACCTCATTCTTTTCTATCTCACCAGTATCATAGCTTCAAATACCAGCTGAATGCCGATGAGTTTCACATTTTTATCTCCACCCCAGACCTCTCACCTAAACTCCAAACTCATATATCCAACTGCTTCCTGATGTCTCAACATAGATGCCTCATATACATCTCAAACTTAGCAGACCTAAAACTGAATTCCTGATCTCACTTGCCAAAATTGCCTTGCCTATTCCACCTCCGTTGATGATGATGTCATCCTTTTAGTCACTGCGACCAAAAATCCTGACATCATCTTTGACTCCTCACTTATTTTTACACCCCATAACCAATCCATTAGGAAATTCATCAAAGTGTGAGTATAAAATTATGTATAAAGTATCTGTAATTTCCTAAATTGAAATATTATTAACCCACACGGTGGGGTAGGGGAAGAGGGTCTACCTTTCCCTCCATCTCTTAATGTTAAGACCTAACACAAAGTAACCCTGGAGTCCTTCCCAGCTTGAATGCTGCCTGCCCCCAGCACATGGCTGCAGCACATTAGCCTCCAACCCTCTGAAGTTCTAGCTCTACCCCACCTAATTTCTATTTCCTGTACTCACTCTGATATGCCCTTCATTCCTGCCCCAGCCTGGGCTCTCTCCTCCCCTCCTTCCATTTCCTCCCTGCTCCTTTGCTCTGGGCTACCCTGGCTCCCTCCTGTCCCCGCAATGCCTACATCTTCCCATATACTTCACCTCTGATGAAGAAGGTGTCCCCAGCTGGGCAACACAGTGAAGCTCTGTCTCAAAAAAAGAAAAGAAAAGAAAAGAAAAGAAAAAGAAAAAATAACACTCCTTTCTCTGGGTTGCATGGCATAAGAAATTACAATGGGTATACAAGACATCAAGGAACAAAGAGACCACAACTCCTCTGCATGCTTCCCAGGGACAACATAACTCTAAAAAGATGTGACACCCTCTGGAGGAGGACATGAACAGTCTCTACTGGGGAAAGTAACTAGGGTCTCGATCTAGTTTCTATTGCAAAATGTCATCATCCAGAATTCTTTCCAATAACACATCAGCCCCTTTGAAATTACCTCACACATTATTTTTTTTTTATTATACTTTAAGTTCTGTGGTACGTGTACAGATTGTGCAGGGTTGTTACGTAGGTAGACACATGCCATGGTGATTTGTTGCATCCATCCCCCCATCACCTACATTAGGTATTTCTCCTAATGTTATCCCTCCCCAATCCCCTACCCACTGCTAACCCTTCCCCAGCCCCCAACAGGCCCCAGTGTGTGATGTTCCCCTCCCTGTGTCCATGTGTTCTCATTGTTCAACACCCACTTATGAGTGAGAACATGTGGTGTTTGGTTTATTGTTCTTGTGTTAGTTTGCTAAGAATGATGGTTTCCAGTTTCATCCATGTCCCTGCAAAGGACATGAACTCAGCCTTTTTTAAGGCTGCATAATATTCCATGGTGTATTTATGCCATATTTTTTTTATCCAGTCATCATTGATGGGCATTTGGGTTGGTTCTAGATCCTTGAGGAATCGCCACACTGTCTTCCATAATAGTTGAACTAATTTACACTCCCACCAACAGTGTAAAATTGTTCCTATTTCTCCACAACCTCTCCAGCATCTGCTGTCTCCAGATTTTTTAATGATCACCATTTTAACTGGCGTGAGAAACTTAAAAGCTTCTGCACAGCAAAAGAAACGATCATTAGACTGAACCAGCAACCAACAGAATGGGAAAATGTTTTTGCAATCTACCCATCTCACAGAGGGTTAGTATCCAGAATCTACAAAGAACTAAAACAAAATTACAAGAAAAAAGCAAACCACCCCATCAAAAAGTGGGTGAAGGATATGAACAGGTACCTCACACATTTTTTTAAAGATGCTGTTTGCTTACTGTCTGTTTTTTCCTTTCTACTCTCTCTCTCATTCTGTTGTTTCTATATTTGATACAAATATTTAAATTAACCATGGCAGCAGAAGGATGGTATGCATTAGGGTTTCTGTTGAACTTGGCCTTGATGCCCAGGGCTCAGGTGCAGGTCTCTCCAACAGCAAGGCAGACGCCTGTTAGCCAGTGATTTTTTTTCTTAGAAAAATAATACAAGAACTTCTGGTTAAAGATGGCAAAATGAGGCTGGGCGCGGTGGCTCAAGCCTGTAATCCCAGCACTTTGGGAGGCCGAGGCGGGTGGATCACGAGGTCAAGAGATCGAGACCATCCTGGTCAACATGGTGAAACCCCGTCTCTACTAAAAATACAAAACATTAGCTGGGCATGGTGGTGCGTGCCTGTAATCCCAGCTACTCAGGAGGCTGAGGCAGGAGAATTGCCTGAACCCAGGAGGCGGAGGTTGCGGTGAGCCGAGATCGCGCCATTGCACTCCAGCCTGGGTAACATGAGTGAAACTCCGTCTCAAAAAAAAAAAAAAAGATGGCAAAATGAAAGTGATGTAGCTCCACTTTTTTCTCTGAAACCCACAGTCCTCCTTCTTTGATGAAATTAGAAAGCAGTTTCAATCCTGAGCTGTAGTTGGTTTTGAAGATAAGGATGGGAGGGCAACAGGGAAGCCCATTGGGAAGGGTTAAGGTGCAGCTCAAGTGAAAACAACAGAGGTGAAAGCTGCAAGCGCAGAGCCTGGCACATAATAGGTGCTCCATGGCCCTTATTCATGAAGGAGGCTTGTTTTCTTCAAGCAGAACAGCTGCTAGCTTGAGCCAGGCTAGGAGGAAAGGTATGGAGAAGAGCCAGCATGAGTGAGGGCCACTGCCAGGAAAGGTGCCTCTTTCTCTCTCTCTCTGTCTCTCTCTCTCTCTCTCTCACACACACACACACACCAAAACGCACACACATACACATGAAAGCACACATACACAAACACAAACATAAACACAATACACACACACAACACCACACACCAACACATACAAACGGAAACACACATATACACAAACATACATACACATATGTACGCACAAATACATACACATACACACACATATACATACACAGAAACACACATACGCAACACATATACATATACGCAAACACACAGAAACACATACACAAACATATATACATGGAAGCACAGACACACATAAACACACACACTTTCTCCATGAGAAGGGGCAGAATTGAGGTCAAAGCCATGGAATGAGATCCTGGGGTAGAACCAGCCACAAGTCAGCCAGTGGGAGGGGTCAGGGAGATCTGGAGGACATGTGGTTGGTGTCCTCATCCCCAGCCTGCAGCCCAAACCTTCTGCCTGGTACCCAGCCTGAGGCTGGAGAGAGGGTGTGGCTGAGCTTCAGCCCTAACAAAGGCTGAACTTCTCTGCTGGCCACAACTGTGGCCCATGGGAGACTCTCATTTGTAGACCAAAAGGTCTGGCCCTGTCCAGCACAGCGATCATCTTGATATGTAAACTTGAGCAAGTTACTCTCCCTCTTCAGTTCTGAATTTTCCCTTCTGTAAAATGGGAATAGCCACATTGCCTTGTCTTCCTCCAAGGACATGGTGGTGTGGCTCTGCTGAACCATGAACAATAGGAAATTGCTTTGTGACTCGCCCAAAACATTAGTCACTGTGTTTATTAGCGTCAGCATCATTATTGTTCCTCAATACACATGCCAACTGTCCCCCACCCTCTCTCTCCTCTTGCCCTCTGGAATGAGCTGAGCTGACAGTGGAAGGCTCCCCAGCACTCACACAAGTCCCTCCCTGACTTCTCTTTCTCCTCCAAGACCCTCCGCCTTTTGCCAGCTGTATTGAGTCAAGCGAAGGTCCCTGCTTTCACCCCAAATATTCTGCCTATTACTGACCACCCTGATGAAGTGGGAGCCCATCAAGGGGCTCACTGATGGTTTGAGGCACATCTCATGCCCTCTCTGACCTCAGCTGCCTCATTTGTAGAAGGAAAGTGTTGATGCAAACCTCACAGTGTTGGCGTGAGCACTACACAGGATCGTGTAGGATAAAGAGCCCATTTCAGGCCGGATGTAGTGACTCATATTCACGCCTATAATCCCAGTGCTTTGGGAGGCTGAGGTGGGATGATCGCTTGAGCCCAGGAGTTTCAGGCCATCCAGGACAGCAGAGTGAGATCTCATTTCTACAAAAAATGAAAAAATTAGCTGGGTGTGGTGGCATGCATCTGTAGTCCTAGCTACTCAGAAGGCTAAGGTGGGAAGATCACTTGAGCCTGCGAGAGCAAGGCTTCAGTGAACTGTGATTGTGCCACTGCACTCCAGCCCGGGTGACAGAGCCAGACCCTGTCTCCAAAAAAAAGTGGGGGGGGATGGGCAGGGTGCAGGTGGGGGCTGGACAATAGGCTCTGAGAAGCATGTCATTGTATTTGTCGGTATAGTATAAAATAACTAAACTATCCAGATATCCATTATTAAGAAATAATCAAAAGAAATACAACACAAACATAGAGTAGAATATTATGCAGCTCTTACAAAGAACAAAGGAAGGCATGGTCAGAGTTCTTGGATGCAAGCAATAGACATGCCATGCCTGGCTGATAGCAGAAAGACCATTTCACAACTCCAGGGTGTACAATCCACACTGGGCTCCATGTAAATACCTGCCTCCTGCTATGTTTTTTGAAACTGTACAACTTGGAAACTTTCCAAAGATATCAGGGAGTTTATAGAAATAATGATCAGAAACCAAGAAAGTCAGCCAAGGTCACCGGCAAGAGTCATCTGGTCAGGATTTTGTCAGTGGCGCTCAACATCACCCCCATCATAAATGACTTTCCAACTGTTTCTGTACCTTTGACTTATTCTTTCAAGACTATATCCACAAAGAAAAGGCATAGAATAATGAAACCTCAGCCATGCATTTTATTTATTAACAAACACTCATGTTTGTATATTCTGTATGCCGGGCTCTGTTCTAAGAATGTTAAGTGGATGGTCTGATTGCTTTATCTGAGTAAGTTTAATCCTCACAACAATTCTATGAGGTGGGTGCTATTAACTTCATTTTCTGAATGACAAAACGGAGAAAACGTGTCCAATTTATTAGACAAATAAGCAAACCTGGGATTCTAAACCAAGCAAACTGGTTTCGGAGCACTATGCCAGCTGCCTCTATAGGGCTTAGGAGACTTCCAGAAGGAATCGCAAGAAACGATTCTGTGGTAATCTCTAGGGAATGGGATTAATGGAAGCAGGGGATCTTTTTTTCACTTGATAGGTTCTATGCTATATACATTTTATTTGTTTATTTTTTGAGACATTCTCACTCTGTTACCCAAGCTGGAGTGCACTGGCACAATCTCAGCTCACTGCAACCTCCGCCTTCCAGGCTCAAGCTATCCTCCCACCTCTGCCTCCCAAGTAGCTAGGATTACAGGTGCACGCCACCATGCCCACCTAATTTTTCTATTTTTAGTAGAGATAAGGTTTCATCATGTTGGCCAGGCTGATCTCAAACTCAAATGATTCACCTGCCTCAGCCTCCCAAACTGCTAGGATTACAGACGTGAGCCACTGTGCCCGGCCTAAGTTTTATTTTAACAATGACCTTGGATGGCTTGTACAATGAAAAATATTTTTAATACAAAGGTTTTACCTATCTGATTTTTTTTGTTTTAGTCTGTGTATGTGAAGCCAAAAACTAAGCTAGCCCTGAGGGAAAGAGGGCTCGAGTGCGCAGTGAGCCACCAAGGAATTCTGCAGGGGTTGGAGCTGGAGGGATGACTTGTTGAGGGCCTGAGATGAGAAGGAAGCAGAGGAGGAGGTGATTGCCACCACTCTTCTGCATGCTGCCGGCGTTTGGTAACTGATAGTTTTCTTTCTGTTTCACTATCCTGGGTCCAAAGAGACAGAAGAGTAGACAACCCTTGGAGACAGCAGCTGTGCCAGCTGCAGAAATGGAGCGAGCTGTGAGCTAGAATAGAAGGAGCGAAAGGTCAAAAACCGTGGCGAAACAGAGCCAGACACCACAGAGAGAGGCGAACCTCAGAGAGGGAGCCCCGCACTAGGCTGAAGTGACAGGCCCTTCCTGACCTGCACTTTCCTGCCCAAGGCCACATCTAGTGCATGGTACTACGTCTAAGAAACAGCTCTGGAAGTGCTGTCTCTGCTAACCATGAGGGAAGATACCGTCCTGTTTCCATGATTCAAACTCTCCAGGGAACCAAGAGGGCGGAGGGTGCTGAGTTCCCTCTGCAGGACCTGGGCTCAGGACTCCCCAGCATGTCCATGCTCTGTTCCTCATCTTAACAAGCTCTGAAAGCCATATAAACCCCCGCTTGCCTGGGCACCAAGAGACCCAGGCCCGGGGTTCTTTGTCCGGCTCGGTGCCTTCCCCTTCTGAGCTTTCCTGGCAGTGTTACTCTCCTCGCACTGTTACTTGGGTTCTCACTTTCGGTTCTTGGGTTAATAGATGTTTGTTTTACTGAATTCATGAGTTCATTGTAAATCTTCTACCCCATGACATAGGATGGGGGTAGAAACAAAGAAGCAAGGGCTAGCTGCCCTTATGTTGGGCATGATTAGGGAACTGGAATTTCATTCTATCCAGCAGGGCAGAGGGGGTAGGAAGAAAGGGAAATCAGAGAAAGGAACCAAGAGGTGAGCAAGGGAACCAGTACCTGTCAACACCAACATGCACCTGGTACGTAGCAGGGCTGGTCTTCAAATCCAGCACCATGGGGCTAATGCATGGGAACAGAAGCAGCTTGTAGGCTTCAGTGGTGGGGCTGGCAGAGTGAGGAAATGAAGGGAGAAGGACAGACTCTGCAGCCCAAATGCCAGATGCCACAGGCCTGCAAAGGCGCTACGACCCAGCTCCAAATCAGATCTCCAGCGCCATCCAGTGGCCACGAGGGAGATTGCAGGAGAAACGAACTGGTGCTTTCTCTCTGTGTGATCTTGGGCAGGCAACTCTGGCTTCCAGGCCTCAGTTTCCACAAATGTAAAATGAGTGGTAAGGCAAGGTGAGGTCACACGCCAAGTGGTGTCCATAGGGCCTTAGCTCATCTGATCCTCATGGCCAGTTAAGATGATCATTCCCACCCCCCATACTCCAGTCTCTCCTGACCACACATAGTTCATTCTTTACTCACCTGTAAAGTCCCCCGTGGCCTCCTGTGAAAATTCCAGCCACTGTTTAACGATCACCTCCCCGGAATTTCTCTCTCCTCTTATCTGAAGTTCCCTCTTTCTGCTACAGGTATAGTCAGGTGGACCGCAGCCCTTCTAGCCTGGAGCTTCCACAACTCAACAGCTTTTCTCAATCGTCAGTTTCTACCTCTTCACCAAGCCTAGCAAGGTGCCTGGCACAGAGTGCTTAAGAGCAGCTGCTCTGAAGTCAGTCAGCCTGGCTTCAAGCCCCATGTGGTAGGCAGAATAGCCGTCCCCACAAAGATGTCCACGTTTTAATCCCTGGAACTTGTGATTATGTCACCTCACATTACAAAAGGGTCTTTGCAGATGTGGCTAAGATAGAGAGCCTGAGATGGGATGATTATCTTTGATTATCAAGGTCATGCCAATATAATCAGAAGGGTCCTTATAAGACAGAGATGGAAGAGTCAGAGTCAGAGGAAGAGATGCGCTGACAGAAACAGGTTGAAGTGATGTGGGGCCAGGACCCAAGGAATTCAGGTAGCCTCTAGAAGCTGGAAAAGGCCAGGAAACAAAAGCTACCAGAAGGAATAAAGACTCGCCAACACATCTTAGACTTCTGACCTAAAAACTGTAAGGTAATAAATTTGTGTTGTTAGCCACTCAATTTGTGGTAACTTATTAGGGCAGCCATAGGAAATATCCTGGTTCAGTTTCTTACTGGTTATGTTACTGTTGGAAACTTAACCTTTCTGTGCCTCAGTTTCCTCATCTGTAAAATGGGGATGATAAAAGCAAGACGGTTTTTTATTCATAAGATGGTTGCAAGGATAAAATGAAAATCAGTTACAATAATGCTCAACACTAAATATGTTAGCTACTTAACATATTTAACAGCATGCAGAAGAGTGGTGGCAATCACCTGCAAATCAGTTATAGTAATGCTCAACACTAAATATGTTAGCTATTACTATAAGAATAGTTAACAGCTACCATTAATTGAGGGCCTGACAGGTACCAGGCACAGTGTCACATGCCTTAGAAGAATGTCCTTGATTCTCCCGATCACCCTTGAGGGTAAGAATTCCAGTCTCTACTTTGCAGATAAGGAAATAAACACAAAATAACTTTCCCCAAATCACTCTAGGAAGCATTTTAAACTTCGTGGTTTCTTGCATGCACCTGGAAAATGGTACTGGTTTGTGTTCTTTGCTGATAGAAGTGTTTTCGGCGGGGCTGGGATAGTGACAGAAGGAAGGCCCCAGGCTGGGTAGACAGGGGTCCTGGCTGATACCTCCTCCTCTTCCCACCTAGTGCAGGAGGGAGTTAAAATCGGGCAAAGCTCATTTATCCACTCCCACTCCATCCATTTAGGGTTCAATTACTGCCTCTCGGTTTCCCACCAATGCCACCCCCACACCGCACCCCTCACCAGCGCTCGGCCCTAGCAGCTTTTGAGCCAGAATTGGGGGCACCATGGGACAGGCCTGGCCGGAGAGCAAAGCGTTCAATCCGCTGGGGAATGGGGTGGCGCAGACTTGCTCAGACCCCAAGGATTCCTGTTGAACCCCCTCCCTTCCCGCAGCCTGCATAAGGAGCTATCTGTTCTCCGCTGAACAAACAAGCAGGGGAAAGCGGCGCCCTAGCGCCCGACCCCCGCACAATGCGCCTTTCTCCAAGGAGACGCTGCCCGGGCGCCGGCAAAGCGTGCTCCGTCTGGCTTCCCCTCCAGCTGGCGGTGCAGCAAGATCCAAAAACGGACCCGGTGGAAATCAGATTTTTTTTTTTAAGAAAAAGAAAACAAACAAATCCAACAAAGAACTGAGAGCAGCACGCGGCAAGGGCGTGCCGGTCTGGCACGTGCCCCTTCCCCCACCACCCGCTATCCCCGTGACCCCCGCAGTCCGCCTTCTGGTCCCGGCGAGGCCAGCTCAGCGCAACGCGGGAAGCCCGCCAGCGCCTCCGCCCGGACAGCCCAATCCCGACTGGCCCAGGTTCTGCCTGGCCCCGGCGCCCCGATGGCGCGCAGCGGGCAAGGTCCGTGGGGCCGCGCCCCAGCCCGAGTGGCCCTCACTTCTGGTTGGCCAGATGGTTCTCCAGATCCTCCAGGCGCGCGGTCAGCTGGGCCAGTGAGCGGTTAAGGAAGCCGCTGGGGTTCGCCGCGGTCCCTTCACTTTCCCTCCAGCCCGGGCCACCAGCCCCAAAGGATATGGTTCCGCGTCAGGTTCTCGAGCGCCCCCAGCGTGCGGCCCTGGAACTCCACGAGGCTTTCGCATTCACAGGGGCTCCGAAGCTCTGTCCCGGCGCTGATGCCCTCCTCTGCAAGCAGGGCACAGAGGGGCAGGAGGATGAGAAATTACGCTAGCCTTGGCCTTCTGATTTCCTTGCACTGGGCCTGTGGTTGAGTATATGGGCTTTGGATTCAGAGACACCTGGGCTGAGTCCCAAGCTAAGTAGCTGTGAAATACTGAGAAACTCACTAACCTTTCTAAGCTCGGTTTTCTCATCTATAAAATGGATATAATGAAAGAAGGTATGCATTAGTGGCTTCGAGGATTCGGTCACCTGTGTATGTGTGCGTGTGTGTGCGCATGTGCACAACTTACAAGAGTGTTTCTCAAACCTTATGGCTCTTTGGAATCATCAGGAGAGCTTGTTAACATATAGATTCTGATTCAGAATGGAGAAGGAGTTCAGAAGTTACATTTCTAATAAGATCCCAAATGATGATGGTGCTTCTGGTCTGTGGACCCCACTTTGAGTAGCACTCTCCAAATAAAGTTGTATGCAATGATGGAAGTGTTCTGTACCTGCCCCATCCGAAGCAGCAGCCACAAGCCACATGTGGCTGTTTAACGCTTGAAATGTGACTGGTGCCACTAAAGGTCTAAAATTTATTTTATTTCAATCCATTTTAATTAAATAGGTACCTGTAATAGCCACTGCCTACCTTTTTGAAAAAGCACAGATCTAGAACACTGCCTGCTTCAAGTAAATACTTTACAGCAGGGGTCCCCAACCCCCAGGCCATGGACCATTACCAGCACATCACATGGACCGGTACCAGCCCATGGCCTGTTAAAAACTGAGCCACACAGCAGGAGGTGAGCAGCCAGCAGGCAAGGGAGCTTCACCTGTATTTCCAGCTGCTCCCCATCGCTCCCATTACAGGAGCTCCTCTCCTGTCAGACCCATGGCATTGTTAGATTCTCATGGGAGCACAAACCCTATTGTAAACTCTGCATGGGAGGGATCTAGGTTGCTGGCTTATTATGAAAATCTAATGCCTGATGATCTGTCACTGTCTCCCATCACCCACAGATGGGACCATCTAACTACAGGAAAGCAAGCTGAGGGCTCCCACTGATTATACATTATGGTGAACTGTATAATTATTTCATTGTATATTACAATGTAATAATAGAAATAAAGTGCACCATAAATGTAACATGCTTGAATCATCCTGAAGCCATCCTCCCCACCACCATCATGGAAAAATTGTCTTCCACAAAACCAGTCCCTGGTGCCAAAAAGGTTGTGTACCACTGCTTTATAGTGTATTTCAACTAGACCAGTGATTCTCAAAGTGTGGTCCTTGAACCAGCAGCATCAGCATCATGTAGGAATTTATCAGAAATGCAAATTATCAGACACTGCCCCAAACATACTGAATCAGAAAATCTGGAGTTGACGCCCAGCAATTTGTGTTTTTAAAGGTCCTTCAGGTGATTCTGATGTACCCTAATGTTTAGAAACCACTAATCCTGATCCAACTCTATCGCCCTATACATCTCAACATCTTGAGGGTTGAGCAGGAGACCTTATAATTAAAATTGGCACATGTTTTTTCTTAGCAGCACATAAAATAATGGTGAATCTTAAAGTGAATGGTATCTTAGATTCACTAAATTTCTATAAGCATGTGCCATTGTTAAGATTACAGGAAGGCCGGGCGAGGTGGTTCATGCCTGTAATCCCAGCACTTTGGGAGGCCGAGGCAGGTGGATTATGAGATCAGGAGTTCAAGACCAGCCTGGCCAAGATGTTGAAACCCCGTCTCCACTAAAAATACAAAAAATTAGCCAAGTGTGGTGGTGGGCGCCTGTAATCCCAGCTACTCGGGAGGCTGAGACAGGAGAATCGCTTGAATCCAGGAGGCAGAGGTTGTAGTGAGCCAAGAGCATGCCACTGCACTCCAGCCTGGGCAACACAGCCAGACTCCATCTCAAATATATATATATATATATATATATATATATATATATATATATATGACAGGGAATGACTTAAAAAAATGCTACAACAAAAGTACCTTAGGAATACAAAGGAAAAGGATTACAAGTAGTGAAATAATAAGCCCAATGCCTGTCCTTTAGCCTTCAACAACACTGCTGTAATAATTTAAAAGTTGTCTCTTCATCTTGGTCTTGTATGTACTATTAACAAACTGCTGTAAGTCTTGTTATTGACAACAGTCCAGCAAAGATCCCTAATTTTACAGATGGAGAAACCAAGGGTTGGAGACAGGAGACAGTGATACTACCATTTGGTAAAGAGCCTTGACCACAGAGCCCAGACTTCTCTCAGAACTCCAAAGCTAGAGGTAAACTTGGGCAGCCAATGCCTCCTCTGTTACAGAAAAGAAAAGTTAAGGTAAGGGTGGGGGTAAGTGACTTGTCCAAAGTCACACTTCGGGGCATGTAAGAGTCAGCACAGGAAGAGCCCTGAAAGAGCAGCTAATTCAGGGACTCCACAATAATTAAAATTAGCTGGGGGCGGGGGGGTGAAGAGAGTGTGTGTGTGTGTGTGTGTGTGTGTGTGTGTGTGTGTGTGTTTGTATATGTATATACACATGTATATACATATACTTTTTTGGGACAAGGTCTCACTCTGTCACCAGGCTGGAGTGCAGTGGTACAATCTCAGGTCACTGCAACCTCCACCTCCCAGGTTCAAGCAATTTTCCTGCCTCAGTGCCCACCACCATGCCCGGCTAATTTTTGTATTTTTTGGTGAAGACAGGGTTTCACGATGTTGCCCAGGATGGTCTTGAACTCCTGATCTCAAGTGATCCACCCACCTTGGTCTCTCAGAGTGCTGGGATTACAGGCATGAGCCACTGCACCTGCCCCCACAACATATACTTAAAAAAAAAAAAAAAAAAAAAAAAAACAGATTCTCCAGATCCAGGTCAGCCCTACTTAATCTGCTTTCTGGAGCTGGAGCCTGATAAACTGGAAGAAGAGTCACATCGTAAGCCTGGGTTAGTGTCTAAAGACCCTAGGGTACAAGTTACCCTGGAGACATTCCCTATATCACCTAGAGCACAATACACACAATTCAGGAGCCCCCTTCTCCTCCACAGGTAGAGTTAGTCTTTTTCCTCAGCTGAGCACCAGATGATGAAGCAAAAGGATTGCACTTATGAGCTGCATTGCTCCCCTGACCAAAACAAAACAAAACAAAATGAAAAACAAACAGTCCTGCCTGTACTTAAAGTATACTCAGTCCTGCCACTTTGACAAGTTCATAAGGTTGGATTCTAACAAGTACAGGGGATGTATGCTGTGACTCCACTTACAAATGCTGTCTGGTGTGCCTTCAAAAAAAATTTTCCCAAATTATTCTGAACCTCCTCTGATTTGGGGGATGGGTAGCTTAGTCTAGGGTTTCTTAGACTTTAATATGCTTACAAATCACCTGAGAATCTTGTCGAGGTGCAAATTCTGATTTATTCAGTCTGGAGAGCACCAGAAATGTTTCAGTTCTAAGAAGCTACTGGGTCACCGCCCTGCAGCTGGCCTGCGGACCACATTTGGAGGTGCAAAACTCTGTCTAGTGAGCCCAACCTCTGGCTATGACTACAAAGAGGGTAGGGGGTGACTAGGAAGGGGAGCTATCAGAGGGCGGGCAATGAGAGAAAGGAAGAGCCCCGAGAGAGGTGCTCTTACCTGGGCAGATGCTGCCTTTGAGGTTCTCCAGCAGGTGCGTCATGGTGCCAAAGTCCGGGGCATAGGACACGTGCAGCTCTGCTGGCTCCGAGGCGATCTCGCGCAGCTCCGCCTCCACCGCCTTGCCCACGCCCACGGCGTACATGACGATGCCTACAGGGCCGGGGACTCAGAGGGTGCCCCAGGCCTCGGAAAAGCTGCCTCCCCCCGTCTGACCCAAGCCCAGCCTATTGTGTCCCATGCCAAGCCCACCTTCCTCCTTGGCACGCGCTGCCCACACCGAGATGTCATCCTGGGAGCGGCCGTCAGTGAAGACCAGACCAACGCGAGGCACGTTGAGGGCACGGGGCCGTGCACCCTGTGCCTCGGAGAAGCTGTGCTCCACCATGTGCCGCAGCGCCAGCCCTGTCATGGTGCCGCGCTCCATGTACTCCACGGCCAGGACCGCCTGCTTCACCTCGGCTGCGGTGCCGTAGCGGCCCAGAGGGAACTCGGTGCGCACGCGGCTCGAGAACTGCACCAGCCCCACACGCGTGCCCTCGGGGGACACATCCAGGAAGTCCACAATCTGGTTCACGAAGCGCTTCACCAGCTCGAAGTTTTGTGGACGCACGCTCTTGGAGCCGTCAATCAGCAGAACAAGGTCCACGTGACCTTCCCGGCACCCTGCACCGCCAGAAGAACTTGAATTGAGGGACCAGATTCTTGACTGGCAGCAGCTGTCTATCCATCTAGTCATTCATTTGCAAACATTTGTTACATAACAGACAAAATTTCCTGAGTCTTTGCTGTGCCGGGCAGTGTAGTAATTATCGCCATCATCACAACCACCACCACCACCATCATCATCATTGCCCTTGACATTTATTCAGTGCTTAGAACAAACCAGACACTGCTAAAAGCATCTTTTTAACAACAATCATAATAATGACCACGATAACTACCATTTATTGATCATCTACTATGTATCAGGCACACTTCTAACACTGTACCAATATTAACAATAATAATAACAAAAACATTATTCACCGACAGCTTACCATATGGCAGGTACTGGGTGACGGGCTTATACATATTCTCAATCCTCCCAATAAGCTTGAGTATTGTCCCCATTTTCTATAACCTGAGGTTCTGATGGATAAAATGATTGCCCCAGATTTCACAGTTAGTACTGAGCGAAGACATGAAGCCAGGCCCGTCTGACTCCAAAACCCATGTTCCTGAATCACTCTACAATGCTGCCTTCCCTATTCTGAGCCAGGGAATTTGCTAGGACCAAAGAGGGCTCAACAAGAATTAAAACATAATCCTGATCGATGAAGACAGGACAGAGCAGGTCAGACATGGCACATGCTCTGGTCAAGGAAAGTGCTAGAAGAGAAGAGCATGTGGCCAGGCACAGTGGCTCATGCCTGTAATCCCAGCACTTTGGGAGGCTGAGGGAAGTGGATCACCTAAGGTCGGGAGTTGGAGACCAGCCTGACCAATATGAAGAAACCCCATCTCTACTAAATATACAAAATTAGTTAGGAGTGGTGGTGCATGCCTGTAATCCCAGCTACTTCGGAGGCTGAGGCAAGAGAATCTCTTGAACCTGGGAGGCAGAGGTTGCAGTGAGCCCAGATTGCGCCATTGCACTCCAGCCTGGGCAACAAGGGTGAAACTACGTCTCAAAAAAAAGAGAGAGAGAGAGAGAGAAGAGCATGCAGCAAGAAGATTGGTGTGTGTGTGTGTGTGTGTGTGTGTGTGCAGCATGGGGAGGTGTTGATAGTTGTGTCATCTAAGAATCAGAAAGCAGGCTCTCATTAGACACATATCTGCTAGCACCTTGGTCTTGGACTCCCCAGCCTCCAGAACTGTGAAAAATAAATGTTGTTTAAGCCACCCAGTCTATGGTACTTTGGTATAGCAGCCTGAATAAACTAAGACAGTCTTGAAAGATAGTAGGAGTTTGCCAAGGCAGTCAGGGACAGTCTAGAAGATGGGATGTAGCAAGTACAGAGGCATGCAGAGCTCCAGACACACTCAGGGAGGGGCAGGTCAGTAAGACTGAAATGTTCAAGTGTGGCAGGAGACGGGCTGATGGAGTTGGCTGAAGCTAAGGCAGCAGTTCCAAAATTTTTATCACAGCCCACAGCAAAAACAATAATAAGGAGAATACATATAGAACTAAAGTTTCAAGAATAATATAACTATTTCTACAGGCAGTAAACTCTATGTTGTCTTCCATTCTTTATTTTTTTTTTTTAATGTTGGTTGTAACCCAGTAAATTGATTTCATTATCCATTAATGTGGTTTTGCTCACCATTTGAAACATTTAGGGCAAAGTCATTTGATCTTTCTTCTGTAGGCATTGGTGAGCCACAGAAGGCTTATGTGCAAAGGAGGAGTGCGATCAAATATATATTTTTTAAATTAACATTGGCAGCCGAGTAGAGGGTTGAGGGGAAAGAGATGGAGGCAGGGAATGGTATCCCCTCCAATGTCACCCCCACACTACACACACACATTCATACCACAGCCTAGGGGCCACAGCAAGGGCAAAGTCAAGGACACTCAGAATGTGGGCAATGGGGCAGAAGCAGACAGAACACCCTCCCACCCATCACTCACTGCTGCAGCTCTTGCCATCTGCCTGAAGTTGCCGCCCCTCAGGGCACAGGCAGCGGAAGGAGAGGCCCTTGCTCACACATTGGAACTCACAGCCATGGTCCACGCCATTGCAAAGGTCCCGGACTTAAAGGAGAGACAGGGAAGGATGAGTCAGGATGAATCCCACAAGCTAAGATCTCTTATCCCTCCCACAAATGTAGGAAAGCCCTCCTTACCCTGACAGCTCCTCCCATCGGGCTGCAAGTCGTGGCCCTCCCTGCAGTGGCACCGTGGTCCACCAAGGGTGCTAACACACTCATGCTGACAGCTATGGTTCCCAAAGCTGCAGTAGTCAATGGCTGGCCGGAGGGAAGAAACAGCAAGGTGTCACCTCTGACTGGAGCCCTCGGAGGCCACAGTCCTGGGTGTGGCAGGAGGGCGGGGTTGTTGCTCACCCCTGCAGCTCCTCTGGTCTTGCTGGAGGACAAAGCCAACTTGGCAGCGACAGAAATAGGAGCCCGGGGAATTGACGCAGTGGTGCTCACATCCATGGGTCCCTTCAGCACACAGATCAATGGCTGGGGAAGAGATGAGGTCAGTCCATGCCCAGGGCTGCCCTTCTCAGCTCTGGTAGCACAACTGCCTGAAGAAATTTCTTTTCTTTTTTAATCAAAATCAGGTGGAATAAGAAATTTTTAAGAACACCTATGCCTGGGCTGCAACCCCAACAATCCTGACCTACTTAGTCAGGGCCTGTCCTGTCCTCAAGATGCTCTCTGACTTACAGAGAACAGATTTGGCCACTTTACCTGTCTGAGCCTCCATTTTACTATTTGCAAAATGGGAATATAATGGAAGAGAGTGATTGCTATTTACAGCTTCCTTCTGTGGAAGATGGGAACTATTGCCCTCCTGTTGAGCATCTTGATGGTCTGGATATGCAAAGATGGCCAAGAGTTGGACTGAAGAGAGGATAATTACCCTGTATAAAAAAGTGAGAATTGGCAGGGCAGCGTGGCTTATGCCTGTAATCTCAGCACTTTGGGAAGCCAAGATGGGCAGATCACTTGAGGTCAGGAGTTCAAGACCAGCCTGGCCAACATGGCAAAACCCCATCTCTACTAAAAATACAAAACTTAGCTAGGCATAGTGGTGGGTGCCTGTAATCACAGCTACTAGGGAGGCTGAGGCTCAAGAATTGCTTGAACCCAGGAGGCAGAGGTTGCAGTGAGCCAAGATCGCAGCATTGCACTCAACCTGGGCAACAGAGCGAGACTCTGTCTCAAACAAAACAAAAAGACAGAAACAAGTTTGGGAGGTGGTTTGGAGCCAGATAGGAGACTAGCCTGAAAACAGGGAGAAAGAGGAGCAGAAAGCATGCTGAACTGTGGGCTCCCACCAGGGACTTGTGTGACCCCGGGCAATACCTTTCTTTCTTAGGCCTGTAAAGTGATAGAGGTGTGCTTTTACTGCCAAAGGCCCTTCCAAACTCATTGGTCTGATGTTGGGGCAATGGGGAGCCAAAGAAGGTTCAGGGGCAGTGAGATTGCAGGGCAGGGGTAGCTCTCACCCAGACAGCTCTTGTTATCTGCTGCTAGCTTGTAGCCCTGGTAGCAGGCGCAGTGGAACGTGCCCGGGGCGTTGACACACTGGTGCTGACAGCCATGTCTCCCTTCAGCACACCAGTCCTTCCCTGAGTACACACAGGACTAGACTCAGTAGTGAACAGATAGGCAGAAGCCTCCAACAAGAGAGAGCTGGGTGGGGATAGGATCAGAGGCAGGCATCACCCTCAAATGGCTTTCAGAGGGAAATAACTCATCTGAGAGGGGTGTACCAGGTAGGAGGGCTTAGGGAAAGAATAAGTCTTGAGGCCTGCGAGTAGGCTCAGAAGAGGGGGCACCCAGTTAGACTTGTCAGTGGGATAGAACAGGACTCCACAGGGGCAGGAGTGGGTAGGGAGGTGGAGAGGTGCTAAATCAAGGTGGGCGGAATAAACTCAAAACGTGGCTAGAACAGATCTTGCAGCATTTGTGGGAGGAGCTAAGATGATAATGGGAGGAGCCATCCCCATGAGGGAAGGCCGTGACCCTTTGGAGCAGCCGATCGCTGTCAGCTTTGAGAATCACTGGTTCCTTGTGTACAGCGGTTTGATGTTGGAGTTTGACATTAAGCCTGTGGTAAGCTGTGGCGGGCAGGGCAAGAAACTGTAGGTTGCTCCTTGTTGATGGATCCTGAGCAGAAGTGGTCACAGCTGAAAACTGAAACAGTCTGCGGTAGGTCCGAGCAACTCTACCTGGAAAGCGCGGGGCCACCCCGAGGGATGGGATTTACTGTGGTGGGAAAGGAATTCAAGCATTTGGATTGAGAGTTGGAGCCTTGCTCCAGCACTCTCCTAACTCACCACACAGCCGGCCCTGGAACTGTAGGCCGAACTCCTGGATGAGGTCGAAGGACTCTACGAGGAAGACGTGCTCGTCCAGCGGGGGCGATGCCATGGCGCGCAAGGAGCCCACGTCCGCGCGCTGCACCCCCACCGCGTAAATTTCAATGCCACGGGCGCGCGCCTGAGCCGCCACCTCGGCCACGCGGTCCTGAGGCCGCCCGTCCGTTACGATGACAGCGACGCGCGGCACACGCTCCTCCGGCGGGCGCGCACCCTCGGCCACGCTGAAGGCCACGTTCATGGCGTACTGGATTGCCAGTCCTGTCATGGTGCCTTGCGCCAGCGGCACCAGGTCGCGGATGGCTCGCTCCATGTCCTCGCTGCGCGAGAAGGCGCCGAGAGGGAAGACACTCTGCACTTGACTCGAGTACTGGATAACACCAACGCGCGTGGCGTTGGGACCCACGTTCAGGCCGCGGACAAGGCCCACGAGGAACTGCCGCATGGTCTCGAACTCGAAAGGGCGCACGCTGCGGGAGCTGTCAATCACGAACACCAGATCCAGGGGCCCAGTGTGACACCTGGGACCTGCTGGGAGATCAGGGAAGATTCTCCTAGGTCAGCAAAACCTCACCTCCGAGGAGATTCCCCCAGGGAAACTCAAGGAGAAATGCCGCAATTCCGGCCTAACAGCGCCCAGCACAGCAAAGGCAGATTAGATAGATGCACTCACCCGGCATGTGCCTGGCACCTGGCCTAGGAGATTGCACAAATTCCCTCATCTCACAGCCCTGAGGGCTATTCCGAGAAGGTATTACCCATTGATGAGGGGGGCAAGGAAGCGTCACAAACTCAAAGCCTGCAGGGATCAGGCAGGCAACATGGATGAATTGGTTGGGTTAGGACGGCGGATCCAAACAGTCTGAGTCACTCTTAAATTGGGCAGGCAGCTCCAACCAAATGCCGCCATGCACCTGCAAATTGGATGTTAGCAGATCCCTGGCTTTTTCAAGAGAAGTACCAAACAGGGATTTTTATGTAAAATTTCCTGGGTTTTCCATGTTTTCGAATAATTTTTCCAAATTAAACATCCCATGGGCAGGTCTGCATGTGCCCCAAACTAAGCTACATTCTACAGATGAAGAAACTGAGGCCCAGAGAGGTGACGAGGGGAACTTAAACCCAGTCACTTATGTTCCAAAGCCCTTGCTTCCCTCTCCCCAGCAGGAGGAGCTGGCTGCAGAGGGAGGACCTGACTCGGCTCCCCTCCTTCCGCTGGTGAGGGCTGGGCCCCAGCTCACCTGCAGACTGGAGCTGGGTTTCCCAGGGCTGAAGAAGGAGCAGCAACACAGGCCAGCAAAGGCCTCTCATGGTGCTTAGGAACAGAGAATGGAAGTGTCAAAGCCTGGATGGAGGAAGGAAAATAGAAAAGCAACAGTATTTACAGATCTCTTATTCTGGGTGATAGGGACTTGGAGAGGAAGAGAGTTGTGGGTTTATTTAATTACTAATTTCTCTATTTTTGTGTATTTTTGAAATGATTCAGAATTTAAAATTTTTTTTATCACAGTGGGATTACTGGGAAACACAAGGTTTTTTTGTTTGTTTGTTTTTTGTTTTAATGGAGTCTTGCTCTATCGCCCAGTCTGGAATGCAGTGGCATGATCTCTGCTCACTGCAACCTCTGCCTCCAAGGTTCAAGCAATTCTCCTGCCTCAGCCTCCGGAGTAGCTGGGACTGCATGCTTCTGTCACCATGCCCAGCTAATTTTTGTACTTTTAGTAGAAACAGGTTTTGCCATGTTGGCCAGGCTGGTCTCAAACTCCCGACCTGAGGTGATCCTCCCACCTCAGCATAAGCCACCGCACTTAGCGCACAAGAGCTTCTTTGTGAAACTGCAGAACAGTAAATAAGAATAGATACATAGACACAAATATACAAAATTTAAACAGGAAAAAAAAAGGCCTTTCTTAAATGTCAGGCACAGTGTTAAATGCTCTTCTCGCTTTGTGGTATTCAATCCTCTCTGCAATTGTAAGACTAAGGCTGTGATTGTCCCCATCATATAGATGAGGAAACTGAGGCTCAGAAAAGTTAATTGCTGTTGCCTACAGTCATTCGGCCAGAAAGTGGCTGCAGCAGGAGAATCCCACGCCTGCTGGTTTCTGTGAGCCAGCCCGCGCATTGGGTGCCTCTCCTGCCAGGCGAATCTCTGCAGACAGAAGCCCTTCCCCACCTCGGCCCACTCCCTTACGCACACAAGAAGCTTCTGTGTGGCTGACTTCGCAACTCGCCAACTCCCCTATAGCCCTCCACACACACAAAGAGATAGATACGCACTGCCCAGCCGTAGGCGGCGGGGAGGGCTGAGCGTGGTGGCGCGGCAGCCAGCGGAACAAAACCCACCGCGCAGGAGAACGCGCGGCTTGGCGCCTGTTTCCCGTCTGCTCTCAGGAGCGACCGCCAGGGGGCGCCCGAGATGGCAGGGGGCGTGGGAAGCCCACATCTGCCCAGCAGGTGCGCCCACCCCGAGCAAACAGCGGGCCGGGGCCCAGGGCCTTGGAGATAAGACCTGGACAGGATATATCCCGCACAAGAACTGGGGAGCAGGAGTGTGCAGGGTTCCAGCGACAGCAGCACTGGACTCGCCCAGAGGGCGGGTGAGCGGCTGGGGCCCGGTGGAGCCGCCATGGACCCTGCAGGGGCAGCAGGTGAGCTCACCCTCCCGCAGCCCCGGAGACGCCCCTTGAGAACTACGAAGGACCCCCCACTGTACAGATAGGAAAACTAAGGCCCAAGAAGGCAGCCCACCGAGCTGCAAAAACAGGATTAGAACCTAGGGTTCCTGGTTCCCCTTCTTCTTTTTGAGGCCCCCGGCGCCTAGAAGTCACTAAACCGCTTTTCCTTCCAGTTTCCACCCTACCCTGGCGCCCCATGCTGAAGCTGTGTTAGCCATTTTTCTGTTGCTGTTTCTTGGCAGAGAGGGCCAGCCGCCCCTAACCCAACCGCAGCCCCGCCCCCACCCCCAATTCTGTGAATGCGCCTATTCTGAGCGAGGCCTGTGCCTGCTTCTCACTCCAGGCGGCCTTCTTGTCCGGATTCTTCTCCCCTTTCCCCTCCCAGGCCTGGTAGAACAGAAATCCCTTTGGCAGAGGCGGTCGTGGGAGGGTGACTAAGCTGGATGTGGCAGCGTTGGTGGAGGTGGGAGGGCAGGGAACCCTTCCCTAACTTGGGCCACGGCAAGGCCACCATCCCTAGGCAGCATGAGGGTTAAGGCATGAGGGGCCTTTGCCACCCGCCATCCTTTCCCACTCAGAGACACCTCTGGGTCCCCAAATCTTGGTTAAGGTTCCCCTCATCCTGTTCCTGGTCTGAGCCAACATCTCACCTGGCACCCTGCCTCCACCCCGGGAATCCTAGAAAGTCAAAATAGCGACTGCCCAAAGTTCATCACCTTTCCAAGCCCCTCATTCTACAAAGAAAGAAACTAGGTCCAGAGAGGGTGGTGTCTTGCTGAAGGGCACACAGCGATGTCATGGCAGGGTTGACACTGGAACCCAGGATTCCTCTGCAGAGCTCATCCTTGTGTTAAAAGAAAGATTCAGAGATGCCCTGAGGTGGGATTGAGTGAGAGAACCAGGAATGGATGAGAGGCCTGTAAATCATTTCTCAAATGTCCCTTAGGGACATTTCAGGGGGTTCCTGGAGAGATGGATGAGAGTAGAAAATGGATGACCCTATTTTGATGGCCTTGCTGGTTGGGGCTTGATTTCAAAAGGACCCTGCAGAAGTGGGGAAGGGTACTGCATGTCAGACAGGGCACCATAGGCCATGCCTCTGCTAAAATGCAGTCGCCTGATCTGGCTTGACACCTACTCCCCGGCAGACCCCGCAGTGCCTCCCAACCCTTTGACTCACCTGAGTCTGCGGGACAGATCAGAGATGCAGCTGCAGAGCGAAGCCGACAGGCGGAGCCACCCGGGCACTTGGACCAGGTAATGGCGTGGCAGCCTGCCCTAGGTGGGGACTGCCAGGCAGCTGGAGCACGCAGAGGCGGCGGCCGCATTTAACCCAGGGCTGGCGGGTGGGGAGGGGAAGCGCAGGCTGCAACCCCTCCCACTGGCAGGGAGGGATTCCTCCCTTCCTCCTGAGGGGGGGCAAACTCAGCACCCCCTGCTCCTACCACTCTTGGAGCTGCAGAGGGGGCTAGCTGCGGGCCAGGCTGGAATTCCGCTACAGCGGGAGACAGGAGACTGGGGCAGCCACACTCCGTAGCCGGAATGCGTTGGAAGCTTAGGAGGCACTTCCTCGAGGAGAGCCCCAAGGGGTGGAGCGGTCCTGGCTGTGGTTGCTGACTGCCTGGCCTGGCTTTGAAGGGTGCGGTCCTACACTGTCCCCTCCAGGAGTGAGGAGAGACTGGGTCCTGCCAAGAGGATAAAGGGCTCAGAAGGACAGCCTCAGTGTCCGCGTCTCTCCTTGGGCCTCAACCTGCTAACCCCCCACATCTCTCCCCACCGCCACTCCTCTACTCGCCCCCTGCAATTGCTGTGGCACACCCACCCACGCCGATCCAGACCCCCAGGCTGGGAAGCCACCAGGCCTCTAGGCTGTAACCTGGCTCACTCCGCAGGACCCATGTTCTCTGTCTTGACTCCTGTAATCAAGGGAAGGAAAGCCCACACAGCGACAGGCCACTTCTCATGGGAGAAAGGGAGGAATATGGCTTTGGCCCCAGAAAGGCTCAGATTCCCCCATGCCACCCCACATCCTGGGGATGAGGTTTTGGGCCCCTTCCTATTTGCAGGCAGGAGGCTAGAGAGCACTCCCAGGCCAGGAGCCCAGCAAAGGCTCCCCCTTCCCCCCACCCCTCACCCCCACATCCTGCTTCCCTAGGGTGGGGAAGCTTCATCTCTACCAATGCCATCAACCCTAAAATACTCTTCTCCATCCCACGGCCAGTATAAGTGTGGGCTTTGTGTCATAGCCACGTGTCCCCATGGCCCTGGGCTCCAATGGGCAAGACCCCAGACCTGCAGAGTGGAGCCTGGGTGGTCCCCTGTGCTCTGTTCAGGCCTCATTGAGCACCTCACAGCCTAAATATTTAGCCTACAGTTTGCAGCCTAGTCTCCTCCTTACCTAACGCTCTCTTTTCCTGACCCCATGGGGGCAGAGTGTAGAGAAGCCCCACCCTTCCCCACTCACTCTAACCGCCTGCCCGCTTCATTTTGCTCAACCTGAGTGACTGGACCCTGTGCCACCCTGACCCTTGGCTGTCCCTCCTGCAGCCTGTCGACCTGCCTGCCCCCTCCCCCCACCCTGCAGGTCATCCCCAGAGCACGCCACCATTCTGCGGGGAGGCGTGCGCAGGTGCCTGCAGCAACAGTGCGAACAGACTGTGCGGATCCTGCACGCCAAGGTGGCCCAGAAATCCTATGGAAATGAGAAGCGGTAGGTGCCTCGGTGGCCCCTCTCAGGTCTCTGCAGCTGTCGGCCCTATGCACCCCTGCATCCACCCACTGGGGCCTCCTTTGGACCCAGAGGAGGCCTCAGGACTGAGATCTCAGCTATTGGTCAACCAAGGGCATTGTCCCTCAGCCACCATTAGCCCCCACTTTGGTCTATAGTCCCACACCAGGAGATTCCCTGTGAATCTGCTGTCTCCATTCGTTCACTCATTCTCCCATTTATTCACTTATTCGTTCATTCAACAACTACTTACTGAATGTTTTTCATGTATGCACCAGGCTCTATGGGCACTGCTGGGCACTGCTGGACACTGAGCATGCAGCTGAACAAGACAGAGAGAGCCCCTGCTCTGTAGTCCACACTCTCACTCAAGTGTGGAAGAGACAGACAGTAAACTCCCCACAAATCAGTAAACAAGATACTTGCAGATTATGATGTGCACTAGAAGGAAAACTGAACAAGGCCATTTGACGGAAACTGAAGGCAGAGGGTACATTAGCTAGAAAGGCCAAGGAGGTCGAGAGACATTTTGGGAGGTAACATCAGAACTGAAACGTGAATGTTAAAATGGAACCAGACTGGAGAAAATCCGGGGAAAGCATGCTGCAATGAGAAAAAACAGAAGGGCGGGGCGCAGCGAATCACGCCTGTAATCCCAGCACTTTGGGAAGCAGAGGCGTCAGATCACCTGAAGTCAGGAGTTCGAGACCAGCCTGGTCAGCATGGTGAAACTCCCTCTCTACCACAAATACAAAATTAGCCGGGCGTGGTGGTGGGTGCCTGTAATCCCAGCTACTCGGAAGGCCGAGGCAGGAGAATCGCTTGAATCCGGGAGGCGGAGATTGCAGTGAGCCGAGATCGCGCCATTGCACTCCAGCCTGGGCAACAAGAGCAAAACTCCGGGAAAAAATAAAATAAAATAAAATAAAATAAAATAAAATAAAATAAAATAATAAGGTTTGGATATGAATGGGGTTTACAGTCATGAAAAAGCGTGGGGTAGAGCAGGAGGAGGAAACGAAGGTTCTGCTGGGTTTACGCTACTACCTGCCGTGCTCACAGGAGAGCCAAGTGAACATGTATGCACGAATCCAACGCTCACTTATCTCCGCAGGTTCTTCTGCCCCCCGCCCTGTGTCTACCTCTCGGGGCCCGGCTGGAGGGTGAAGCCGGGGCAGGACCAAGGTGAGGGCGAACTCAAGGGCTGCCGGCCGCCTGCTCGGTCGGGAGGATCCCAAGGTTGGGCCCGGGAGAGGGGCGGTTCGCAGGCACTGTCTCCCCGCGCCCTCTGGTGGCGAGCGCTAAGCTTGCCTGGCACCTGCGTCCTTCCCGGGTCCTTCCAGAGCCAGTTCGCGTCCCTTTCCAGCTCACCAGGCGGGAGAGACCGGGCCGACGGTCTGTGGTTACATGGGACTGGACAGCGCGTCCGGCAGCGCCGCGGAGACGCAGAAGCTGAATTTCGAGCAGCAGCCGGACTCCAGAGTGAGAGCGCACGGGAAGGGGTCCGATTCCTTCTCCCATCCTTGCCTCTCCTGGGAAAGGAGGGCTCCTTTACTCCCCCCCCAAAGCCAAGAGATCGGTGGGGAGACCGGGAGGCCGGGGTCCCGCGTTAAGGCCGAGCCTGAGAGCGTGGGTGGTGGAGCGTCTGGTCACCTCCGACGGGGCGGACGTCCGATATCTGGAAGAGGCTGTTTTCATCCGACGGCGGAGGGCTGGGATGACACGACCCTGTCCCCGCGAGCCCCTTAGGAATTCGGCTGCGCCAAGACCCTGTACGTCTCAGATGCAGACAAGAGGAAGCACTTTCGGCTGGTTCTGAGGCTGGTGCTGCGCGGGGGCCTGGAGCTGGGCACCTTCCACAGCCGCCTCATCAAGGTCATCTCCAAGCCCTCGCAGAAGAAGCAGTCGCTGAAAAACACCGACCGTGAGCAGGGCGGGGCCTGACCGCGGGCCTGGGCGGGGTGGTGCAACCAAGCCCCGAGAGGCTAAATTGGGGCGCGGAGGTGGGGGTAGGCTGGGCTGTAGGGGTGGGGTCAGAGTGGAAAAGGTGGAGCCGGAGCTGAGAGAGGAAGGGGTCTGGATGTTTATGGCCCAGGCCTGGGGACGAGAAGAGCGGGAGGATGAAAAGCAGAGAGGAAAGGGACGGACACCAAACTCCCGGGTGGGAGTTGGGGTCCCAAAGCAGACAAAAGTTGAACTAGGCAGGAGCTGAGCTAGGCAGGCAGGGATTGAACAAGGGACAGACTAAAAGTTACATAGGCGGGGCACGGTGGCTCATGCTTGTAACCCTAACACTTTAGGAGGCCGAGCTTGGGGGAATCACTTGAGCCTAGGAGTTCAAGACCAGCCTGGGCAACATGGTGAAACCTCGTTTTTTATAAGAAAGAAGGAAAGAGGGAGGGAGGGAGGGAAGGAAAGAAGGGAGGGAAGGAGGGAGGGAGGGAGGGAGGGAGGGAGGGAGGGAGGGAGGAAGGAAGGAAGGAAGGAAGGAAGGAAGGAAGGAAGGAAAAGAAACAGCTGGGCATGATGACCTACGCCTGCAGTCCCAGCTAGGTGGAGAGCTGAGATCAGAGGATTGCTTGAGCCCAGGAGGTCGAGGCTACAGTGAGCTGTGATAGCACCACTGCAGTCCAGCCTGGGCGAGAGGGTGAGGTGCTGTCTCAAAAAGAAAAGGGTGTTTTAATTTTGTTTCTTGAACTGAAAGATATCCAGGCAGCGAAAGGAGCAGACAAATGTTCTGAAGCAGGACTGTCGCCGGTACTACAGTCTTCATGCTTTGGGGCCTTACTCTCCAGCCCGGCCCCTGTGTGCCACATTCTCTGCATGGATCTCAGGAGACTCCTCCAGGCGTGAACTGTGAACTGTGAATGCCCAGTGTGTCTAGGCCGTGGGCATATTAGCCAGGCTGGCACAGGAGACAGAGAATTGGAAATTAATCTGGAAAGTCCAAGGGACCAAGTCAGGCCAGGGCAATGCACTGGCTGCACCCCTAACCCTAACCCTAACGCTGACCCTAACCCTGACCCTAACCCTGACCCTAACCCTAACCCTGACCCTCACCCTTGCCCTCACAGTGTGCATATCCTCCGGCTCAAAGGTCTCCCTCTTCAACCGCCTGCGATCCCAGACGGTCTCTACACGCTACCTCTCTGTGCAGGATGGGGCCTTTGTGGCCAGTGCGCGACAGTGGGCTGCCTTCACGCTCCACCTGGGTAATGACATCTGCAGCCCCTGGGGCTGGGCGCTTCCCATGCACTAGCTTATTAACCTTCACCATGACTCCTTAAGGAAGGTCAACTCTGCCCCATGTGATTAAGGCTCAGAAACACAAAAAGACTTGTCCACAGTCCCCATGAGCTGGTGACTGATACAAGCTATTCTGACTCCATTATCCATGCCCTTTCCCCTCATATCAACTAAGCTGCCTGCCCCTACCTCTGTCCCCAGGGTGGACATTTGTGAGGATGGCCTCAAATGACCCCTCCAGAATTAGACCCTTCAGTCTTAGCTGCTCCCCTGAGTACCACCCCTTCCCGCAAGGCTCATGTGTGATGTGAGGAAGAGCCAGAGACAAGAAGACAGAGTTTAAAGCAGAAGCTTCGGGGCCCCTGAAAACCTTGCCCCTTCCTTTGTTTGACCCCCAGCTGATGGGCACTCTTCCCCAGGAGACTTCCCACCGCGAGAGGGCTACGTTCGCTACGGCTCCCTGGTGCAGCTCGTCTGCACAGTCACCGGGATCACATTACCCCCCATGGTACAGGAAGGGAGGGCATGCCTGGACGGGTCCCCTGAGATCCATGCAGAGAATGTGGCACACGTGGGCTGGGCTGGAGAGTGAGGCCCCAAAGCATGAAGACACCTGTTCTCACTCAGCCTTTTGTGGGACCAGACAGAAGTCATAGGGCAGGGAGAATCCACTAGTGCCCGTGTGGCTATTGGAGTAGCAGAGAGCTGGCTGGGAGGGCAGCCTCTGGACGCCTGGGCAGCTTGCCATCACTCTTCCTACCACCCTTCCACTGCAGATCATCCGTAAAGTAGCCAAGCAGTGTGCACTCTTAGATGTGGATGAGCCCATCTCCCAGCTGCACAAGTGTGCATTCCAGTTTCCAGGCAGTCCCCCAGGAGGGGGAGGTACCTACTTATGCCTTGCCACAGAGAAGGTGGTACAATTTCAGGTAAGAAGCAGAGAATACCAGCACCAAGTGTCCTGGAAAGTGAGAATACAGAGAACCACAGAATGTAAGGTCATCATCATGGTCATGATTGCTACTTCCTGAGCAGTACTGCCTCCTATGGAACATTGAAATCATAGACTCCCAGGACAGAATCATAGGATGTAGAAAAATAGTAGTAAGTCATAGTGTGAAGCAATATTCCTTCCTAAAGAATTTTAGAGTCATATAATATTGGGACTCTAGCCAAGTGTGGTTGGCTCACGCCTGTAATCTCAGCACTTTGGAAGGCTGAGGTGGGCGGATCACCTGAGGTCAGGAGTTCAAGATTAGACTGCCCAACATGGTGAAACCCTGTCTCTACTAAAAGTACCAAAATTAGCTGGGCGTGGTTGCAGGTGCCTGTAATCTCAGCTACTCAGGAGGCTGAGGCAGGAGAATGGCTTGAACCTGGGAGGCGGAGGTTGCAGTGAGCCGAGATCACTCCATTGCACTTCATCTGCGGCAATAAGAGTGAGACTGCATCTCTCTCTCTCTCTATATATATATATATATATATGTAGATAGATAGATAGATATAAAATTGTAGAATGTAAATAAAAATCATAGGTAATAGCAGAGAATTATTGAGCAAAGACTATTCAAAGCATAGATAAAAGACACAGAATGTAGGGAATTATAGAATGTGGAAAATAATAATTATCATTAAGCAGTATTACTCCCAAAAGAATATTATCATAGAATGTTAGGAGATAGAATAATATGTGAAAAATAGCTAGTATTATTCCTTCCCAAAGAATATTCCTTCCCAAAGGAACAATATTCCTTCCCAAAGAATATTAAAATTGTAGATTATTAGAGCATAGAATTGCGCAATGTTAAAAAAAATTTAAAAAGCCACACAGAATTCTAGGATCCCAAGAAAAAAGATCCTTAGAAATCAGCTAGCCCAAGCTGGGCTTAATGGCTCATGCCTGTAGTCCCAACACTTTAGGAGGCTGAGGCAGGAGGATCACTTGAGGTCAGCAGTTTGAGACCAGCCTGGTCAACATGACAAGACCCCATCTCTACTAAAAATACGAAAATTAGCTGGGTGTCATGGCACACACCTGTAATCCCAGCTACTCAGAAGACTGAGGCAGGAGAATCACATGAACCCAAAAGGCAGAGAGTGCAGCAAGCTGAGATTGTGCCAATGTACTCCAGCCTGGGAGACAGAGAGAAAGAGACAGAGAGAGAGAGGAAGGAAGGAGGGAAGGAGAGAGGGAGGGAAGGAGGGGAAAGAAGGAGGAAGGAAGGAAGGAAGGAAAGAGGGAAAGGAGGGAAGGAACAAGGGAGGGAGGGAGGGAGGAAAAGAGAAAAAAGAAATAAAGAGAGAAGGAAGAAAGGAAGGAAGGAGAGAGGGAGGGAGGAAGGGAGGAGGGCTGGGAGAGAGGGAAAGAAAGAAGGAAAGAAGGAAGGAAGGGAAGGAGGGAGGGGAAAGAAATCAGCTAGCCCAACGAGCTTACTTAACTCTGAGAGAACTTAAGGGCACTGTCCAAGCTGAAGGGACAAGTAAACGCCAGAGCCTGGGATTGGTATCCAGTTGGCCTAATGCAGAAGCCGACGCGCCATGCTGGCTCCCCACGCTGGTGGCCACCATGAGAAGCTTCTGCCTGGTCCCCTCGGGTCTCCTCCCAGGCCTCTCCCTGCCCCAAGGAGGCGAACAGGGCTCTGCTGAACGACAGCTCTTGCTGGACCATCATCGGCACCGAGGCGGTGGAATTCTCCTTCAGCACCAGCCTGGCGTGTACGCGGGAGCCGGTCACTCCGGTGCCCCTCATCAGCACCCTCGAGGTGAAGCTGCGCTAGGGGCGTTGGGCGGGGGGGTACCTTCCTGCGCTGGGTGCCAGTGGGAGGAGGGCAGCAGGTTCCCGCCCTGCTCCGTTCTTTCACCTCACCTGGTCCCACCCTCCCCCAGCTGAGCGGCGGGGGCGACGTGGCCACGCTGGAGCTCCACGGAGACAACTTCCACGCGGGGCTCAAGGTGTGGTTTGGGGACGTGGAAGCAGAAACCATGTACAGGTACGGAGTGGGGAGGCAGCAACCTTGGACCCCCGGGAGCGTTGGCGGGGTGCGGCGCACGCGTCAGCCGAGTCGCCGCAGCCCTCACCCTGGTGCCCCACCCCTAGGAGCCCGCGGTCCCTGGTGTGCGTGGTGCCGGACGTGGCGGCCTTCGGTAGCGATTGGCGCTGGCTGCGCGCTCCCATCACAGTGCCCGTGAGCCTGGTGCGCGCCGACGGGCTCTTCTACCCTAGTGCCTTCTCCTTCACCTACACCCCGGAATACAGCGCGCGGCCGGGTCCCCCCGGCACCCCCGAGCCCGCCACCGGCGCCGACGCGCTCCTGGAGAGCATCCACCAGGAGTTCACGCGCACCAACTTCCACCTCTTCATTCAGACTTAGGCGCGCCCAGGCGCCCTGGCTTCCCATCGCGGAGGGCTGCGCCCACGCCAGGCGCAGGGATGTGCTTCTGGGTCCTAGGCCCTGCTTCCTTACCCCTTTGCTGCAGAAGGGCAGCTGAAGGCTCACCCTAGAAACTGCGCCTGGTGGCTCTTACCCGGGTCACTCCCTCGTCCTTACACATTCAGGAAGACACAACCTGAGTGGCACGGTCTTGGTATCCATCGTGTGTGGCTCTTCCTGTCTTCATCCCTTCGCGCTCTATCTCTAAACCTCTCTCTCTCCCTTGCCCCATAGTAACTTCATCTATAGATCTATTTGTGTGGTCCTGTCACTCTGTCCTTTTCTCTCTCCAGCTCCCTCTCTGATCATGTGACACATGTGCTCCCACTGTGCCTTCTGTCATGAGAAGAAGTGTCCTGAGGCCTCACCAGAAGCAGACGCTATACCTTACACACAATTTCACATGCCCGGAGAAGCCAAGTCTGGAACATTTACCCTCCAAGCATCTGTGTCCGCTCTTGAAAAGAAAACACACAGCTTCACACACTCAGGCATGGGGTGCAAGCTCTTGGGACGCCAGGACCCTGGAGCATCAGGTTCTGCCTGGAATATTAGATCCCCCTGGAGCACCGGGTCTCTCTGAGCACTGCGTCTCACCTGGGGCACCAGTTCCCACCTAGAGCACTGTGCCCTGCCCTGGAGCACAAAGACCTGCTCCTCCCTAGACTCTCTCTGACTGTAGCCAGGCATAGCACTCTTCCCTGTGTTTGCTCCCTGGCCTACAGCTTTGGTGGCTGGGCAAGTGCTTGGGACAGTGAGGAGGTTTTGTCGCTTTGACTGTCCCCTAGTCACTTCTTTCACAGACCCAGCTGTCCTGAAGATCAGGGGTTAAAATCAACCCCTATCCAAGGCAGAGTTCGGTCTGTATGAGTCACCTCCCCAAGTGTGCCTCCCGCCATCCTCACACCCACATACCAAAAAGAGGACCCGCACAGAAAACAAAGAACCACAAGTCTGATGGAGCAGAGAGGCTGCCTTTTTTACCTTTTCTGGAGGAGGAACTGGGTTCAGAGGCAGCTGGCATCCTGAGTTCTTGTCCCTGTCCTGGGGATGTTACCCTACTATTTCTCCATCCCAAGCAAGGATGCAGCCCAGGCCCAGAGGCGACCACAGGACCCTTCAAAACCAAGTTTTCCCAGGATAGCCCTGGACAGAACTCCTGGGATTGACTAGGCAGTAATGTAGCTGAGAGAGGGGCCTCTCAGCATGGGGCTGATGGACAGAATCACAATCTATTCCTCACCAGCCTACCCACCGTCTACCTAGTCCATGCTTTATAGGGAAGAAGAAGAAAAAAAGGCAGAACACTGGCTTGGGCTATTGGAATCAAGGACACAGATAGGTATCACGGGTGCCAGCCACCTGTACCAGCCTCTGGTGGTGCCTGATGGGAAAACTGGTCTGAAAGGTGGGTTCCAGGTTCTAACCCTCTGGAGAAGAGCTTGACCTCCTAAGGAAGAGTTCATTTCCTGTAAAACTCCTCCCCCAGAATATGGAAAGTCCCATGAGAAAGAAGAAACTAACAATACCCAGAGAAGAGGAAATGCGGTATACTCTTTAGGCTTCCCAAACTCTTGATTAAGTCCTGTCATCTGCCATCATCATCAGGCTGCAATCCACTGTGAAGGGTGAGGAAGAAGCCTGTGGCCCCTGAATGTGAATCTTGGCTCAGGAACGCAGGGAATGAGTTGAATGGGAAATGTCCCTGAAATGAGTGCGGTCCGTGGCAGTGTTGAAGCAGACAGCCACGTGGTCATAGTATACCACATGGGGAACTGGGGCTCAGGCGCTCATCATCCAGCCCTGCCCCTAAAGTCTTCCTCCACTGCTGGCCAAAGCAGGAGTCTCAGAAGCCAATAATCTAAGTTGGACCAAAAGCCCAGGACCAGCCACAGAGCTCTTAGTCCTCACCCCTCCCAGGGGATCCTGTAGTGTCACCAAGATATGCATCTGGAAGTCTGTGACCAAAGCTCCAGCCCTGGCCTCCCTTCTGAGTTGCAGCTGCTGAAGCTGTCCTTGGAGGCTTCCTTGCACTGAGCCTGAAGCCATTTAACATCAAACCCCTTTCCCTCTCCACCTGCCTTGCAGCACCAGTTCTCGCTCCTTCCCCCGCATCACCTGGCCACCCAGGCCTGAGGACCCCACCTCCCCTTCCGCATTACAATAAGTGTCCTGTTTTCCTCTCCCTCCAGCTCTGCCCTGCCAGGTCTACGTCTTCTCTTTCAAAATTTCCCAAACTACTCCAGGTAGAACCAGCTATATTATTTGTGGGGCCCAGTGTGAAATGGTCCTTTGTTCAAAAATTATTAAGAATTTCAATTTGACTGAACACAGCATCTAAAAAAAAAAACAAACAAACAAACAAACAAAAAAAAAAAACCTGGGTGAGGTGGCTCATACCTGTAATCCCAGAACTTTGGGAGGCCGAGGTGGGTGGATCATGAGGTCAAGAGTTCACAACCATCATGGCCAACATGGTGAAATCCCGTCTTTACTAAAACACAAAAATTAGCCAGGTGTGATGGTACGCACCTGTAATCCCAGCTACTCAGGAGGCTGAGGCAGCAGAATCACTTGAACCTGGGAGGTAAAGGTTGCAGTGAGCTGAGATCGCGCCATTGCACTCCAGCCTGGCGACAGAGCAAGACTCTGTCTCAAAAAAAAAATAAATAAATAAGAAGAATTTCAAGACAGCCACAGGAGATGATAAAACCAAGTGCAGGGCCCTTCCAGCACAGGTTGCAAGCCCATGAAGCCAGCCCTGGCCCCATTTTTCTTATATTCCCACAGAACCTCAGTGGGACCATGTGGGCTGCCCACTGTGGCTCAAAGGTTTTGCGTACATGCCCATTGTCCCCTCTAGGCTGTCAGCTTCATGGGGAAAGGAGCTCTTATCTCTGCATGTCCTAAAGGGTGCATCCAGATGCCTTGCGTGTTGAGCTGGTGCTCAATAAACAGCGAATTGCATTACATTGCATTGGTGGATATTTATGTATTGCTAATGCAAAGTGAAACCAGCAGGTGGCACTGTTCTCCACCCAAGGATTAAATGCTCATTTTATTTAAATTTAAAAACCAGGCCTCAATCCCAGCACTTTGGCAGACCAAGGCGCAAGGATAGCTTAAGCTCAGGAGTTCGAGACCACCCTGGGCAACAAAACAGGACCCTCCCCTCATCTCCACAAAAAATTTGAAAATTAGCCGGTGTGGTGGTGCACGCCTGTAGTCCCAGCTATGGGGTGGGGGCAGGGGGATCCTGAGGTGGGAGGATCACTGGAGCCCAGGTAGTAGAAGCTGCAGTGAGCTGTGATTGTGCCACTGCACTCCAGCATGGGTGACAGAGGGAGACCCTTTGGGGGTTTATACACACGATTCTACATACTTCCAAGGAATTTCCAAACACTAAAACCTATTTATGGATTAATTTCATCCTCTTCATATTAGAATCATTTACCAAGCTATAAAAATTAGATATACTGGCCACATCACAGAACAATTCTATTAAAATCTCTGGGTGTGGAGCTCAGACATCTGTATTGTTTGAAACCCTCCCATATGAATCCAGTGAGCAGCCAGGATTGAGCCACTGCCATACTCAGTATTTCCTCCTCATTTTATAGACGGGGAAACTGAGGCTCTAAGATAGGAGGCTAAGGCCACAGCAGATGGCAAAGCCTACAGTTAATTCGAAACCTGCACTCCTACCACTAAATCTGGGGCTCTGAGTTTCTCTTAATTCTCGTTCTCCCACGCTGCTGTGTGTAGGTGATGTGTGTGTTGCAGAGGGTGAGGATGGGGCACGTAGTGAGGACAAGGCCAAGACCTCCCAGTTTACCAGCTCTCATGCTGCCTGGTGTTCCACCATTATTAACAAGTTAGTTGCACAGTTTAAGTATTGACCTTGGGCTGGCTCTCCCTCTCTCTCTCTCTCTCTCTCTCTTTCTCTCTTTTCTTAACTTCTATTAAGTTATAACTACAGCATAGATAAAATTATCTGATACCTTCCCTCCCTGGGCAGGGCACAGACAGCTGAGGGCACAGACCTGTGAAGGTGGCAAGGGAGAGAGGAATTGGTTTTAAGGGAAGTGAAACCCACAATACATCTATACAGTTTTGGTCAGATGTGGTGGCTCACGCCTGTAATCCACTTTGGGAGGCTGAGGCGGGCAGATCACTTGAGGTCAAGAGTTCCAGACCAGCCTGGCCAACATGGTGAAACCCTGTCTCTAGTAAAAACACAAAAATAGGCTGGGCCCGGTGGCTTACGTCTATAATCCCAGCACTTTGGGAGGCTGAGGCAGGTGGATCACCTGAGTCAGGAGTTCAAGATGAGCCTTGCTAACATGGTAAAACCGCATCTCTACTAAAAATACAAAAATTAGCTGGGTGTTGTGGCTGGCATGTGCCTGTAATCCCAGCTACTTGGAGACTGAGATAGGAGAATCGCTTGAACCCAGGAGGTGGAGCTTGCAGTGAGCTGAGATCACGCCACTGCACTCCAGCCTGGGTGACACAGCAAGACTCTGTCTCAAAAAAATAAAAATACGAATACAAAAATTTGCCAGGCATGATAGCATACACCTGTAATCCCAGCTACTTGGGTGGCTGAGGCACAAGAATCGCTCGAACCCAGGAGGTGGAGGTTGCTGTGAGCCGAGATTGTGGCACTGCACCCCAGCCTGGGCAACAGAACCAGACTGTGTCAAAAAAACACAAACTAACAACAAAAAAGTCTATAAGGTTTTGTCACAGGTCAGCTCTAAGCATACTCACCAAAAGGGCCCCCTAGAGAGGCCTGGCTCTGTTCCAGACCCCAAGCGACAAAGGCAGGCAGAGTAGGGGTGACACAATAATGCATTTAGAGGGCAAAATGATAAGCCCCCACTACGGCTGACTGCTGGCCATCAGTTGGGCACTTTCACCTTTGCTATCTAATGTAACCTAATCATAAACCTTGTGGCATCCTGTCATATTTACAGGTCCTCAGGGAGAGAGAATTATATATGTTGTATATAACATGGGGCAGAAATCTTGCAGGCCATCTTAGAATTCTGTCTTCTCCCCAAACAACATAGCAAATCACTGGAAGGGAGATGTGTTTCGCTTGTAGACCTTCCCACACCCCATGCAGATATTGTCCCATGCTTTGCTGCCTCCGAAGATTGGCAAGATTATGAACAAAACGTGGACTCATGCCTGGTTTCTGTATTAAGTGGTTATCACATTCACCTCACACACGAAAGGGCCCTCATTCGAGACCGGGCCAAAACATAAGATTTTTCCCCTAAACTTAGAGACTTTAATCAAGGTTGGGAAACAAACCAAAAACTAGTTAAACCTGTGACTACATTTTGGCCAGGCCTGGTGGCTCTTGCCTGTAATCCCAACACTTTGGGATGCCGAGGCAGGTGGATCGCATGAGGTCAGGAGTTCAAGACCAGCCTGGACAACACGGTAAAATGCTGTCTTTTCTAAAAATACAAAAATTAGCTGGGAACATGGCTCGTGCCTGTAATCTCAGCTACTTGGGAGGCTGAGGCAGGAGAATCACTTGAACCTAGGAGGCAGAGGTAGCAGTGAGCTGAGATCATGCCACTGCACTCCAGTGTGGGCAAAAGAGTCAGACTCTACCTCAAGAAATAAAAATAAAGGCCAAAAAATGGACTAATAGTATCCAAAATCCATTTTGCATCCACTGCCCGATTCTCAGAAATAATATTATACCAATCAGAGTTGGCTCTCCAGACAGAGAGGTTGACCACCAATGGGGCTATGCCACCCAGCCTTTAAGATGGCTTCCAATGAGTCTTGTCTCCAGGTGCTTCTGACCCTGGGTAGTCTCCTCTCACAATGAATAGGGCTGACCTGTGTGACCCAGGCAATATGATGGAAGAGCTAGTGGGTGACTTCCAAGCTAAGTCATAAAAGTCACTATGGCTTCCACTTGGGTCTCTTGGATCACTTGCTCTGAGAGAAGTCAGCTGTCACACCACAAGGCCTGTCAATCAGCCTTATGTGGGATCACGCAATGAGGAACTGAGGCCTCCTGCCAACAGCCAACACCAAGCTATCAGAAATGTAACTGAACCATCTTGGAAGTGGATCCTCCAGCCCAGTCAAGCTTTCAGATGACAGCAGGCCCTGACCAATGCTGTGACTGTAACCTCACGAGATGGAGCCAGAATCACCCAGCTAATGCTCCTGAATTCTGACTCATAGAAACAATGTGAGATAATATTTATGTTGTTACAAGCCCCTAAGATTGGGGGTAATTTTAAATATCAATAGATTATATGCGAGCCTTCTTAAGGTAATACTTTACTCAAAAAGATGGCACCGATGATAATAACAACATATATTGAGAACTCACTGTATACTAAGCTCTGACTTACCTCCCTACAGGCTGTTGGAGCACAAGATAACAGCTGGTAAGGCCCAGGGCAGTGGCTCTACGCCTGCAATCCCAGCACTTTGTGAGGCCAAGACAGGCGGATCGCCTGAGGTCAGAAGTTCGAGACCAGCCTGGCCAACATGGTAAAACCTTGCCTCTACTAAAAATACAAAATTAGCCAGGTATGGTGGCGCGTACCTGTAATCCCAGCTACTCAGGAGGCTGAGGCAAGAGAATCACTTGAACCCAGGAGGCGGAGGTTGCAGTGAACCAAGATTGTGTCACTGCACTCCAGCCTAGGCAACAAGAGTGAAACTCCGTCTGAAAATAAATAAATAAACAGCTGGTGAAAGCTGAAACACAAACCCAGAGGTCCTGACTCACAGCCTCATACCATCCAAAGCAGCCCTAACAGGAATTTCTGCAAGTGGAAATGTTCTGTGTCTGTGCCGCCTGACACAGTAGCCACTACTCACATGTGGCTAGTGAGCACTTAAAACGAGGCTAGTGCAACTAAGAAGAGAATTTTTATGTTTAAAACTGTAATTAATTCAAATTTATAATATAGCCATAGTGCCCAGTGATTACCATATTGGACAGCACAGATCTAACAGATGTGAGGGGCTTCAACAAGACAAGTTACAAGAACAGAGAACCTCTCAACCTCATGGGACTCAAAGAAACAGTGGAACAAAGTCTCAGGAGAGATTTAGGCTGACATGGGATTTGAGACCAGACTGACTGCTTCAGATGGGGTTTGTGGAGCATGAAACAACCCCCAGAAAGGAGGCCTTAGGTGATATAAAATCCTTGATAGGCAATGCGTCTAGAGCCTGACTGCCTGGGTTCAAATCCCACCTCTACAACTGGTAAGCTGTATAGCTTTGAGCAAGGTTTTGTTTTGTTTTGTTTGAGATGGAGTCTCGCTCTGTTGCCCAGGCTGAAGTGCAATGGTATAGTCTCAGCTCACTGCAAACTCCACCTCCTGGGTTCAAGCAATTCTCCTGCCTCAGCCTCCTGAGTTGTTGGGATTACAAGCGCCCACCACCATGCCCAACTAATGTTTGCATTTTTAGTAGAGACGGGATTTCGCCATGTTGGTCAGGCTGGTCTCGAACTCCTGACCTCAAGTGATCTGCCTCCCAAAGTACTAGGATTACAGGCATGAGCCACTGCACCAGGCTGAGCAAGGTATTTAACCTCTTGGATGCAGTTTCCCCATCTGTCAAATGGGGCTACTAATAGCTCCTACTCTGTGGAGCTCAGACAATTAAATGGGCTCAGGTATAAAGCCCCAAGAATGGGTTCCTGGCCACACTGTGTGAATGTGAGGGTTTGCTCCGACTACTACCAATTCCTCTTCGCATCCTTTCCCCAACCCCAGCAAAGTGCTGGGCGACATGGTGCCAAAGGAAGACCGCCATGTCCAAGGACCTGGAATTAAGGTTCGACTCTGCAGACACACTAGGGGCAGGTTGCCCACTTGGTAACAAGGATCTTGCCCACTTCAGAGGGATGTTATGATGGTCAAGAGAGATGGCCAGTGCTATTTCCGGAGGCTGCCAGCCAGTCTGGCTGCAGTGGTACCCTGAGTGAAGCAAACAGAAACTGGTATAGAGAGCCCACCTCTAGATGGGTGCCTGCTGCTCAGCAGCTCTCCCTTGTTGCCAGGTAGGCCGACAGTGGCCAATTTTTTAGGTTATTTTTCCCAAGAAAAGCAAGAAATCTGGATTTTCATGAGAAACCTGATTTCTCTGGTTGGCGACTAAATTCAAAGATTTTTGGGCTGGGCGAGGTGGCTCAGGTCTGTAATCCCAGCACTTTGGGAGGCCCAGGGGGGTGTATCACCTGAGGTCGGGAGTTTGAGACCAGCCTGACCAACATGGAGAAACCCCATCTCTACTAAAAATACAAAAATTAGCTGGGCATGGTGGTGCATGCCTGTAATCCCAGCTACTCAGGAAGCTGAGGCAGGAGAATCCCTTGAACCTGGGAGTCGGAGATTGCAGTGAGCCAAGATCGCACCACTGCACTCCAGCCTGGGCAACAAGAGTGAAACTCCATCTCAAAAAAAAAAAAAAAAAAAAAAAAATTTTTGTGTTTGCTATTTCAGCACAGTGCCACCTAAACAAAACCCTGACATAGGAGTGACACGCTGCGCAAGCCATCAGCGTGCATGTTCTGGTGTCTTCCCCCCTCTCTAGGCCCCTTCCTGCCTTCCTACATCCCTGCTCCCACCCCCTGCCCACCCCCAGCATGTCTGGCACCTGGTAGGGGATTTGGTCCGGGGAGTTTCTTCATGCTCCACTGAGATCAAGGGAGTGCAGAGCCCCAAAAGGATGACTCGTTGTGAACTAAAAGGACAGAGGCAGGCAGTCTAGAAAGTACCAGGTTTTATTATCTTTTTTATCAAAAACAATATCAGTAACAGACAACAGTGTGAGAGGTGCCTACAGAGGAGGTGCTTGCTCCAACTCAGCCCAGGGGGGAAAAGGGCAGTGGGGGACAGAAGAGGATCCAGCCGGCTGGGACCCTCAGTGGGGGTGGTGACAAGAGCTAATGGCCACTGGTGCAGCAAAGAAGGATGATTCCCCTCACCCCGGCCACTGGGGTCAGGAAGAGACACGGCCTGCCCAGGCTAAGCCACCAGGCCTCCCCTTTCAGGAGAGGGAGGGTCCCAGACAACAGGCCCCAACTGGGGCCTCATCGGCCCTCCCCCATTCCCCCTTCCCCTACCTAGGGAGACAAGGGTCGTCCCAGCGCAGCTGAGGCTGTGACTCGTTAAGCCAGTTTAGTTCTCTAGAACAGTGCTGTCCAATAGATGGACATGCTCTCTGCTGTGAATATAGTGGCCATGAGCCACATATAGTGACGGCTCTAGAAACGTGGTTAGTGCAACTGAGGAAGGAATTTTTAATCTTATGTGATTGTAATTGGCTTAACTTTAAACAGCCGCAGGTGGTTACTGTATTGAATAGCACAGGCTAGAGCTTGAAGAAAGCAAACCAAAGCACGCCCGCTGGGTCCCAAACAGAAGGCAGAAAGGACAGAACCATCCACCTCAGCTGTTCAGTCCCATCAGAAGGCACCAGGAACAGGGCAAGAGAAAAAGGCAAAAACCCACCCAGCCACGTGAAAATTCACTCACTCGACCACCCAGCAACATCAAACTGGAAATACCACACTATTTCCTGAAAAAATATATTTATCCATTTTTCTAGGACCAGGGAAGAATAATAATATAAGAACACAGACACAAATACTCCACCAACCCCTTCATTATATTTTGGGATCTGCTAAAAAAAAACTATGCTTCGGCAAAAGCTATTTTATAAGCGGAAGCAGCTTCAGAAAGGGCCAAGATCATCAGGAGGGGGGTTTAAAGTATTTTTAAAAAACTGGGGAAGGGGTTTAATGAAAGAGAACAAAGAGAGGAGAGGGAAGCGGAGGCCCTATCTAAAGCTATAAATAGTAAAAAAAAAAATTAATAAAAATTATCTTTCCGGCTCTTCTCTCATTTTCAAGAAACAAACAAAAACAAAAACAAAAAAAAACGTTAAATACAAATTTAGCAGGTGCTGTGGAAATGTGCAGATTGAAGACACCTCAGCACCTCCACGCTCTTGCCCAGGCAGAGATACACTCTGCACAAAGGAATGAACCATTAGAAAAACAAACAAACACTAAAAATAGATTTACAAATATTCTATAAATCCATTTCGGCATGAACTCTCAGCTCTTCTCCCCATCCTCCCCCCTAAATAAAAAAAGGGGGGTTTCTAAAAGTCACTCAAAAGAGCCTAGAATGGCCCAAGATATATACCACAGAGACTCCCGCAGTGTGATCACAAGTACCCATTTGCGGAGACATCTCAAGATGCAGGCGATTCTAGGTCCTTCCCCCAGTTCCTGGCCGAGAGACAGGCTGTGAAAGGGAGGGAGGAAGGCCACTGGGGGTGGACATCCAGCCGGGACTCACACAACACCCATTAGCCCCCTGGCTTCAGAGGAGCTCTGGATGAAGCATGTTCGGTATGGGCTTGAGGCCAGACCTAGATTCTTAACTGGAAGTTTAAGACATGATCCAATCCCAGGCTTGCCTTCAGAAGGGCCAAGTTGAACCCATTTTTCTGCCAGGGCAACTGAGGCCCAAAGATCAAGAAGAACCTAGCAGAGCAGTAGAAGATGACGTCTCTTCTGAACACTTCAAAGGTAATCAGAGCTGGAGATACTGACAAATCAGTATTAAGTTGACCTCCCCCTACCCTAATGTCCACCCTTCAAAATCCCCTGGCTTCCCTCCCCACAAAGTCCAAGCCAGTGCCCAGGAGCAAGCTTCACGCGTAGAACTCGTTGGTGGGGGCTTTCTTGTAGATGGGTTTCTTGCCCAGGTCATAGCTGCCTTCATCCTTCTTCTTCATGCGGTATACCAGCAGTAGGATCAGGAAGACGGCAAAGAGGATGCCCACGATGCCACCCACAATCAGAGCTGGAGAGGAGAGAGGAGAGGCAGGGGTGAGAGCTCCTCATCAGGACCTAGGGATGAACACCTCTCTTTCCCCCCGTCAGTTCTCTTACAACCAGACATCCTCACCGTCACCACTGCCTGTGCCAGGCAAGTTGATGCCCATTTTTTTTTTAGGTGAAGTCTCGCTCTGTCACCCAGGCTGGAGTACAGTGGCACGATCTCGGCTCACTGCAACCTCCCCATCCTGAGTTCAAGCGATTCTACTGCCTCAGCCTCCCGAGTAGCTGAGACTACAGGTGCATGCCATCATGCCCAACTAATTTTTGCATTTTTAGTAGAGACAGGGTTTCACCATGTTGCCCAGGATGGTCTCGATCTCCTGACTTCCTCATCTGCCTGCCTCAGCTCCCCAAAGTGCTGGGATTACAGGCATAAGCCACTGTGCCCGGCCAATACCTTATTTAAGTTGACCTCATGGCCCCAATTATAAGAAGGGGGTTGTTAGCATTTTAAGTCACTGAAGACCACAGGGCTAGTGACAAGGCCACTATTTACCCACATCTGCCTGTGTCTAAAGCCTGGGCTCTTTCCAAACACCAAGCGGACTTCCCTGCAACAGCCTAGCACTAACTGAGCCAGGAACAGGAGAAAGCAAAGCGGCAGGCTATGGAAATCCCTGTAGACATATTCATCCTGCAGTCCTTAGCACAGCGGCACATTCTAGCTCTCCCTGTGTGCGTATTTACCTAGACAGCCTACACTTCATAGGCAGGTAGGTACATCCAAAGTGCACACATCCAGAACATACTAATTTCCAAGCTCTTAAGCTACAATTACATACACAACTCAGTAGCTAAGGCCTGGTTTCCACTCCTACCTCTCTCACTTCCTGGCTGTGTGATTTGGGACAAGTTTCCTTCATCTCCATCACTGCAAAATGGAAACAGCCATACCTTTCTCATACATTTATCCTAAGGATTAAATAAATTAATCCACTTAAAGTGCTTAGAACAGCTCCTAGTGCATAGCATATTCTCAAGATTCATTCACTGTAAAGGTCTGAGGTTTGTATCTGTGTCCCGAGCCCCCTGAATCAGGTGTACACAACAGGAGGTGCTGAGTAAATGACACATTCAGGCTCCAAGAGGAGAACCAAGCTGGTGTTGGGCAAAGATGGGATCTGAGTGGGTCTGGTGGGTCTGATCTGTCCACTTTGCCAGGTGGCCTGAATGACTCATTCCTGTTTGCTAGGGGCAGGGATGCCTCACAGAATCCCTTCTGTGGCAGATTGAGTCCCCTAATTCGGTCTTAGGCTAAGAAGATTAATTTTCCATCCCTGCACACACTACAAATCTATGTACACAATGGGGACAGAGTGGCACAGAGGACTCAAGCAAGGTTCTTTCTTAGGTATGAGCAAGCATCAAAAAATTCCTATGAAAAAGCAGCAAAAAAGTACCCCCAGGAGGTGCCAAAGAAAGCACATGGAATATGAGGCATCAACCCTATTCTTGTCTCTATCGCCTTTCCCTCTGATGTCCCCAGTTCCTCCATGAGGCCCTGGGTCTGTGCTGGGACACCCCACAGGGTCAAGTTTCAAGCACAGGCTCAGAAGCTGACTGTGGTCCTAGGTCTAAATGCCAGGTCTACCACTTCCTGGCTTTGTGACTTCATATAAGTTCTTTAGACTCAGTTTTGTGTTGTAGGGACTCAGTGAGGGGCACAGGAATCATACAGCATATAACAAGCATTTAATCAAGCTCCTGGGTGCTGAATAAAGCTTCTGGAAGGGGGATTCCACTTCACCAGCTAACAACGTAACTTTTCACATAAGGCTCTTATGCTTGTATAATTCTCAAATGGAAGATTCAACAGATAAACTGGCTTCAGTTCTTTCTTACTATGTGGCCCAAAGCCTGGCCCTCAGTCTCCCCATGTATAAGAAGCAGTTGCTTGGATTAATCAGTGGTTTTCAAATTTTTCTTTGGAAGCCATAGAACTTTTAGTTAATTAAAGCAACACCTAATGCAAATCCAAAACCTTAATCAAATCTTTTTACTTTTGAAAGAAAAGTAAAAAGAATTTTGGCTGAGATGCCAAGAAGCCAGGGTCAGGGCTGAGGTGGGCCCAGTAACCTGGGGTTGTGCCCCCAAGGACCCTCCTTACCAGAGACAGGTGAGACCTTTCATCTGTCCTGGATGAAGCCAGGCCACTGACATTTGGCACAGGGCTCTTTCCCTATAGCTCAAGCCTCCTTGGAGCTGCTGGCCCTGTTGATTCCCAGGAGACAGGAGTTACCAGCATGGGCCCAGGGTGCCCACTTGCCAGGCCGGTTCATCCAGACTGGCCCTCAGCATGACCTTGGGGAGTTCCCTCCATCCAGCTGACAACACTCTGGGACATATCTTTCCTCACAATGCACATTCCAGTAAAGAACTCTCGGTTGAGGCCAAACTTCTGTTTCCTGAGGCTCTCACATGAAGACACCCTGTGCCTCACCTACTGAAGGGGTCAGTGACAATTTAACGACAAACAACATTAACAAATCAGAACAGCTCTTTACAGTGTACAAAGTGATCTCATTTTTTTTTTTTCATGGACTCATTATATCAACCCCAGGAGGTATCACTGTACCCATTTTACAGATAAGAAACTGAGGCTTATCCAGTTCAAAAGCTTCTCGGCCAAAGTCACAAGGCTGCCAAGTGATAGAGTAGGGGAAGGGGAAAATAACCCAATTTGAAGGAGCCTCCAGACTTTCAAGGGAAATTAACTTTTAATGATTAACTCCCTGATGCCAAACCCATACAGTGAAAGTCCTTTGAAAAATAAATGAAAAGAACTTAAGGCAAGGGAACGACTCAATGCCTATTTTCTAGAAGCCTTTGATAGGCACTTCTTCCTCTCCCTCCATCAGGCTGCACAGTCAGAGCCACCCCATAAGGAGGTATAGTCTTTCAATGTTCTAGGGCAACCTAAGTGGGCAAAAGGAAGGGGAATCAAGGAGCCTCATGGGCTGGAGGCATCTCTGCCTGCAGGTGCTCTCCGCCATGGAGCCCCCTTTCCCCCTTCAAGGCATTTTAGAAACAGCATGGGACCTTACCTGCCAGGACCTCTGTTCTCTCAAAGATGCTGCTGCCCTGCACGGTGCTGGACATGGACACCTTGTTGGACACATCCTCACCCTCTTCAAAGGGTGAGATCCTCTTGGGGATAACCTCATTCTCCTCCAGTTTCTCGGGTTCGGCGGGGACCTGGCTCCCAGGCCCTGCCCTCTCAGGGATGTGATTATCTAGAGACACCTGGATGGGTGGAAAGGGGAAGAGACACTCAGCATATTTTAGGAGACACTCAGGGCAGGGGACAGGAACATTCAGCCAGGCAGAGGATCTGGTTCTGCCATATTCAGCTAAACCATGTGGTCCTGGAGCAGGAACTGGCAACAGCCGCTCCACAATTATGCTGCCAAAATCCTTATCCCCAACTTTTCTATATCTGTCCCAAATGAAAAATGAATGCAATCAGCTGGGCACGTTGGCTCACGCCTGTAATCCCAGCACTTTGAGAGGCCGAGGCAGGCAGATCACCTGAGGTCAGGAGTCTGAGACCAGCCTGACCAATACGATGAAACCCCGTCTCTACTAAAAAATAAAAAAATTAGCTGGGCATGGTGGTGGGCGCCTTAAATCCCAGCTACAAGGAGAATCTCTTGAACCCAGGAGTCAGAGGTTGCAGTGAGCCAAGATCGCACCATTGCACTCTAGCCTGGGCAACAGAGCAACTCCATCTCAAAAAAAAAAAAAAGAAAAGAAAAAGAAAGAAAAGAAAAATGAATGCGACCAAGGCAAAAGGGAAGCAGGTGCTCGCATGCACTGCTGGCCAATGGTTATTCTAGAGCAACTGCTCTGGAAGCAATTTGGCAAAACCTGAGACATTGCTTGCCCTTTAAAGGTGGCAATTTTTCCCTGGAAACTCCATCATAAGGAGCTCTTCAGAGACTGTGTACAAGATGCTTGCTGCAGCTACTCTGCCTATGAAGTAACCATTCTTTTATTCCTTTACTTTCTTAATAAACTTGCTTTCACTTTATGGTCTCACCCTGAACTCTACCTTGTGCAAGATCCAAGAACCCTCTCCCTTGGGGTCTGGATCAAGACCGCTTTCTGGTAACATCTTTCTGGCGAACCACAGAAGGGATAAGACAGAGGAGACCCCGACCCAAAGGAAAGAGACTGCAGCGCTGATTGGAGGACTTTGGATATCACCTTTTGTCAGAACTAAGAGTTATGAACGGCCCTCACCATACTGGCACTTTCTGACTGAGCTCCTCTCTATTGTAGATACAAGAGGGAATATCATTACCCTATTCAGCAGGAAGAAGTTACAGAAGATGGATCTTTGTCCCTCTGCAACCCTTAGGATTAAGGGTTCTCTTATAAAAGGGAGCAAGGGAAATGTCAGGTGTTTGAACCAGAGTGCCTACCTCTTGATTAGGGGCCAGGTAAAATAAGACTGAGACCTGCTGGGCTGCATTCCCAGTAAGTTAAGCATTCTAAGTCACAGAATGAGATAGGAGGTCGGTACAAGGTACAGGTCATAAAGACCTTGCTGATAAAACAGGTTGCAATAAAAAGCTGGCCAAAACCCACCAAAACCAGGATGGCAACAAAACTGACCTCTAGTCGGCCTTGCTGTTCATTATTCACTAATTATAATACATTAGCATGCTAAGAGACAGTCCCAATCAGCGCCATGACAATTTACAAACCCCTGGCAAAGTCAGGAAGTTATTCTATGTGGTCTAAAAAGGGGAGGACCCCCAGTTCTGGGAATTGCCCTCCTCTTCCTTTCTTGGAAAACTCACCACTCTGCAAAAATAAAAAAGATGCTTGCTGCAGTGTTTTAATTTTAAAATTTAAGAAATTATAGACCATTTTTTCATCAATAAAGGGAATCGGGTAAACTATTATGCAGCCTATAAAAATGACAAGAACATTTAATTATTCAGGGAAATACTCATGACCACTCTAAGTAAAAAACGCAGTTCATAGAATTATATATATACCTTTTTTTTTTTTTGAGATGGAGTCTCACTCTGTTGCCAAGGCTGGAGTGCAATGTTACAATCTCGGCTCACTGCAAACTCTGCCTCCTGAGTTCAAGCTATCCTTCTGCCTCAGTCTCCCAAGTAGCTGGGACTACAGATGCACACCACCACACCTGGCTAACTTTTTGTATTTTTAGTAGAGACAAGGTTTCACCATGTTGGCCAGGCTGGTCTTGAACTCCTGATCTCAGGTGATCTGCCCACCTCAGCATCCCAAAGTTCTGAGATTACAGGTGTTAGCCACTATACCTGGCCTGTATACATATTTTTATATCAATGCTAGGAAATAGCTATAAATGTACAGAAAAGGAGTTGGTGTTGACGGTGACGACTCCTGCAGGGAGGATGGCCTTCCAGCAACCTACAAAATGAGACTGGGACCAGATTTTTTTTTTTATTTTAAACAGGGTCTGGCTCTGTCACCCAGGCTGGAGTGCGCTGGCACGACCTTGGCTCACTGCAACCTCAGCCTCCTGGACTTAAGCCATTCTCCCACCTCAGCCTCTCAAGTAGCTGGGACTACAGGCGCAGGCCACCGCACCCGGCTAATTTTTGTATTTTTTGTAGAGACCAGGTTTCGTCATGTTGCCCAGGCTGGTCTTGAACTCCTGACCTCAAGCCTTCCAAAGTTGTGGGATTACAGGCCTGAGCCACCATGCTCAGCCCAGGGCCAGATTTTTAAAAAGCCTTCCTGCATAGTGGGGTAAGATCCCTCACTTATTCTGCCTGTGGGGGCTGCATTTTCTGCCTTTTCCAATAAGTTTGCTATAGATAAGCAAAGTGGAAGAGGTGGAAGCATGTAGCTACTTACCAAAGGATGGATCACTTTAGGGCCCATCTTGGAGTCTTCCAAATCATCTGTAAGGTCAGAATAGCTGTGTGAGTGTGAGGTCCATTACCCCAGGAAAACGACCCCTTCAGCCAGGCCTGGTGGGAGTTCCACCTTACAACTAGCTGTCAAATGCTTAGTGTCCACCAAGGGAGCTTCCCTATCCCTACACCTCAGTCATCCATCTGGGGCTCCTAAGGCCCACCCCCTGGCTCTTTCACCGGAACGTGTGAGCTGGCAGCTGGGCAAAGGCTTCGTTAGCTCCAAACCCTTGCTATGCAAAGTGTGGATCCAAAAACCAACAGCAACACCTGAGAGCTGGTTAGAAATGTAGAATTTCAAGGCCAGGCATCGTGGCTCATGCTTGTAATCCCAGCACTTTGGGAGGCCAAGGTGGGTGGATCACTTGAGGTCAGGAGTTCGAGACCAGCCTGGCCAACATAATAAAACATGTCTTTGCTAAAAATACAGAAATTATCCGGGCATGATGGCAGGTGCCTGTAATCCCGGCTACTTTGGAGGCTGAGGCAGAAGAATTGCTTAAACCTAGGAGGCAGAGGTTGCAGTGAGCCAAGATAGTGCCACTGCACTCCAGCCTGGGCGACAGAACAAGACTCCATCTCAAAAAAAAGAAGAAAAATGTAGAATTTCAGGGCTGACTGAATCAAAATCTATATTTTAACAAGATCCTCAGAGAATTAACTTTTGAGAAGGAAAACTCCAATTGCAATATTAAAACATTTACTGGGTGACTATGTGAGATGATGAATGTGTTAATTAGGTATGCTGTAGTAACCTTTTTACTATCTATACGCATCCCATAACATCATGTTGTATGCCTTAAATGCACATAATAAATTTATTTATTTATATGTTTATTCATTTTGCTTGAGATGGAGTCTTACTCTGTCACCCAGGCTGGAGTGCAGTGATGCGATCTCGGCTCACTGCAACCTCCACTTCCCGGGTTCAAGAAATTCTCCTGCCTCAGCCTCCCGAGTAGCTGGGATTACAGGCACCTGCCACCACACCAGGCTAATTTTTGTATTTTTAGTAAAGACGGGGTTTCACCATGTTAGCCAGGCTGGTCTCAAACTCCTGACTTCGTGATATGCCCGCCTCAACCTCCCAAAGTGCTGGGATTACAGGCATGAGCCACCATGCCCAGTCATAAAATTTATTTTTTTCAAAAACTGAACACACACTTACTGAGTGCTTGGTGTGTGCCAAAAGCTTTAAATCAGTTCAGTTCGCATAACACTGATGTACTGTCTTAAGTATTCCCATTATACAGATTAGAAAACTGAGGCTCAGTTCACACAGGGTGGAGACTTGAACTCAGGACTATGTGAGTGACTCCAAAGCTATAACTTGCAATTATTAACACCTCCCTGCACAAAGGAGGGGCAGGTCTCATTAGCTGTCTGGGCCCTTCACCCACCCCCATCCCCTCTGAAGCGGATACTTGTTCTTGGTTTCCCAATCACTTCTCTGCTCACTCGTGCCCCCTCCCACCTCATCCCCACTTCTAAGCTGCTACTTTTCCTTTCTTTGCAGTAACATGATCTCGGTTCACTTCAGCCTCAACCTCCTAGGCTCAAGGGATCCTCCCACCTCAGCCTTCCAATTAGCTGGGACTCCTACAGATGCATGCCACCACGCCTGGCTAATTTTTGTGTTTCTGTAGAGCCAAGCTCCCACCATGTTGCCCATGCTGGAACTTTTCCTTTCAAAGAAAGGAAAACACTCTTTGGGTCCTCCTTCCCCACTCCCACCCTGTCCTGCCACCCATCCTGCCCTCACCCCACCCCCACCATGCTCTGCAGCAAAGAGAAGAACCTATGAGGAGAGGTTCAGGCTGGAGCTCAGAAAACCCAGAGCTACCAGTGACTTCAAAGCAGCACACAACTTGCCCATGAGGGGCTCTCAGGGATGGAAACAGTTAATCCAGTTACTTTTATCTCCCCCCACCCCCCCTTTTTTTTTTTTGAGAAGGAGGAAGGCACTTCAGGAAAAGCCCCACAAAAATCCAAGTCTCAAGGCATGGTCACCCTCCTGGTCGGTGAGGCCACCACTCCCTCCAGGTTTGTGCTCACACCTGCCCACCACACCTTCCGTACCCAGATCTCCAGAGCCAGACAGCTCAAAGTCATCAGGTTCCTGCCCGGGCCCCACTACATCCTCATCATCTGGTAGGGCTCCGGAGAAGTACCGGCCTTCTAGGAGGTCCTGGGGGTCGATGACCTCAGTCTCTCGTATCTAGGATAAAGAAAGGAGACACATCAGCCAACATCCACCATGCTCCATGACAGTCAAACCCCGAAAGCTAGTGAAGTGTGAATTCAGAAACTAGGAAGAGACCAGGCCACGGTCTGACCTGCGTCCTGGATCCCACTCTCCCTTTAACTTGCCATGTGTCCTTAGGCAAGTCTCTTTCCCATTTTGGGCAAATAAAAATAGTAAATGAGGCTGGGGACAGTGGCTCATGCCTGTAATTCCAACACTTTGGGAGGCCAAGGCGGGTGGATCACCTGAGGTCAGGAGTTCAAGATCAGCCTGTCCAACATGGTGAAACCCCATCTCTACTAAAAATGTGAAAATTAGCCGGGCACGGTGGTATGTACCTGTAATCCCACCTACTCAAGAGGCCGAGACAGGAGAATTGCTTGAACCTGGGAGGCAGAGGTTGCAGTGAGCCAAGATCGTGCCACTGCACTCCAGCCGGAGCTACAGAGTGAGACCCCTGTCTCAAAAAATATAAAAATAATAAGTCATCAGTTTCCTGCCCGGGCCCCACTACATCCTATAATATTCAAATTTGAGGTAATAATCAAATTATTAATATGGCTAGGTATCATTTACCAAGGACTTGCTATGTGCCAGTCCCTGTTTTTAGTAACTCTGAAGGCATGTTATTAACTTAGTTTTACAGCCCAGGAAGTCATTTTCTTTTGGTGACATGGCTGGCAGATGGCAGAGTGAGGATTGCACACACAGGCCTGCCTGACTTCAGAGCCGGGAGTCCCATGCACGGGGCCCTGGGATGCTCCACTCCAGGGCTCTGTGATGCAGCAGCCTCTGATTCACACAGGGCAGAGAGTGGGCTGCTGGCTCCGGTCTTACCCAGTCCAGGACACTTTTCCCAGCTGAGTCAGTCTGGGCTGGGACAGACAGGGCTGGCTCACACACACCCTAGGACAGCCTCAGGTCAGGGTGCTGCCCAGACCTGATGACTCAGAAGTGCACTCCTGGATTCAGTCTTGCCTTCCAAACATCTCCCACAGATCTACTCTGCTGCCAGCACAGTGCAGACCCCGAGAGGCGCAATCCCCGCCTTCCCTGACCATCCACTCCAGTACCCATAAGTGTCCTTCAGCTGCTACCCTGTGGAGACACAGCTGATCACGACAGAGTCTCAGGTTCACTCCCACCAAACAGCTTTCAAAAGGAAAGTATCAGAGGTCTAGGGCAGCCCTACAGTATATCAGTCACCCCGCTCCCAGCCTGCAGTTCCACGGAGTGGGAACAAAGATCCCTCAAGGGCACAGAAAACATGTGGATGCCCATCACCCTTCCTCCGGCTTCTGGGCCCAGGCTTCTGTTTGCCCCGATAATAGCAGCTCTGAGCAAAGTTCATTATTCTACTAATTAAAACATGAAAGTGCCTAGTATTTGCCAGGAGAGTTGGGGTTTTTCATCAAGTTCAATACGCCATGCCCCTCCTGCTGCAAAACATCCCATCTCCCCCAGACCCCGTAACTGCAGGAGCCGGGTGTCTGCCTAGAACCACAGAATGCCAGGACCCAGGAAGCTCCTGTCCTCCCGTTTCACACAACTTGGATTTGACCCCAGCACAGGACTTGCCCAAGGTCATACAGAGCATTCGCTACATAACTCAGGATAGAAAGAGGCCAGGTCTCTGTTTCAGACACCCCAGACTGTCCTTCACTCAGCTGAGACTGCCATTGACACAGGAGGGTGTCTGAGAAGGAACATCTTTCCCTTAGATAAGGCTATTGTCATTGCAGGAGAGGCTCAGGAAAGCTGCTTGGGAGGTACTCCTGTGTTCCCGCCACTGGGCTTCCGGGGAGAGGCAGGTGGAACCTGACCTCACGCTCCCTCTTCCGCCCCCACAGGGGGAGGATGCTGGATTCCCGGAAGAGAGCAGGGTCAGGCTGCAGGGAAGGCAGTGGGCAGGAATCACTCTCACCCCAGGGAGTGGGGAGAATCTCTGCTGAATGCTTGGCACCCGTGGGGGTGGGAGGCCAGAGAGGTTAAGCCCTGGTCAGAGATGACTTCATGGCTCGGGAATCAGGAGCTGCTGGGCCGCTGGTGCTGGAATTTAAGCCCCCGCACATAGCCCGTGCCTGTGGCTTTGGTTTGGCAGAGCAGGAGGAAAGCTCCTCGTGGCTACCCAAGTGCCTGTACCTAAGGGCTGGGTCCCTGTGCTCCTACCTCCATCTCCTGCTGCAGATCCCCCAGGAGCCCAAGTGACAGGCCTGAACCAAGCACACAGCCTGTCTAGGTCCTTTTCATAGTCCCTTTTTGGAAAGATGAAAACAAGGGCTCAGAAAGGTAAAGTCACTCTTCCAAGGTCACACAAGCAGGAAGTAGCCACACTAGACCAGAACCCAGGCATCACTCACCTGGGCTTTAACCACAAACACATAAACACATGCAGGAACACATATGTACACTGGGTCATCAGCCTACCCCAGGCTCCAAGGAAGCCCTGTTAAGTGGGGGTCAAATCCAGCCAGGAGAAAGAAAGAAGGTACACTTTGGCAATTTGTTGACAGGGTCACAGTCCCCAGCTGGGGCTGTAGTTCCATTACAAGACTTGTCTTAGGCTGAGAGACCTTTCTCTACCCCTCAGTGCCCCCAGAAGCCAAGGAATGTTGTTTATGCATCAGCCTCTCTTTTAGTACGTCAAAGTGCTAAGGAGTATTTCAAAACAACCCATGGGATTAGCGTGCCCACTGACCGTCAGGAATTACCTCCGTTTTACATTAGAGAAATGAAGGCTATGAGGGCAAGTGGGGTGTGAAGATCTTGCAGCCAAGTCAGCGGCAAAACCAAGGCTGAAACCAAGATCCCCAGCTCAGCCCTCTTCGAGGGCACCGGTTCATCCTTAACCCTTCTTTTCTATACAGGGTTTCCAAAACAGAAACGAATCTAGTCTAAAGTCACCCCGGGGCTCTGTGGCACGGCAGGGATTTAATCCTATTCCAAACTCTGAAAGGATGGAGTCTTCAAAGGCTGCATTTAGATGAGCCCAGGATTTCCCTCCTACAGCCAGTCAAGGGGCTAAGAAGAAACTCCTTCCATCTCCCACTAGTGATGAGATGACACAGGGAATGAAGTCCCTCCTGGAGCTCTGGAAACCCACTCTCTGCCCTGTTTTGGACCTCTCTCCACCATGACCTCTGACAGGAGGGAAGGAAACTCCCCGGTGGGCAAGAGCCATTTAGGACTCAGCCAGCAAGACCAGGCCAAACCCCGCGGGACTGTGGGCGATCGCTCTTTTTTTGTGTAAAGGTTGGGAAGGCACCAACAGCCCCCCTCTCCTCCACCCGCTTTTCAGATAAGGCCCATTCAGTCTGGGGTGGCTTTGAAGAACCAGGCCACCCAGCAGCCGGGCCCAGCCCTGACCAGAAAGGGACTCCACCCTGCTCCTGGCTAAGAATGTGGTCTGTTCTGCTCAGCTCACCCCACCTTTGCCCAGGCACGTGTGTTCATGTGTGTACATGCACAGGCACCCTCCCTGGGCCCTCAAGTCTCCCTGTATCTTTGTCCTTTTCATGAACACGCAACAGAAATTACCAACTAATAAGACAGTGGTGGCCAAGCACAGTGGCTTAATCCCAACATTTTGAGAGGCCAAGGTGGGAGGATGAGCCCAGGAGTTCGAGATCAGCCTGGGCAGCACGGTGAAACCCCATCTCTATAAAAATCAGCCAAATGTGGTTGTGAACACCTGTGGTCCCAGCTACTTGGGAGGCTGAGGTGGGTGGATCACTTGAACCTAGGAGGTCAAGAGGTCAAGGCCGCAGGGAGCTACGGTCGTGCCACTGCACTGCAGCCTGAGTGACAGAGAAAGACCCTGTCTCCAAAAAATAAAAAAATAGGGCTGTGGGCCTGGGTCCCACAGATGCAGCTGGCCCTGTGGCTGGTGGGGATCTGGGATTGGTGCCTGGGGGTTTAGAAATCCTAGATTCTTCCCCAGACTGTTGGGGAGAAAGAAGGGAGGGCAAGTGCTCTTTTGTTCTATAGAAACTAACACCTGCCAACAGACGGCATCTGATTTTACAACCTAGCAAACAGACAAGAAGACAAGGGACTTTGTCAAGGTCATCCAAGCAGCTGGCAGCAGAGAAGGACTTAGAACCTAGGTCTCCTGGCTCTCAGACTGGAATTGTCTCCTCTTCCCTTCAAGGGTCTTGGCTGCCCCTAAGGGTCTCAGCAAATCCACAGGCGGCAGCTGTCACTTCAGTTAGATTTCCCATCTAGTTCTTTGGCTATAGGCATGAACCTACGAAAAGGTCCCATCCCAACCCTATCCCCAAATCCTATGGCTTCTGTCACCCCAGGAAAAGCATGAGCAACTAAAGGAGTATCCACTACCTGCCAAGCACCATGCTGGGTACTTTGTTTATACAAGTTCATTTAATTGGCAAAACAGCCTTGCAAGGTGCTCTACCCATTTTGCAGATGAGAAAATTAAGGTTCAGCTGAGTCATTTAACCAATGTCATGCAACTAGAAAGCAATAGAGCTGGGATTCAAATCCAGCTCTCTCTCAAGACCACATCCTAACCACAACTAGGCTTCTAACTGCCACCCACTCATCACATCTCTCCAGCCTAACCCACCAGCCAGTCTGCAACACGCCACCTGGGCCAGGGCTCCAGGGCATCCCTGCTCCTGCCCCGGAGTAAACAGAGGTGAAAATGATATTGCTTAAACAAAGGAACAGAAACTTGGCTGGGGCGCCAGGGAGGAGTTCAGGGTCAGGGCTTGGATAACTGTGAACTAATGAGAGCCTCCCCCCATCTGGCTCCTCCCCAGGGGAGGTAGGGGCAGGGACACACTTTACCCTTCTTTCAGGAGACAAGACCAGAAGGGTAATAACTGGGCAAGCCAAATTTAGTAGGGAAAGGGGATGGTGAGTACCCGAGGCTCCAACTCCTAGACCCACCAGAGTGATTTCTGGCAGGAGACCCCCAGCAGCGTGCGCTAGTAGTCACTGTTCTCCCCTATCCCACCCACTTCTTAAGGGCCACACATTCCCCAGAATGGCTAAAACCTGGGGCCCACATTGTGATTCTACCACCCAGAGTGGTTGTGCATAAAGGCAAACTCACAAGTGTGAGTCCTGCCACTTCCTAACTATATGAGCTTGGGAGTTTATTTCATCTCTGAAATCCTGTTTCTTCTTTTGTAACTGGGGATGGTAGCACCTTGCAGGGTGATGGGGATTAAGTGAAATGCATTCGTGTGTGCAAGGGATCCAGCACGTGGCCTGGGACACAGCAGGTGATCAATGAACAGTGGCTGTGATTAACCCCCACCTGCCTTCCTCCTGGCCAGTGGGATTAGTGCTCAGAGGATCAGAGACCTGGGAAAACGTGCAGAGGCAGTTCCATTGCTGGAAGGAAGCTAGTCTGTGGACAGAGAGATGGTGATTTGCAAACTGTAAAGGAATGTAACCTCTAATGGGTTATCATTTTGCTTCTGAGCCCAGAGACTTTTCAATAGCGAATCAGGTCCCTTCAGACTGTGCACACACAAAAAAGACACAGAGATGGCCAGAGACCTGCCTGAGGTGACACAGTTTTGACCACCTGTCCTAAGCAGATAGAGGTAAAGATGATTTTTATCTTTCCCGAAGGAGCAAATGGCAGTAACCAGAAACACCTGAAATTCTACTTAGGAGCAAAAAAAAAAACTAGAAGGTTAAAAAAAACCCTACACACCAATTCTTGGTCTGGTGCTCTGATACCTGAATAGTTAAACCAGGTCTGGGAGTGGGGGTGGAGTGAGGGTTCAAATGTCCCCTTCAAGGTCGGGTTACTCTGAACACAATCACTCAGGAGACAACCAGCCCTGGCACGGCCAGCAACCAGCTTTTCACCAAGCCTCCGGGCAGCCCATTCCCTAGCAAGAACTGCAGGATCCTAGGGTGCCAGCTAGAAATGGGGGAAGGGTTCGGGAGTCTCTGGACATCTCCCTGCCAGGAGCTAATCCAGTACCCTTTTCCCTAACTCCCTGGATGATCGTGGACAATTCTCTTCTCTGAGCCTCAGTTTCCCCATCTATAAAAGACCGGTCTCAAAGAGACAAGCCTCTCCTCTGTCCCAGCCCAGTAACCAAGCTGGGCATTGCTCCGATTACCAGTGGAGACAGCCAGGAGGGGGCTGCCTCCCTCAGGGCCTCAGAGACAGAGGTGCATTGAAGCTGGAGCTTGTAATCTAGGCAGCAGATCCGAAATCCCTGCTGGATCCGAGGGACAGGGAGGCCCTCGGGATGTAAACAAACCTTCTGTGTTCTCAGAGCAGAGTAGAGAGCCCACGCTGAAGCCTTGTCTTGACTGATTAGATCAGCCCTGGGTGCTGGCTTCCTGCCCCTTCCCAGCCTCCCCTACCGCCCCCTGGGGAAGCCATGCTCCAGACCTGGGCAGTCTGTCTCACAGATGGCTCCAGCAGGGCTTCCCCAAAGCAAGGAGTATCCCCACTCTGGGTAACCGGGCTGCCATGTGCCACACCTACCCCCATGCCCAGAGGTTAGAGTGGTACCGCCAGTCCCCGCAGGCCTGGCCGCTGACTGCTGGGCTTCACCAAGTCACTGTTTCCACACATACCAGCCTCTCCCTGCCTCCCCTTTCCATTACCCCAGGTGTCACCTGACCAGCAGCCTCTTCTACTGTGCCAGAGAAAACTGGAGCAGCAGAGCTCCGGGGCCTGGAGGATGGGGGAGGGGCGAGATGCAGCCCGAAGGGGTGGCAGCCACTAAGTAGGAAGGTCTGGGCTGAGGGTGGGGGTTGGGGGAAACAGGAGGCTTGAACCAGTCTGGGAAGTGGGGGAGGGAGGAAGGATGACTGTAGAAGGTCAAAGCCAGAAAGACCTGCTGAGATCAGAGTGACCTTTTAGGGAGTACTGGAGCCTCCTGAAAAGGATAAAAAGGTCTGAACCCCAATAACTGTAACTGTCAGTTTACATTTTCAACATGTGCACAGACACCACCTCCCCAGAGCCAAAGTCTGGCCAGGTTAAGAACCCTTGTCTAGGTGCTAACAAAGCCAGCCCTTTACAAGTTTGCCAAACACCGATTATGACCCTTGAGTGTCACAGGTGTTTTATAGAGGACACTGGGGTTCACATCAACGAAGTGACTTATTAACTGTGTATGTCCCTGGGTGAGCAGCAGAGCTAGGATGGGGGCTCGAGTTTTCTGTACCCTCTTTCCAGTCACCCAGCCTTCAGCAGATAGGGCCAGAGAGGCCCCAGTGAGGTACAAGAATGCGCCCAAAGGTCACCCCTGGGTTAGTTAATGACAAACCAGCCCACGAAGTCAGGCTTGTTCTTCCAAGGTTAAATGAGACCCTAACTGTTGACATATGTGTTCTCTCTCCTCCCTCTCTAGGGCACCATGCAGTGAAAACACACAAGAAACTGGCTTTTGAGAACACTGTACCTTTTCAGTCCACCAACAAACACCCCACCCTTCAAAGTGCTATTTGAAGTCACTCAGCCTCCTTAGGACTAGAAACTGCCCCTCCAACACAGGAGGTTGACCCTGAGTCCTGGCAGTGTCCAGAGTGGTCCAGTAGCCTTGGCAACCCCCCTGCCCCCTCTCCCTCCAGGCTGCAAACGGTTCCGCACAGGGCTGAGCAGATCCCAGCAGGAGAGGTGGGGCTGCCCAGAGCTAGTTCTTGTTTAAACATCAACTCATTCCATAATTAGCAAACAGCCCACTTCTAAGATAAACAAATAGGAGATTTGGACTCCAACGGCCCCACCCTAGACTTCTACCTTCCCACCTCCCAGCTGTGGGGGTAAATAAAGGGGATGGGAGAAAGCTTTCCAGGAGACCTGGGCTCAGAATCTTCAGACATAGGACCCCCTGGCATGAAGGTGGCCTGGGCACGGAAGGCAACTGTCACTAAGTAACACCTCCTCCCTACCAGGCATGGCACTAGGTGCCTTTATTTACAGTCTGCCGTCTCCTTTAAGTTTCGCCATCCCGATATCATGATCTTCTTAACAGACCAGGAGGCTGGGCTCAGAGGTTGAGCAGCATGACCGAATTCATGTAGCTAGTAAGACGTGGATTTAGCACGTCTGGAGTTAGGTCTGCCTAACACCAAACCGAAGTTTCAATGCCCTCTGGCCAGCCCCAGGAAGCAAAGAGGAGGCATCACAAACATCAGAGAATCCTGGGGGCAAACCGCACCTGAATGGCACCAGCTTTGCTCCATGAAATAACGCAGGCCAGTTGCAGCCTTGGTTTGCCTTAAGGGGGAAAAAAGTACTACCTGCTCTGCAGAGGTCTAAAGCCCAATTTTGAGGACTGGCTGCACACCGTACAAGGTCAAGGTCCGCACGCAGGCACCGGGCTGTGAAGGTACAGGACTCAGCTTCCTGCATGTCCCTTCAAGGCCCTGGACACTGAAACAGTGACTCCCAAAGGACGAGGTAAAACTCTGAGCCCATTCCAACACCCCCACCACAGAGCTGTCCTATTAGCCATGAGGTTGAAAGGAAATGGGTGACTCAGGCAGGCTACACTAGCAGGCAGTGACTCATGGCGCATGGTCCGGCCCCTAATCCCAATGTTAAGCGTTTATTTGGAACTCACACCTGCCTGCCTAGACCAGGAGGTTGAAGGACAGCTTCAACCTCTTCTCCCAACAGGGAGCTGGGGCTGGGAGCCCAGCCTGGCTTTCCCAGCTCCTCATTCAGGCCGGCTCAGCACTCCAAGTCCTTGGAAAAGTCCTCTGTTTCTAGGAGCTGGGGATGGCAGGAGCTGAATGTTCCCCCACCCCCACTTCTCTTCTGAGACTGGGATTTGTTTAGACTCTTTATCAAGGAGGCCAGGAAAGGGCCCCTCCCCTCATCAATGGGCTCTAGAGGGCAGGAAGGACCCTTACAAGGCAATGGTCCAGCCTCCTTATTTTAGAGTTGAGGACACTGAGACCCAGAGACAGGGCATGTTTGCTCAAGGTCACCCAGCAAGGCCGAAGTACGACCTAAGGGCATCTACCTTCAAACCCAGCAAATTTCCTCATCTGGAATATTCTGAGGACACTCAAACCAGCCACCTTGCCCTATCAGTCAGACCTGGTTCTGACCTTAGCAAGCCACTGCATTCCTCTGAGCATCCATTTCCTGTAAAAATAGAGAAAATAGTACCTCACAGTACTGGGAGATACGCATACTAGCAATAAATAACATTAATGAACCTTTCAGAATAAAATAACATACATGAATTTATTCATTCATGCAAGCATTTCCTGAGAACTAACTAGGGGACAGGTATTTCACAGAAACAACTAGAGCAGAGTTCCTGCCCTGGGTGTGTGGGGGTGGAGGGGGAGGCGATTGAGAATTTGGTGGAGTATGTTAATTCCCTCAAGTTAATTCCTTCAAGAGAGAGACCCCTTTTGAATAGCAGGTATTTCAGTTATTAATCAAATTCAAAGCTGGAAAGGACTCTGGAGGCAAATCTTTCATTTTAAGGTGGGGGATGTCACCCCAGGGAGAAAGAGGCCTCCCCTGCGACTTATGGAACTCTCCAAATCATGGCCCACATATTTTCCTGGGTGTTTACTAACTCCCTGGGCTCAACAAGTCCCAAGAGCTCTCACTTTTCACTCAAGGGTCCTAGAAGCCCCTAGGCTTCCGCTGCCAGGCCCACTCCTATGTAATCCAGAAGAGGACGCAGTAGACCAGAAATGTCCTTAAGCTGAAGTACACTTGATGGGTGGGAGACACTTCCCCAGAACTGCCTGGGCTTGGGGCCAAGTCAGTAAGTAGGCTGTGGCCCTGGGCAGCAGCACCTTTGGGTGGAGGGGGCTCCCAAAACAAGGCTGCCTTTAATTGGTCAGAGAGGGAGTGGCAGGAAGGCAGATCAGGGAATGCTCCCAGCTGGACAGGAAGAACTGGTTTAGTATAGCAAGCCCCGCCAAACAGAGGAGAGGGCAGCTGGGTACTGAGCCTGGGTTCCCTTCCAGAACATGGGGGTGGTAAGGGGGATGGTGGAACAGTGAGGGGAACACCACCCACAATGGGAGGACTCCTAGTCAGAGATCCTGGTGTCCTGGATGCTCTCTGCTAACCCAAAGTAGTACCATTTTACCTCTCACATTTGGAAAGCAGGCATAATAGAATCCCCCTGTGATAGGTTTTCGGTGAGGATAAAATGCAGCATATCTGTCATATAAAAAGTACTCTACAAATCCTAACTGCTATTAGCAAAGTGCTTCTCCCTGGGCCTCACTTTTCTCCACCTGCAAAAAGAAAAGGCCATACTGGATCATCTATCTTGTCAGTCCAAGCCAACTGTGACTAGGTCTGATTTTTCCAACCACAACCCAGAAAAGAGGGAGGAGATAGGCCAAAGGGGAGGCCCTGTGCCCCAGTTACAACCAGGTCTGTGACATTAGCCAGGAAGGGGAGAGCTGAGGTCAGGATGAGACTTGACACCTTTCTCAGGAAGCAGCTGTGCAGGGCTGACGTCTCCCTGACGGGCCACCCAGGCAGGTCCACTTCCCCCAAACCACATCCTTCAGAATGCCCCCAGGACACAGCTGTCTGCTCCTCGCCCTGAAGTACCTGCAGGCTCAGCAGCCCCTGGGAGGAAACTGGCATGTGACTGGGTAAATGGTGACCTCAGCAACTCCTGGGTCCTTTCCTCTTTTTCCCTGTACTGCCCTTCAGATGCTTCCCCAGTTGCTAGACCCCAACATATCCTTCAGGGCCTAGTTTAGAGCACTGTGCTTTGGTTAGGCTCGTTCCCCGTTGGATTAGGTTAAGTCACCACCTTCACTCTGGCCTTGTTTTCTTTTACCTCAGAATTCCTTTGCCTTCCGGGCCTAAAATCTCAACAGATTCTAAATCTGTCTTGAGTTACCAAGGATGGGACACTGGAGTAGCACAAAGAGTAAAAATTAAGATAAAGCCACAACTTGGAAGCCTGGTTGCCTAAATTTGAATCTGACTTATGCTTTTATTAACTGTGTGACCCTAGGCAAGTTACCTAACCTCTCTAGCCACAGGACCAGTTTAAGAACAGTACACAGTAGGATTGTTGTTGGAATTAAGCTCCTTGATAATACCCATTAGAAAGTTACTAGAACAATGTCTGCTAATGTTTGCAATCATCATGGCCTGTCTGGACTTGTGCCAGTAGTATTGCCTAGGGGTCTCATTCATTCCTCATCAAGAGCCTGCAGGCAGAATCAACCTCCCCCTAAGTAAACTCAGAGGAATAGGAGCCTCAAGGCTTTCAAAGAAATTAACATTAATGGTTAAACTCCAAGGACTCACTCGCTCTGAAAACTGGGGCTAAAGGGCACAAAGGGGACACAAAGCTCAGGCTCTAGGGGACAAGTTTGCCTTCACCAGCAATTCCCATGCCCCCAACTTCCCAGATGAGATTGCCTCCCTTCTCCTCAACTGGCTGCGGGGATGGATAGAGCTTCTGCTGGCCCAGGGACGGCTACGACCGAGACCAGTGGACAGTGAGAAGGAAAGGTTTCTCTGGGCTCATTGAGGTCTTCTCTCCCCCTGTCCCCTTCACCCCACTCAAGGTGGATGCTTCAATTTCTCATCTGCAATTTGAGGAAAAATGAACATACTTCTTGCAGAAAGCAGAGGCTCAGCTCCTGGCTAAGTGTTGAGTCTAAGCCATTCCTCTCCTCTGTCCTTGAAAAAGCAGGGTCCCCAACTTTCTAGAAACCCTAAAGCAGTAGCAGTCCCCTCTTGCCCCATTCCCTCAGACCCTTGGTGCAGTATTGGGAAGAGATTCAGGACAGGACTTTGCCCTAAGTCACAAGTCAATGACAGAGCCGGGGCCAGAACTGAGGTCAGGGCTCAGTTCTCCCTGGTGTGTGAAAGAGGGCCTCGCACAGCCCTAAACCCCTCCCCCTTCCGAGTACACGCAGCCCCCCACCCCCACATCCCCAGGCCATCTCGGATCCTAAAACCGTCCGCTCTGGGCGCCCAGAGAGCGAGGAGAGGGATACAGCGCTCCAAGCCTGCCCCAGGGTCACCAGGGAAGGGACGAGAGTGTAGGAGTTGAAGAGTTGACACCGGCTTAGTCACTAACGAGCCCGCAACCTGGGGCTGAAGCCAGGGGAGGCGGCAAGAGCAACAGGCGAGGGGCGCACGGCGCGTGGAGAAACCGGCCCGTGACCCCGGAACAAAGTTTCCAACAAAGTTTCCCGGGCCTCGGTGTTCAGTTGGGGGCGGCGTACCCCCTGATCTGCCCCCCGCCGTATCCCAGGCTCCCGGGAACAAAGGGGACACCGACCTGCCCCGCCCCCTGTCCCCCCTCCCGGGGACCTCCAAGCACCCACCGACTCGGCAGCGGCGGCGCCTACGAAGAGCAGCAGCAGCGCGAACAGACGGGCGGAGGCCATGGCACCGCGAACGGGAGAGGACGCGCAGGCAGCAGCTAGTGGCCCCGGGCGGGCGCGCGACCCATCTTATAGACAGCGGTGCCGGGGCCCCGCCCCGCCCCGGCCCGCCCCCGGCCCGCCGCCCGCACCCCGCCCGGAATTCCCCAGGAGAAGTGAGGCCTGCGGGGCGCTGCGCCCGCCCGCGGAGCTGGAAACCCCAAGGGACCCGCCCCCCGCGCGCCCGCTGGCTCCCAGTCAACCCCTACTCCTACCCTCCAGGAGCTCCCACCCCGCTGATTTATTTGACCCACTGCTAGGCAGGTCCCCAGAGATCGCTGCGTCTAACCCCATTTTATAGTTGGGGAAACTAAGGCCCGGGGACGGGAAGGACTTGCTAGGATCTTGAATGTAGACCAGCCTTCAAACCGGGGTGCTGCCTCTGAAGGTACAGAACTTCCCAAATAGGACGTCAGCAGTGTTAAGACAGGGGTCAGCAAACTATTCCGTAAAGGGTTAAATATTTTAGGTTTTGAGGGCCTTACCATTCCTGTCAAACTCGAACGTCGTAGCCCAAAAGCAGTCATAAATACTAATGGAATGAGTGTGGCTAGGTCCTAATAAAACGTTATTTATGGACACTGACATTTGAATTTCATATAATTTTCATATGTCATGAAAATATTATTCTTTTGACTTTTTCCCCAACCATTTAAAAATGCAAAAATCGGCTAGGCGCAATGGCTCACGACTATAATTCTAGCACTTTGGGAGGCCGAGAATGGGAGGATCACTTGAACCCAGGAACAGGAGATGAGCCTGGGCAACACAATGAGATCCTGTCTCTACAAAAAGTTTTTGAAGAAATTAACCAGGCATGATGGTGCACTCCTGTGGCCCCAGCTACTCTGGTGGCTAAGGTGGGAGGACTGCTTGAGCCAGGGGAGGTGAAGGCTGCAGTGAGACAGGGTAGCTCACTGCTCTCCAGCCTGGGTGACTGAGTGAGACCCTGTCTCATAAATAAATAAAAACATAAATAAATAACATTTTAAAATAAAAATGCAGGCCTGGTGCGGTGGCTCACGCCTGCAATCCCAGCACTGTGGGAGGGCAAGGCAGGGGATCACTTGAGTGAAGGAGTTCAAGACCAGCTTGGCCAATGTGCTGAAAACCCATCTCTACAAAATACAAAAATTATCCTGGCGTGATGGCCTGTGCCTATAATCCCAGCTGCTCAGGAGGCTGAGACAGGAGAATCATTTCAACCCGGGAGGTGGAGATTGCAGTGAGCCAAGTTCTCCCCACTGCATTCCACCTTGAGCAATAGAGCAAGACCCCATCTCAAAAAAATAAATAAATACAAATGCAAAAACTAGGCCCGGCATGGTGGCTCATTCCTGTAATCCCAGCACTGTGGGAGGCTGAGGCGGGCAGAGCACGAGGTCAAGAAATCGAAACCATCTTGACCAACATGGCAAAACCTCGTCTCTACTAAAAACATAAAAATTAGCTGAGCGTGGTGGTGTGCACCTGTAGTTCCAGCTATTCGGGAGGCTCAGACAGGAGAATCGCTTGAACCTGGGAGGTGGAGGTTGCAGTGAGCGGAGATCATGCCACTGCACTCCCACTTGGGCAACAGAGCAAGACTCCATCTCAAAAAAATAAAATGCAAAATCTATTCTTAGCAGTGGGCTGAACAAAAACAGGCGGTGGGCCTCAGCCACTCTGAGACCACTCTGACTCTGGTCTGAGAGGAGCTGACCTCTGTTCTGAGGGCTTCATGTTTCAGATTTTGAACTTCCTCAAAAGTTTGATCTCTCTGAGAACTGGTCTACAAGTTTTATTTCTTAGGTCAGCTATACCCTTTATAAGAGAAAGTTGTGTGTCCTCCTTACCCCCTATCCTCCTAACAGTGCATTGGTGGGAGCAGGTGGGGGGAAGAAGTGGAGGGAGGTGCTATATGGAGATCGTAAAATTCTCTGAGGCCCCAAGCACAGGTACTGTTGGCATTATTGCAGCCTGTGAAGGCGGGCGTCCTACGATGATCAAAGTACAAAAGAAGCCTAGCCCTGTCTCTCCCTGACTTACATATAAATCTTTCTAAGGTTATAACAGAGCCTTAGAAGTAGGGCATTTTGGCCTCTGTTGGCGTATTATGAATTCATACACTTTGTGGAGTGGAGAATTGGTAGTGACTTCCCTTTTCCCACCCCTTGATTATTATCAAAGAATAAAAGTCTCTTGTGGCAGAGAATCTTGGCAGTAAAGCAAGCTTCAAATGCTGACCGTGGGATTCCCACAGATTTAAAGGTAAGCCATGACTTTCAGTAGTTCTTAACATGCTTCCCTAGGATTTGGAACGAAACTGAGAAAATGAAGAAATCTCACGTCAGAATAAGAAATCCTTTTGCAAGTTATATGGTTTGCAATCTTTGCTTTCCACAGAGTTGCAGGAGGGCCTAATCTAGTTGTCAGTAGATAGATCATTAAAATAGTTTTTGATGAGCGATAACTATGTGATTTTAGATATCTGTTGTCACTTTGCTGTAACAAAACTCCTTCTGTTCCTACCAACTTTTTTAAGTAAAGAAAGTTTCTCAGCACTTACAGCCAGTGGTGTGCTGGTAAGTGTTTGATAATTGACTAGGGGAAGTGGCGAGTGCTAATTTGCCAATTTCTGTAGTGTACGTACTTCCAGCTTGGCTGATTTCAAGCTACTGATGAGATGTCCCTGAACATGGAGCTGGGAACAGATGAGCAATATTTCTATCACGCAGATACAATAGGTGTAAATAACCTCAAAAGCATAGGTAACAGTAAAGTATAGTGAGATAATTAGGGAGTGATGAGTTTTGAGTATTTATTTCCTTTGTTTTTAATATAATTGTATGTTCATATAATTTTATTATTATTAGAGACAGAATCTTGCTCTCTCACCCACGCTGGAGTGCGGTGGCTCAATCTCCACTCACTGCCACCTCCATCTCCTGGGTTGAAGCAATTCTCCTGCCTCAGTCTCCCAAGTAGCTGGGATTACAGGCGCCCACCACCACACCTAGCGAATTTTTGTATTTTTAGTAGAGATGGGGTTTCACCATATTGGCCAGGCTGGTCTCAAACTCCTGACCTCAAGTGATCCATCTGCCTCAGCCTCCCAAAGTTCTGGGATTACAGGTGTGAGCCACTGTGCCCGGCTCATATAATTTAATTTTTAATAATAGTTACGTTTCACAACTGGCTAATAATATTTTTGTTTGCTTTTTTAAAAATAGGGTCTCTCTCTGTAGCCCAGGCTGGATTGCAGTGGCAAAATTATTGCTGATTGTAGCTTTGACCTTCTAGGCTCAAGAGATCCTCCCACCTCAGCCTCCTGTGTAGTTGGGACTAGACATATCCCAGCTAATTAATTTTTTTTTTTGTTAAAGACAGAGTCTTACTATGTTGCTCAGGCTGGGTTTGAATGCCTGGGCTCAAGCAGTCCTCTCAACTTAGCCTCCCAAAGTGCTGGGATTATAGGTGTGAGCCATGGCACCCAGCCACAGAATTTCTAAAAATTGACTTTCATGAACCACTACAAGATGGCTTTAGCACACCACGGTTTGACAGCTATAAAAAATAAAAAACAGGAAGAAAACTGTTGCTAAAACCGATTTCGTTCTAGCAATATTCATTGAGGTTTTTTTGGTTTTTTTTTAAGACGGTCTCACTTCATCACCCAGGCTGGAGTGCAGTGGTACAATCTCTGCTCACTGCAACTTCTGCCTCCCAAGTTCAAGCAATTCTTGTGCCCCAGCGTCCTGAGTAGCTGGAATTACAGGTGTGCACCACCATGCCCAGCTAATTTTAGTATTTTTAGTACTAAATGCGGTTTTAGATGCGGTTTTGTCGTATTGGCCAGGCTGGTCTCCAAATCCTGACTTCAAGTGACCCACTCGCATTGGCCTTCCAAAGTGCTGGGATTGACCCAGGTACGGTGGCTCACGCCTGTAATCCCAGCACTTTGGGAGGCTGAGGCGGGTGGATCATGAGGTCAGGAGTTCAAGACCAACCTGGCCAAGATGTGAAATTCCGTCTCTACTAAAAATACAAAAAATTAGCCAGGCATGATGGTGGGTGCCTATAATCCCAGCTACTTGGGAGGCTGAGGCGGAGAATTGCTTGAAGCCAGGAGGTGGAGGTTGCAGTGAGCTGAGATCGCGCCACTGCACTCCCACCTGGGTGACAGAGGGAGCGAGACTCGGTCTCAAAAAAACAAAAACAAAAACAAACAAACAAACAAATAACAAAGTGTTGGGATTACAGGCATGAGCCACCCTGCCTCCCCTCATGGAGGTTTAAGTGAGCTAATTGGAGCGAAAAAATTGCCCCAGCCACCTAATTAAGACAGGTGTTTCTAAAACAATTTTACTTTTTCTGTTTAATAATTATTTATCAAAGTTTGTAGGACTGGCTTATGTGATTGGATGTTTGTCTCCTCCAAATCTTATGTTGAAATGTGATTCCCAGTGTTGGAGATGTGGCCTGGAGTTGATTGGATCTTGGGGGCAGATCCTTCCCGAATAGTTTAACATTACCCACTTGGTGATAAATGAATTCTCACGCTCAGTTCACATTCAGTCTGGTTGCTTAAGAGACTGGGACCTCCACATTCCCTGTCTCTTGCCATGTGAGATGCCTACTCCCACTTTACCTTCTGCCATTATTGGAAGCTTCCTGAGCCTCTCACCAGAAGCAAATGCTGGAGCCATGCTTGTATAGCCTGCAGTACTGTGAGCCAATGAAACCTCTTTTCTTTATAAATTACCCAGTCTCGTGTATTTATAGCAACACAAACAGCCTGACACAGTAAGTATATACTTATGCCAAATTGTATATCTTAAATATGTATAGCTTATTTTATGTCAGTTGTACCCTAATAAAGCTGTTTAAATTGTTGTAGGACTTTTTAAAAGAGTCATCAGTCAGCCTCTGAAGCATAAAAAAAGTATATTATGATAAAATTTTGTGGCGGAACATGGAGTAGAAATTTGAGTTCAAGTAGAAAAAGAAACGATGCAAAATGACTCTTAGAAAAGGGCTTGTTCATGTATTTTTTAAATGGATGGTTGTGGGTATCGAATTGCTAGGGCATTTCATTTAACTGGATACATTTAAAAGAGTGATGTAATTGTTTTATTTAAGTGTATACATTTACAATATGCCAGAAATTACAATCTTTGTAACTATTTGAACTTTTGATTAAAAATGTAAAGCTGTCAACTAAAAATTGTGTCAAGGAGTACATGGTTTTAAAATAATTACTTAGAGAATACACTAGCAAAAAAAAAAGACTGAAAACAGCTAGTTTAGACAGTTAATGGAAGTTCTTCTATAAAACTATCTCAACCTCCTGAAATTAAGGAAATAATTTTCCCTTCCCCAAGTTCTGAGAATCTCTGAAGGGATGCAAATGTTTGAGTATAATTATTTGTGGATGTTTGGGTCTTTAACCTGGGCTCCATGATTGAGGACAGAGGATATTTGAATGGTCAGTTCTCCTGTAGGTTATGTCTCTGCATAAATTGTCTTAGAGCAAGAAACTTAAGATTCTTTCTTTATATCCACAAAAAGAGGATATTTGGGGGATCCTCCTTTGGGGGGATCCTGACCCCCAAAATGTTAAAAATGATTTGTCTAAAACCTAAGATTTTTGAGAAGTTTTACTGGGTTCTTCTTTGGCTTCCAAAAAACAAAATGCAGTACTCAAAGGTTTGTAATACTGAATAGGAGTTCTTAATTTCCTGCATGGGGCTGAAGTACAAAAACCCAACCAACCAAACAAAACCCACAGTGTTTAGGGCCAGAAGTTCTTCATTAAAATCCTGTTTCCAGGACTTGCCAATTGGAGGAAAGTTTGTGAGTCCCTTTGCTCCACCTTAAAATGGAGATAATTCCCTCTTGAAGTAAATAGGAGAATGAAATATAGTAATGTGGTGGGCACCATTAATACACACTCAATTCTGTGTATTCTAACCTGAGATTGAGTGAGTCTGAGAGATGTCATTGGTCAAATACTTCACATCCTCCCCCTAGCTTCCTTTCAAGCAAAAGGAAGTGATCCAGGACTCAACGGGCAGCCCTCTCCTATGGAGCTAAAAAATGAGCTGAAACCCAGCCTACAGCAGAGGTGAAGGTGTCCCTCCCCCTTTTCTCAGACTTCTTAGGCCAGAGTTAATCAAGGCTGGGTCCACACCTGGTATATCCGGAGACACCTTAAATGCCCTCTTCTCCTAGAAGCCTCCATCATCTTCTTCTTTTAGTTCTCATTTCTTCCTGCCTTGAGATTTCTAGGATTCCATCTGTCCCACTCTTTGGGCAGGCATCCCTTTGTCATTCATGTTAGTTTTAGGTTAAGAGCACAGTCTTTAAAGTTAGAGAGACCTAGACTGCAATCTTGACTGTGTGGCATGGAGCAAGACACTTTTTCTTTCTGTGCCTCAGCTCTCTCATGTGTAATTTGAAGGACATTATAGTTCTTAACACCACAAGAATGTTAAGACTACAGTGCAATATGGAGCATCAAAGTATTATCTATTTTTATAATCAAGGGGGTCGCCCCATAAGAGTCTCGAATTATTTCCCTCCCCAACAGCTCCTCACACATGGTAAATAACACGTAATCACATTACTATTTTCAGAACAGAATAGGGATTGGGCTGTAGGGCTATCTCCCAGAATGGTGCCAACCCTTTCTGGTCTTCCTCACTTTATGCAAATCTCTCTCCAGTTACAGATAATGACAGCCTGGAGTTTCCAGGGGCCATGGAATGTCCAGCCACTGCCTTGCATAACCACAGAAATACTAGGCCCAGAAGGATCCTCTCAAATCATCCAATCCAACAGTACCCCCATTGTAAGATAGGCAAACCGAGGTCCACACGGTGAGTCAGCATCCACCACAGGCATTTTGAGGAATTCTAAAAATAACACCTCCAATTACTGTTTCCACTTGCTTTGCTTTATTTTTTGTCATGACATTTTTCTTACGTGCCATCATGCACTTATTCTTTTACTTGTTTATTTCCTGTTTCCTTTGCCAGATGTAAGTTTCACGAGGGCAAGAACATTGTCATGTTCAAAAATGCATCCCTTGCACCTTGTCCAAGGTCTGGCACAAATTACGTTCAGTAAATACGTGTCATATGGATAATTGGATGAATGCCATTTGGACGTTTTCCCTTAAAGGCTCAGATGTAGCAATTCACTCACTTGGTCAATTATCCAAAAAACATCTGATGAATATCTTGCCTGTGAGAAGCTTTTCAATAAATTCTGTCCAGCAAGACCCATCCGTGTTCTTAAGCAGCTCCCTGATCAGTGGACAATGGCTGCCAGTTACACTGTAGACTGGGGATCTACTATATGCCAAGCTGTGGGCTGGCAGTTTATATGCATCTTCTCTGTTCTTGCCATTGCAAGGAAACATGCCTCACTCAGGACTCCTTAAGAAAAAGCTTAGGAGTTATCGGGAGGACCAAGAGGGCTAAAAACCAAAACTGAAAGGAAAACATCAAGAACTGAGATGATGCCATAGGCTAGCAGACTTACCTCTTGCTCTTTAAGCCTGATTGGTCTTTCTTTAAGAGTGTCTCTTCTTTTTCCTAGACGTGTACCTCTCTTTTACTAACTTACTGGTTCTCTCTTCTAATCTAAATTTGGGGAGGGGCCCACAAGACTGATTGGCTTGGCCAATGGCCTTCCTTATTCCTTAAGTGAGCACCTGCAGCCCAGACCACTTTTTGGATTACTGTTTGGCCTAGAGGGTGAACATTTGACTTCTCACATACCCTGAGCAGAGGGTATGTTTAATCAGAACAGAGTGTTGAGCATCATCTTCACTTGGACGCTGTGAAGTAAGTAGTTTTATCTCTATTTTAAAGATGAGAAAACAGGCTGAGACAGGAGAAATGACAACAGAACTGTAACTGTACCAAAGCTGCCCTAACCTACGACAAACCAATGACTGAGAAATCCATTGCTGTTTGCCATTGAAATTTGTGGGTTGTTTGTTACATAGCAAAAGGTGACTGATACATGATTAAAACTCAGGTTTCTTTGATTCTGTCTGCCTCACCATGCTGTCTCAACTGAGCTTACAGCCCTGATGGCTGTTCCCGATTCCCAAGTGTTCTGTCCTAAAAGGAGCAGAGAGAAATATTGTATTCATCCATTCTCTGCTGTTATAACAGAATCCTGCACTGCTGGTGTTCTGCGTATACTGACATTACTTGATGCTAGATTGTATATTGATTGACTTGTTTATCTTCTGTCTCCTCTGTGAGATTAGAATTTGCTCTTCAGTCATTTTATTCATTTATATCCATACCACCTGGACCAGTTTCTGGCATATAATAAATGCTTGACGAATATTTATCAAATAGATGATTGATTGAATGAAAAAATGATGATAAAAAGGAAAGTGGAGAAAACTTTTCATCTTAAAACCAAGCCCTGAGTCCTTTAAGGTCAGAATAAAGAATTTCTAGGTAGGGACAGGAAGTTTAGTACATGATTGGGTCAAGAATCAAAGTAAGAAAACTTGAAGGTGTGAGGCTGGGCACAGCGGCTCATGCCTGTAACCCCAGCCTTCTGGGATGCCATGGCGGGAGGATCACTTGAGCCCAGGAGTTTGAGACCAGCTTGGGCAACATGGTGAGACTCCTTCTCTACAAAAAATGAAATAAAAATAGCCAGGCCTGATGGCATGCACTTGTAGTCTCAGCTACTCAGGAGGTTGAGGTGGGAGAATTGCTTCACCCCAGGAGTGACTGACTGCAGTGGGCTACGATAGCGCCACTGCACTCCAGCCTGGGTGACAGAGCAAGGACCCGTCTCTAAAATAACAAAGGCCAGGCACGTTGACTCATGCCTGTAATCCCAACACTTTAGGAGGCCGAGGTGGGTGGATCACCTGAGGTCAGGATTTCAAGACCAGCCTGACCAACGTGGTGAAACCCTGTCTCTACTAAAAATACAAAATTAGCTGGGTGTGGTGGTGCATGCCTGTAAATTCCAGCTACTCAGGAGGCTGAGGCAGGAGAGTCACTTCAACCTGGGAAGTAGAGGTTGCAGTGAGCCTAGATAGTGCCATCGTACTCCAGACTGAGCATTAAGAGTGAAACTCTGTCTTAAAAATAAAATAAAATAGGCCAGGAGTGGTGGGTCACGCCTGTAATCCGAGCACTTTGGGAGGCCAAGGCAGGTGGATCACAAGGTCAGGAGATCAAGACCATCCTGACCAACATGTTAAAATCCCGTCTCTACTAAAACACAAAAATTTTGCGGGGTGTGGTGGTGCGCGCCTATAATTCCAGCTGCTTGGGAGGTTGGGACAGGAGATTCGCTTGAACCCGGGAGGCACAGGTTGCAGTGAGCTGAGATTGTACCACTGCACTCCAGCCTGGCGACAGAGCAAGACTCCGTCTCAGAAAATAAATAAATAAAAATAAATTAAAATAAAATAAATAAAATACAAAAACAACAGCAATAAAAAACAATAAACAATAAAAACAATACAAACAAAAAATTAAAATATAGTATCACAACTATTTACATTTACATTGTATTAGGTGTTTAGAGATGACTTAAAGAATGTGGGAGGATTGCATAGATTATATGCAAATACTATACCATTTTATACAAGGGATTTGAGTTTCCCTGGCTTTTCATATCTGCCAGGGGTCCTGGAACCAACCCCCTATGGATACCGAGGGATAGTAATGGTTATACTCAGAGGTCCATCCACCCACTGTCATGCCTGGCATCATCCACCCTACATAGAGAGAGGGTTTGCAGAAAAACCTGATCATTAGGCACAGAACACAGAAAACCAGTTTCCTGACTCCCTCTGGTGTAAAGGGAAGAACAGGGAGGTTGGAGTGGAAAGCTGAAGTGGAAAGGCAGACACTCCAGATATTTTTTAACTTTGATTATTCCAGCTGACAAGACACACCACACCCCAACCTGTATTGAGTGTGAGTTGCTTCCTTCTCCAAGCCTCGGTTTCCTTATCTGTAATATGGGGACAATGTTTATACCTACCTCCCTGGGGCTGTTGTGACAACAAGATGAAGTCAGGTAGATGAAAATTGTATGTCACTGTAATGTCCAATGCCTTTTTTTTTTTTTTTTTTTTTATGAGACAGAGTCTCACTCTGTTACCCAGGCTGGAGTACAGTGGTGCGATCTTGGCTCACTACAACCCCTGCCTTCCAGGTTCAAGCAATTCTCCTGCCTCAGTAGGAGTAGCTGGGACTGAAGGCATGCCTCACCACTCCTAGCTAATTTTTGTATTTTTAGTAGAGACAGTGTTTCTCCACGTTGGCCAGGCTGGCCGCAAACTCCTGATTGCAGGTGGATCCACCTGTCTCAGCCTCACAAAGTGCTGGAATTACAGAATGAGCCATCTCACCCGCCTCCAGTGCACTTTTTATTGCAGTCTGCGAAGGAATAGCGTATGGAGTCAAACTGACCTAGGTTGGAGTTCAGCGCTATATTCCTTGGCATCATGGCTTTGGGTAAATGTCCCTTCTCTGAGCCTCAGTATCTGCATGTGTTCAGTGGGGCTATTAATAGTATCTCAACTCACAGGCTCGTTTTAGAAATTAAATAAGGATTAAATTATATAAGTGCCTGTCATACAGTAGATACTCAGCAAATGTTCAGCCCCAAACACAGACACACACACACACACACACACACACACACACACACACAACACTTAAAACAACCTGGCTAACAAAGGGGTTTTCAGTCTGCAGGAGAAAACAGGCAGCTAATGAGCTCTCTCTCCAGTTTCCCTTCTAAGAGAGGAACTCACTGGCCAGAGCCCAGGCTGGTCACCGATGTAGAGGGCAGGCAGCCAACTGCAAGCCTTCCACATGGAGTTTCAAAAAAAGTGTGAGCACAGAGTTGCGTAACCTGTCCCTGAGACACGTGTCTGTACTGAAGTGTCTTCATCAAATATTCCCCAAAAGGAAACATGTGAGCAGGGCAGTAGGGCAGCCTGGGGGAGGAGGAAGGGAGAGTGGGAGGGATCTAGAGAACACGAGAGCAGGGGTGAGAAGAGGAAGAGAAGGAACCACGTTTAATATGCTCCTACTATGGGCCAGCCACCAGGCTTGTTCTGTCTGATATATTGTTAGATCCTTGCCATAAATCTGAGACCAGGCATTTCCGTTCCCACATTCCAAAGGAAGAAATAATAACAATAATATGAACATTGCTGGTGTTGACGTAGTGCCTACTGCGTCTCAGGCAGTGGACTAAGTACGCATTGGACCCTCAGGACAGCACATAACATGGGTACTATTCTGAACCCCATTTTATAGAAGAGGAAACCAACCTGAGGCTCAGAGACATGGAGTAACTTTCCCAAGGTCACCCAGCAGGACAGCAAGGCAGCAGGAGAGCCAGGATTCGAATCTAATCAAGGATCTCAAGCCTATGGACCTATGGGAGAACATTTCCCAAGGGATTTATGGGGGTGGATCCAGAGAGTGACCTTAGCAATTGTCCTCACATGCCCATAGTGGGGCCCCAGTGTGAGAGTGACGAAAGAGACCAAGTGACCAGAAGCAATCCCTTTCCCTCCACCCAGAGGACAGTTTGTCCCAGCTTGTGGCTGTTCGTCACTCTGCCTCTGACCTAAAGTTTAACATTTCATTCATAAGTTTGGAACCACAGACTTGGCAGCGTAGGAAGCACCCTCGGAGACCAGCTATTCCAGTCTAACCCCCTCATATTACAGACAGAAAAAAACCCTGAAGCTGGAAGAATGTGACACGCCAAGGTCACAGAGCAGCTTTCTGTTAGATGAAGGGGCTGATTTAGGGTCAACTACCGATCATCTTGTGCTGTAGTTACCATAGGTGGGTGCACCTCAGAATCACTGGGGGAGCTCTTTAAATACACAGATTTCCACACTCTGCTTCCGGAGATTTAGACTTAGATCTGCAAACAAGGACTGGAAATCTGAATATCCAACATGTTCCTCAGGTGATTCAGAAGGCACAGGGCCATCACAGCATATGCAAGTCAGAGTCCAATATCCCTCTTTCATTTGATAGTTTGGGATACTGGGACCCACCAGGGGACTTGCCCAAGGTCACATAGCAAGCCAGTGGGGCTGTAGTTCAGACTCTGTGGTCAGAAGTAGACTGCTTGTAGTCACATTTCAAAATGGACCAAGTAAGCTAAACAAGGGGGTTGCCATGATTTTCCCCAGCCCTTGGTTTCCTTCTTGGATCCAAATTAAGACACAGGATGGTATACATTCCCAAAGCTTGGCAAGGTGGGAATCCGAGAACTGAACTCGCAAAAGGAAAAGGAAAGGGTAGGAGTCGTTAGCTTACACACCCAGTGGGGTTTTCCCAGAGGTGAGCTCCGGACTCCAGGGATGACATCAGACATTCCAGCCAGCGTTAATGTCGAAAGCTACCTGTGTTTTTCATTTCAGCAGAATGGGTAGGGAGGGCCTTCCCCATTGGGAGGAGATGGGGTAGAGTGGGCCCAGCTGTGACATGAAGGAAGCAGACTCCAGGAAGAGCCACGCATTCCAGCACCTGTAAGGAAGACAGCTGCCCTGGGTACTGTCAACTCCTGCAACCCTTTTCCTAAGCCTTTCCTCCCACTTCTCCCAAATCCCTCACCCCAGGGCTAACTGAGCAGAGAGATTCACTGCTTCTTTTCCACTTCCTGCTATTTCACCACCTGACTATCTTACTGTCTCTCTTCCTTCATTTCCTTCTCCCTCCCTCCCTTCCTCCCTTCTTGTCTTTTCTTTCATTATAAAATGGCATCATGGCTGGACACAGTGGCTTATGCCTGTAATCTTAACATTCTTGGGAGGCCAAAGTGGGAGGACTGCTTGAGCCCAGCGTTCAAGATCAGCCTGGGAAACATAGGGAGACCCCCATCTCTACAAAAAACTAAAATGAAATGAAAAACAAAAAAGCCAGGTGTGGGCTAGGTGTGGTGACTCATGCCTGTAATCCCGGCACTTTGGGAGGCTGAGGCAGGAGGATCACTTGAGGTCAGGAGTTCAGCCCAGCCTGGCAAACATGGTGAAACCCTGCCTCTACTAAAAATACAAAACTTAGCTGGGCATGGTGGCACATGCCTGTAATCCCAGCTACTTAGGAGGCTGAGGCATGAGATCCACTTGAACCCGGGAGGCGGAGGTTGCAGTGAGCCAAGATCGCAACATAGAAAGACTCCATTTCAGAAAAAGTCAGGTGTGGTGGCACATGCCTGTGGTCCCAGCTATTCGGGAGGCCAAGGCTTGAGCCTGGGAGTTTGACAGTGCAGTGAGCCGTGATTGCACCACTGCACACCAGGATGGGTGACGGAGTGATACCCTGTTTCAAAGAACCAGACTAAACCAAAACAAAACAAAACAAAAATGCATCTTGATGTTTGGAGTCAGATATCCTGAATTTGAATCTCAGCTCTGCTCCCTGTGAGCTCTCTGACCTAGAGAGTCACACTACCTCCCCCCGCCCAGCCTAGTTTCCTCACCTATAAAAAGGGGGATAATAGCTATATTTTCAGATTGTGAGGATTAAACAAGATCATGTAGACACTTAAGAAACATGTTTTCTCAGAAACACTAGATCATGTGCATAATCAGTGAACTAGAGGAATTTGAATACATATTTGTTGAACTGAATAGAGGTGCCTAAAAGAATGATTGAGCTGGAAAGCACCTAAGAAATCTTTGGGCCTTAATGACTCCCAAACTGGAGTCCAAGAGAATTGTTCAGGGTATTTCCAAATGATAAGGACAATCGCACACTCTCAATAAAGTCTCAAGTTTCTTTACTTTTGTCTGGAATTGTATCAGCTCAAGGTGATAAAGTGACTATCACAAGCTCTTCAGAAATTCTGATTGGTGGTTACGAGGCTCTTTGATAATTTTTTTTTAATGAAAAATTACTGGAAGGTAGATTAAATGGTGGAAAACATTAATCATGTCCAACTTCTCATTTCATAAACAGGGAAGCTGAGGTTTAAAGAAGGAAGTGGCTTGCTGGTCACACCGGGTGGCATAGCTGGCTCTAAAACACAAGATTCTTTTCCTAGAACCAGTTACTTCCCTTCTTTCCACTCTAGAGAGGGGGAACCCAGGAAGTTGAGGGCTTTTGGTCCGCTGGAGTAGGAATAACTGAGTCATCGATTTGCTGTTGCTTTCTCTGTTCTTGACTCATTCAGCAAATATTTACTGACTGTCCACTCTTCGGATTTGGAAAATAAATAAAATAGTCATGGCAGTAGAGAGGGTCAGGATTTACCCTCAGGTGCGACTTCACAACCTGTGCTTTTTTCCACTGGACACCCACATTTTAAAACACCCACTACTCTGCCTTCTGATATAGTTCCACTGTGTCTCAGCGCAGGGACTGTCTTATATGTGCATGTTCTAGCCTTCCTGCCACCCATTAGTGCGAAATCAATGTTGTGAGTGTTGGGGAAACACCTGCATTTTCATCCTGACTTTGCCACTAACTGTGTCTTTGAGCCAGTATGTTGTTTTCCTTCTCTGGCCATTAGCTTAACTATCTGTATAGTGGGAATAGTGGCAAACTCCTATGTGGAGGAGCTTGCAGGTTCATGTCAAGTTATCAGACTCTAGGGGAAAACATTGAGAATCTAGTCTGAAAATGGAGACATCGTTTATCACCTCGTTAATTCCCAAACATCGTCACCGCGTCCTAAGCCACTCCACTTCCCTCTCCCCTAGTCGCCTTCCTTTAAAAACAAATTTCCCTGCAGAGGGCGCGCAAGCTCTGCGGCTTTCGTTTCTCATTTCCGTTCGTCTTCACTCTTCTTTCTGCGCATGTGCTCCGTTCGCTATTTGGCTGCCGGTACCAAGACCCCGCGGTGCAGGCTAAGGTTGAACCCACTACGCCTGCGCAACTTTAGCCCCGCCCCCTCCGCTGTTTTCCCCGGAAACGCTTCTTTCCTACGCAGCCGCTCCCGCCGCTGCGGTTGCTGGCGTTTTGCCTCTCTAGGCCGGCAGCGCCTCTCCTCCATGGTCCTGTCTGTCAGCGCTGTTTTGGTAGCCCACCGGTGAGGCCGGGCCATACTCGGAGACTTCGATCGTTGTCTGTCATTGGTGAGTAGACCCCAGAGGAGCTCGTGTACGGGCGGGGGCCGCGCAGCCGGAATGGGCTGGATTTCCCCTCATTCTGAGAATGGTTCTGTCCATCCCGCCTTCCCCCCAAGTCTTGGAATGGGCTCACCCCTCGGTCCCAGTCCCTCCTCCCGGGCGGGGCGGCGTTGCCATGGCGACGGACCGCCGGCTGAGGCCCGGCTCCTGTCCCTGCAGGGGATGGCGGGCCAGTTCCGCAGCTACGTGTGGGACCCGGTGCTGATCCTGTCGCAGATCGTCCTCATGCAGACTGTGTATTACGGCTCGCTGGGCCTGTGGCTGGCGCTAGTGGACGGGCTAGTGCGAAGCACCCCCTCGTTGGACCAGATGTTCGACGCGGAGGTAGGGTCCCCGGGCTGGTGCGGGTGGGGTCTCGGCCTCCCCGAACAGGCTTTGTGGTTCAGCATTACTGGGCTGTAGATCTGGCTAGGCCACCTTCTTGCTTTGTAGCCCTGGGAAAGGGATTTCACCTTTCTGAGTCGCAGCTGCCTCATCTATAGACTGGAATGACAACAGAGGCTGATTGGTACAAAGGAAAGGACCTGGATGTTAACACAATAGATAGAAATGCGTTCCAGGCAACTCTGATACATTTCCGTTCTGAGACTCTGGGAAAGTGACTTAACTTCTCTGAGCTAGGTTCTCAGGTGCCACACCGGAGAGGGGCGGATAAAAGCGCATTCATGCGGGTACAGTGGAAACTGCCTGGACTTTGGGGTCAGACAGGCCTCCTTTAAGTTCCACTTACTAGTTGTGTGACCTGGGGCAAATGTCACTTCTGTGGGCTTGTTTTTCTGTCTTCAAAACCATAAGACTGGTTACAGAATGGTAGATTGCAATATAAAGAGCATGTGCTTTAGATTCAGAAAAGCAAGGGTTCAGTCTAGCTAAACATATACTACTAGCTGTGGGACCTTGGACAAGTTGCTTCCCCTTTCTGAGCCTTTTCTGAAAAGTGGGCAGAGCACTCCTGCCATGTGCCATGTCGCCCTCAACAAAATGTTACAAGGCCCAGAGGGGTTTAGGACTAAGAGAGAAGGCCTGTAAGTTGTTGCATCTAAAAGGCAGTTGTGGGCTGGGTGGCTCACGCCTGTAACCCCAGCACTTTGGGAGGCCAAGGTGGACGGATCACGAGGTCAGGAGATTGAGACCATCCTGGCTAACATGGTGAAACCCTATCTCTACTAAAAATACAAAAATTAACCAGGCATGGCTGTGTGTTCCTGTAATCCCAGCTACTTGGAGGCTGAGGCAGGAGAATTAGTTGAACCCGGGAGGCAGAGGTTGCAGTGAGCTGAGATCGCACCACTGCACTCCAGCCTGGGCAACAGAGCGAGACTCTATCTCAAAAAAAAAAAAAGAAAAAATGCAGCTGTGGTGCATGCTGATGAGCACCATTCTTAGAGCCAGGAGACCTGGGATGGAGTCCTTGCTCCTGCTGCTTTTTCTCTATGTAGCCCTTGGGCAAGTTATTATCCAAAAAGAGGTAAGAATAAAAAGAAGAAGAATGACTTTGTGAGGTTTTTGTAGGCATAGTATGAGATTATGGATGTAAAAGACCTTTCTTTGTCAGCTGAAAGTGTGGTGCGGATGTTTGGCATTTGATAATGTGTTAGATAGTGGAGGTTGCACACCCACTGTGTGCCTAGTCGTGATCTCTGAGGAGCTGCCATCCTCCTGGGAAGAGCTGTGGGAATGCTGGGCTTTGTTGAAGAGCCATCTGATGCACACAACCTGAGTTCTAGACTAGGGATCAGCAAACCTTTCCTTAGAGGGTAAAGTAGTAAGGATTTTAGGTCACGGATTACTCAGCTCTGCCATTGTAGCATAGAAACTGCTATAGATAAATATGTAAGTGAATAGGTATGGCTGTGTTTCAATAAAACTTTATGTACAGGAGCAGATACCTGGCCTATGGAGCCATAGTCAGCTGAATGCTCTTCTAGACTTTACTCTTGGTGTTTTGGGCAACTTAACTTGTCTTAGCTTTTACGTCCACCTTTGTAAAATGAGAATAATAATCCTCTTCCACCTGCTGTGAGAAACAAATGAAATTCCATAATGGATGTCTATGAAAGCACCTAGTTGGAAATAGGCTGCCATACAGATGAAGGGAGGTATTATCTTCTGTGTTCTGGGAAGAATGCTGGTTTCTTAGGAGGTTTGCTAAGATCCTGGAGCCTGGGCTCTGCCAAGTCACTTCTCCAGCATATTTCCATTTGTGATTCCCCCTCAGATCCTGGGCTTTTCCACCCCTCCAGGCCGGCTCTCCATGATGTCCTTCGTCCTCAACGCCCTCACCTGGTGAGTATCACCAGTTTTGCTATCCAGCTTTTGGGTACTTAGCGCTGGGACTAACTTCCTAAGTTTGGACATGAGACAGGCTGGCACTTGTTTCTGGGGAGTTGTGAAGTAAAGTGGGTGACAGAGGCCAGTTCTGGGACTGGCTTTATCATGGGTCTTTTTCCATTGCTATTTTGACTTATCTGGAAAGCTCTTATGTCACTATGTTTGTGCTGCCTGCAAGACAACTTCCATCTCAGATTGCTTCCCCGATGTGGAGTGAGGTGAGGAAGGGATTCCACTGAGAGGCAGAAGAACTGGGTCCTGTTCTTGGTTTGTGTGCCATTGGCCAAGTTCCTTGCCATGGGCCTCAGGCTCCTCTTTTGTCCATGAGGGGTTGGACTGGGTGATGTCTAAGGTCACACGTAACCATTGCCTGTCTCTTGAGGCAGTTGAGCATAGTGATCAAGGTCTCAGATGCTGAGGCAGACTCATTTGCTTTGAACCTCAGCTTTACCACTAGTCTAGTGACTTTGGGTAAGTTAATCTACCACAGTTTCCTCATCAGTAAAATGGGGCTACTAATATTACCTGCCTCATAGTTGTAAGGATTAAATAAGTTAATTCATAAGAAGGACTTAGAACAATATCTTGCACATTATTATGATTCTTGTCCTTATACTGGAGATTGAAAACTGATGGGCTGACTTTGACCTAAATTTGTCTTCCAGATAGGTTTTGTTTGGCTTACATAGATGCCAGCCCACACATGGTGTTTAAAACATTTTTTTTCACTTAGTTGAAAATCAGGCTATTTTATATAAAAATCCAGATTTCTGGCTTCTCTTGACTAATGGAATGACTAATTGATTCTAGGCCAGCCTTCTAGCATGACAAGATTTGCCTAGATGCAAGTAGCTACTGCCCCCACTTTAGCGAGACATGTGTGCTTCAGGGTGTCACAATTCCCACCAATTCCTAGGATCCCCTAGTGACAATTGCCTTCAATCATCAAGCTTATGCTCAGTCAGCTTCACTCTCAACATTACCCGCCAGGTTCTTCTAGGCATCCGATATAACCCTTGCTTCACACTTATCTTGTCACTTCTGACCACTGTGCTGCCATCCTAATTGTCCCCACCCTCCCAAATAACCTAAGGCCAGGACAACCCAGTGACAACTCACTGCTGTCCTCTCCCCACAGTGCCCTGGGCTTGCTGCACTTCATCCGGCGAGGGAAGCAGTGTCTGGATTTCACTGTCACTGTCCATTTCTTTCACCTCCTGGGCTGCTGGTTCTACAGCTCCCGTTTCCCCTCGGCGCTGACCTGGTGGCTGGTCCAAGCCGTGTGCATTGCACTCATGGCTGTCATCGGGGAGTACCTGTGCATGCGGACGGAGCTCAAGGAGATCCCCCTCAACTCAGCCCCTAAATCCAATGTCTAGAATCGGGCCCTTTGGACATCCTGCGGGCACTTGGGCCGCTCAACACCTTGGGCTGCTCAGACCCTCCAGATGAGGTTCAGCCCAGATCTGAGAGGAACCCTGGAAATGTGAAGTCTCTGTTGGTGTTGGAGAGATAGTGAGGGCCTGTCAAAGAAGGCAGGTAGCAGTCAGTATGACAGCTGCAAGAATGGCCTCTGTCTGCTGAAGCCTTGGTATCTGAGAGGTCAGGAAGGGGACCTCTTTGAGGGTATTAACAGAATTGGAACCATGCCACTCTTGAGCCACAATACCTGTCACCAGCCTGTTGCTTTAAGAGAGAAAAGAAATCAAGGATATCTGATTGGAGCAAACCACTTCTTTAGTTATCTGTCTTACCTCCACGGGACAGCTGTTACCTTTGCAGTGCTGCCGAATCACAGCAGTTCTGTTTGGAGAAACACGTGGTTTCCGGATCCAGAGCCACAGAAAGAAATGTAGGTGTAAAGTATTAGGCTGCTGTCAGGGAGGGGATGACAGATGGAGGCATTAAGCACAAGGAAAATGCACAACCCGTGCCCTGTTATGCGCACGTGTGCATGTACCCAAGAACCTATGACTTTCTTCCAGTTCCTTCTACCAGGTCCCCATCCTGCTGCCAGCTCTCAACATAGCAGGCCATAGGACCCAGAGAAGAATCCCAGCATCGCTCAAAGTCTAACCTTCATCATAAAGACACTACCTGTCTTCTAGGAATGACCAGGCACCCAGCTCCCACTGGACTCCAGTTCTTTTCCCTGCCTTATTTAGAATTCTATGGCGGGAAGGGAATGATGGGTTCCCGGAGACAAGAAGCCCAACCTTCTGGCCTAGGCTGTGCTGATAGTGCTGAGGTAGATGGGAATTTGCTGCTAAGATTTTTCTTTGGGGTGGAATTTCCTCTGTGAGGGGCTTGCAGCTTTCGTTCCTGTGTATTTAAATACAGTATTTTCCACAGTTCTGCCTGTATTTGCTTTGTAATGCCACGGTTGAGATTGAGATATATCAGTGCAGTCAGGCAAGGGAACTTGAAAGAATGATTAGGAAACCTCCCTTACCTGGACCCCAGAGCCATTCCTCCATTCGGTTAAAATACTCAGTGCAGGGAACTCTTGCATCCTGTCTTCTCCACTTGCAGCCTCCCTTATTATGCCTCAAATGAACCACATGGTTCTTGGGTTCCCTTTCTCACTTGCTAGTGGTTTCTGAACATGTTCAATGGAGCGCACAATCTAGACCCACTTCCGCATTGAAACCTTCACTATTCCTCTTTGGGTTCTTTAGAACCTTCCCAAGGAAGCTGTCAGTTTTCAGCTCTCAGTGTTATGGTAGCACAGATGAGTTTTGCTGTCTCCCTGAGAAGCCCATCTGACCTCCTGGCTCTCAGCCCTACAGAGTAGGGAGTTGATGCCAACAGGATGAAGGTTTAGGGGTAAACATGCCTGGGAAGAGACTGGGAATGTTCTAGGGTGAGGCACCTCAGTAACTCATGGTGCCTTGTTGGAAGGAAGCAGTTTGTTAATGGAGCACAGTAATCCTGGCTGCAGGGTCTAGGAGGTAAGACCAGCTGGGATGACCTTCCCTGGATCGATCGATTTCCCTCCGGACACCACAAACTCTACAGGCACATGACTGACTTTGAAAGAACACACGTCATGTGGCTGCTGTCACCCTTGACCAGCTGTGGTGGTAGTTACTCCATCTGTGGTTGGAGCACCTCTTTGGGATTCACTTCAAGGTCTTGTGCCTATTTTTCTGCATATCTTCTGTGATGACAAATCTCTGTCCCTTGAGTGTTAATTTGAGTTTTAGAAAGGGCCAAAAGTCACACAATCCAAACTTTTTTTCAGCAATGTGGAGACTGAGTTGCATGATAGGTGGGGATCAAAAATATTTGACCTTAATGAGATTCTTATAATTTCTAAAGTAACAATAAGAGCAGTTTTTAGAGTTGAGCTCCAGAGAGGGCAGGGCAATGGCAGTGGCATGCTTGTCAGTTTATTAATAAATAACATATATTGAGTGCTTAGGAGGTGACCAGCAGTGTGGGCTGAGTGCTTTATGTCTCTTTTCTCAATCTTCACAAGAACCCTCTGAAGTAAGGAGTAACATCATCTATATCTTACAGATAAGGGAACTGTAAGGAACCTACCCAAGGTGACTTTTTAGGAGCTGGCAGAGGCAGGATTTGGGCTCTGGTAGTGATATTAATAAGCTTATTTTGGAGAGGTCAAGAGTTAGGGATGTATAAGTTCTGACTGGTTAAACAGTCTGGTTAAATAGTCTTTATCACCTTATAATCATATCTTCTTGTCCTGCCGTATTGTTTTAAATACCAAGGATGAACAGTAGATTATAAACATTACTAGCTTTCTAAGAAAAGCTGATATGCAGTACATTAAATATAGCCAGAGATTTCTTTTTCTTTTTTTTTTTTTTTGAGACAGGATCTCACTTTGTCACCCAGGCTGGAGTGCAGTGGTGTGATCTTGGCTTGCTGTAGCCTCAACCTCCAGGCTCAAGTGATCTTCCTGCCCCAGCACCCCCCAGTAGCTGGAACTATACACACATGTTACCATGCCTGGCTAATTTTTTTTTTTTTTTTTTTTTTTAGAGATAGGGCAGGCTTTGTCACTTTTCCCAGGCTGGTTTCGAACTCCTGGGCTCAAGCGATCCGCCTGCCTTGGTCTCCCGAAGTGCTGGGATAACACGTGTGAGCTATGAAGCCCAACTGGCCTTTTTTTTTTTTTTTTTTTTTTTTTTGAGACTGTGTTTCTCTCCAACTTCATCACCCAGACTGGAGTGCAGTGGCCGGATCTCGGCTCACTACAACCTCTGCCTCCTGGATTAAAGTAATTCTCATACTTCAGCCTCCCAAGTAGCTGGAATTACAGGCACGCAGCACCATTCTTGGCTAATTTTTGTATCTTGCATAGAGATGGGGTTTCATTATGTTAGCCAGGCTGCTCTCAAAGTCCTTGCCTCTCAAGTGATCCACCCACCTCAGCCTCCCAAAGTGCTGGGATTACAGACATGAGCCACTGTGCCTGGCGTTGGCCAGAGATTTTCAATTGATCTTAGGAATATGGGAAATCTATTTCCAAAGGATAAAGGATGGTACCTAGGTAAGAGAGCTACTTCTAGCCCTCTGCTGAGTTGGCATATCCCTTAACTATCCAGGTGTCTGCAGTTGACCTCCCTTTATCCCACCCACCACCTGAACTCGGACCATTCAGAGACAGAAGTGGAGACTCCTGCATAGCTGGTGCTCAGAATAGTTTATAACTCTGAAAGGAGGACAGGAAAGGAGAGAGATGTCTGGCTCAGAGGGTACTTCTAACCCCTCACTCTAGGCAGCCCTGTACATATGGGAGTGCCAAATGGGAGCCAAGATGGCAGCCAGCAGACATCAGGGGGTAGAATGGGAAGCTCCAGGACCCTCAACATCCTGGAGGGTACACAGCTCACACAGACTCCCCTGGACAGGAATCCCCTTGGACTCCTTCCTCAGCAACTCCCAGGTCCAAGTAGCTTCCTTCTGCCAGTCCTAGAGGGCAGGCAGTGCACAGGTGTGGAACACCTCCTTGTACTGGCAGCCCGGGGACCACACAGTCTCAGAAGCAGGGCCTCTGGGAACCTAGGGCAGGAGGAATAGGGATAGAATCAAGGTAGAGGAGTACTCCTCTGTGGAGAGATGAAAAACCACTGTCTTAAGGTTTTTTGTTGGAAAGTAATAAAGGGTGGTAGAAACAGCATTGAGGCAGGAGGAAATAGAGGGAGCTGAGGGTTTGAATCCCTGCTCTACCACTACCTGGGCAAGTCACAGTCATAGGGGTGCAATTCTGGAAGGCTTTAGAGAGCTGCAGTGGAGTGGAAAGTCCAGGAGTCCCATTACTAGCTGTAAGATCTTGGGTAAGCTCTGTAATCTCCCCTACCTAGGTTTCCTCATATGTAAAATGAAGGTCATATGATACATACCTCCCTGGATTTTTTTTTTTTTTTTTTCTGGTGGGGCAACACTTAATTCCATAAAATGAAAAAAGTGTTCCTTCCTTGGTTTTATTGTGAAGATGCAATGAAATGTCACATGTAAAGCACTAGCACAGCACCTGGCACGTAGGAAGTGATCCATAATTCTAGGCAATTATTAGGCTACCGCCCCCCTATCCATTTTACAGAAGAAGAGGCACCTTCCTTCTGAGCCTTGTGTTTTCAAATGTTAGTTGGGGGATAGGCTTGCCAGTCCTCTAGGTACCACTACCAAGTATTGAGTTCCTGTCTGCTAGGTACTGCAAAGTGATTTATGTGTCTTCTTACTTAGTCCTATAAGGTAAGCACCACTATTTCCCCCATTTTGCAGACAAAGAGACTGGGGGTAAACTTTTTCCCCACTACAGAGTTGACAAGAAGCTAGGCCTGTCTGCCTCAAAAGCCTCATCCTCTTTTCACCATCCAGTTATGTTTATGTGTGATCCAGACAATTGTGAGAGGGACACTCTTGGGGATCTAGATACTGTATTAGTAAAAGGTTGTGAATATAAACATACATTTGGCTTGTTATTAACAAGCAGCTAGTGCCTTCAAGGTGGGTAGTGAGGTAGCTGCTGATAAGTGAGAAATGGAGCCAGGACTAGCCACAGGGTTTCATTATAATGGCAAAGGCCCGGGTGGGTGGCGTGGGAAAAGGCCAAACATTTGTTCAGTGCCGCACAAACTGGCTTCTCCTACATCAAGCTTGATTTGCTTAAAACCCCCTGAACCAGACATCAGTATCACTATTTAATAAACATGAAATAGGCTCAGAGAGATCATGTGACTTCAGAAAAGTCACTCAATATAAAATCAGATTCAAACACTAATTTTTTCCCAGTTAACTGTTAGGCAGCCATATCTGGGGTGGCATCCTCCCCAAATCGGTGTTACTGGGCCCAGAAGAGGAGCCTTGGATTGAAGTCATTAAACAAAAGGGGAGTGGTAGTGGGGAGATCCCAGTTGTGAAATTGCAGGAGGTGAGTGGCCAAAGGCCTAAGTGCTTGGGCAGGTGATAGAGGTGGAAGGAGTGTACTGCTGGGACTCACTCACTCCCAGGCCTGCACCTTGCTGCCCTGGCCATGCCGGGTCCCTGCCTTCACACACAGCCCTCCCCTCTACTTGGTGGCATTCCCAGTGGGCAACTGGGGCCCAACTCCAGCTCTCTGGAGCAAAGTGGAAGTTGCCAGTCTCACCCAGGCCCACCCCAACGCAGCCTCCACTTGGGGCTCCCTGGGCAGACTCCCATGAAGGCTAGTGCAAGGGGGCTCCCCAGAAAGGGTCGGATTCTCTAGTTGGGAGGGCACTGTCTTGACTGCCTGCTGATAGCGCGCTCAGGACAGAAGTTCACGCAAAGGTTGATGGAATGGAAGAGTGAGTAGATTATTTTCCTTTCTTTTTCTTTTTTTTGAGACAGAGACTTGCTCTGTAGCCCGGGCTGGAGTGCAGTGCCACAATCTTGGCTCACTGCAGCCTCCGCCTCCTGAGTTCAAGGGATTCTCCTGCCTCAGCCGCCTGAGAAGCTGGGACTACAGGCCTAAACCACTATGCCCACCAGGCTAATTTTTGTATTTTTGGTAGAGATGGGGTTTCATCATGTTGACCAGGATGGTCTCAATCTCCTGACCTCGTGATCCACCTAAAGTGCTGAGATTACAGGCATGAGCCACCATGCCTGGCCGTAGATATTATTTTCAAAAGTTGATGGAATTGAAGAAACCCAGCAAGGGAACCGCAGTGGATACTGTTCAGGAAATGCGCTGGAGTGCAAGAGGGGTGGGAAGACCGCTGGAAGTGGAGGTTATTGGGGTGGATGCTGCGTGGGAAGTGGGGGGATGGTGGGGGCGGAGCTAGGCAACGTAGGTGAGCTCCAGGAAGATTGCGCTGGAAAGGGGACCTCGGGAGCGGGCTGCAGGGGTACCCAGCCTTCTTGAGAGGAACCACTATGCGGTGCTAAGCAGTCCCCACGCCGTGGCTCCGTCCAGGCTGGTCCCAGCGGCTTCTGATGCCCAGTCTTGGTGCCCAGTGGAGGGGTGGGGAGGAGCGTGCAAGTGGGCGGGGTAGGGGCGGAGTCCATCCAATCGTTCTCCCTCTCTCCCAAACTGAAGCTCTATCTTCATCGCTGCTCTGACCCCCAACCCTGGAGAGCTCTGCTCCCCTCAGTGGCTCCACTGCTCTCCCGAGGGCGCCCACCCCACTTAGCCTGCTTCCGGGGAATATGGAGGTCTTGGTCCCAAGAAAACTCGGCTCCCTCGGGCTTTCCTCTCCCCACGACGTGGTTAGGGTCCTGACAGAGGATGACCCCGGCCAGATGGAGTCAACCAGGGCTTGAGGTTGAAGCTTTGGATTGAGGGTGGGCCTGCCATGTCACACTGGAGCAGCAGGGATGCAGTACCATCTCCCCCGCCTGACCCAGTGCCTTCTGTGATCTGTGACCAAGGCAGGACACATTTGGAGGTGCAGCTGACGTCCACTTTGACATCCACTTTTTGACACTAGCTGCAATGCAATCAGTTTTTGACCGTCAGTTTTTGACAATCAGGTCGCAGTGCATGCGCATGACCCACAGGGTGCTGGGGCTACTCCACCTGCTTCGCGGCTTCTGAGCAGGCTCGCATTTCGCCTTTTCCCTTTCTTGGGACAATGGAATGGGGAGCAACCAGGAGACCTAGTTTAGAGCCCTTGCTCTTGCCGCTTTCTAGCTGAATGAATCTGGACAAGTTACTTTCTGCCCCACCACCGCGGTTTCCTCTTGTGGGCTCACGGGGCGATTGTGAGGCACCTCATACCCAGGAAGCACAGGAGCTGACTTCATAGAGCGCGCCACTCAGGAGACCAGCTCGCGGAGGTGGGGGAGGGGTGCAGCTCCTTGCTTCTTTGGGTCTAGACTGAGTTTAGGTGCCTCGGGGTAAGGGTGGGGGAAGCCCGAAGCCGTGACACAGGCTCTCTTCCACCTCTACCGAAGGCCTGTTTCCTTCATCCTTCCCAGCCCCAGACAAGCAGGCAGAGTAAGCAGTATTAGTCTTAGGTGCCATATGGAAGATTTTATTTGTAGACTCGTGAATTTCCCCACTCATCCTTCCCCTTCAGCTGATTGTGCGATCTCCACCCTCTATTCGCACCTCTGGCTCCCATCCAGGTCATATCACCTGCCAGCAGAGACCTCGATGTTAGGCGCTAAGGCTGTCCCCAGGGGGCGCTGGTTGTTTGGGGAGCGGCCGCAGGGACAAGGGTTCTGTGGAAGTGGGTTGGAAATGGCTTTGCTAAAAAGGGAAAGCCTTCCTTTAAACTAGATGCAGTGGGCACTCACCCCTTTCCTTTCATGGGATTTTAATTCTCCCACGAAAGGGCTGGAGTATTTCTTCTTGTTTTGCTAAGGAACTTTCTGGTCAAAGTAAGTCTCTCTTTTTTTTAGACAGGGCCTCGCTCTGTTGCCCAGGGTAGAGTGCAGTGGCAGAGTCACAGCTCACTGCAGCCTCGACCTCCTGGGCTCAAGCGATCCTCTGACCTCAGCCTCCCAAGTAGCTGACACTACAAGTGCAAGCCACCACATCGGGCTAATTTTTAAATTTTTTTGTAGAGACTGTGTCTCAGTAGTTGCCCAGGCTGGTCTTGAACTGCTGGCCTCAAGCAGTCTTCCTGCCTTGACCTCCCAAGGTGCTGGGATTACAGGCATGAGCCACCATGCTTAGCATGTTCACAGTAAATCTTATTTGAGGCATGAATAAATCAAACATAAATGGAGAGTTGAATTGGTCGAAGAGGGAATGGGATGCAGCAAAGCCCTATTTGACCACCTCCCTCCTCCCACATTTGGAAATCCTTAAACCAGCTTACTTAGGCCTCTGACTGTGAGATTCAGAGCCACAGCGGTTTCCACCCCTGCTAAGGCCTTCAGGCAATGAGATGGTTCACTTTAGTACCCACAAATCCAGTGCCACTCCTTCCCCAGATCCCCTAGCTGTATCCTGGGAGGCCTCAGCCTAGCCACTAGCCTGCTACATGATGTTGGTCTAAGGCTTCGCCCTCTGGACATGAAGGTGCAGCCTCCCAGCACTGCCAGCCACACACCACTCAAGACTTCAGATCCTGAGCCTTGACTGTGGGGCCCAGCTCTGGGCCTGGCTTGGGGCTTGCATCTCACCTGGCCTGGCAGTGGTGTTGTGACACCCACCTTGTATGGACGCCACATAGGCATTTCAAGTGATGCGGAGCAGAAGCGGGTGCAGCGGCGCTTGACCCAACGCAGGGTGGAGGGTCTGCACATCACCCGGGGTGCCGGGAGGTGGATTCGTGTGGGCAGCCCCTCAAACCAGATCCACTGGTCGGCCACATCCAGCTGCTTCCTATCCCCCATGGGAGTTCTGTGGTGCTGGGGCTTAATGACGATGACTCGGAGGCCCTCAGTGAGTGGTTGCCTCCCCTGGGCTTCAGGGTTCAAGCCTTGGCCCCTCGGTGTCCCTGGAACCTCAGGCTCTACCTGCTTTTCTTTCCATGGCATTGCTGCCAATGACGTTTTTGCCTTGTTCCTCATCCCTGACTGCACCTGGGGCTTCCACTCCTTGTACTCTTTCTTCTTAGAGTCCCCTGTGGACTCTAATCTCTTGGACCTGAGCTCCTTCTTGGAACTCTCGATCTCCTGGAACTCTTCATTATTTTGTTTCGCTTTATTGCAGGCACTGTTTTCCCTGGCAGGGAGAGGAAAGGTAGTCAGCAGAGCAGGACTGAGGCCCTAGTCCTGGCCCCTAGCCTTGCCCCGAGACAGTTGCTATGTAGCCAGCTCAGGGGAGCCTGTTAAAAAAGCTAGAGGGGCTGCCAAGAAACTTCCCTACTGCCCAGAGGCCTTGTGCTGGTGTGAGGGGATGTGATAAGCATTGGCAGAAGGGATGTGAGAGTCTGGGAAGGTGAAGCCATGGCTAGGAGTTAAGGCCCCTAGGAATGGATATTGTCTATATCATCTGCCACTAGATTAGGGTTCTGTCTCTCTGGACTTCAGCTGGGAGGGTGAACAGTTCAGTAGTTTTCCTAAATTGTGCTCCAAGAAGCCTTAGCGTTCTGAGGAGGTGTCTCAATGTCAACCTGAGACCCACTGGGGGCAAGATGAGGGCAGGATACCTCCCCCCTGCCCAGAGCAACACAACTGGGGCTTGGGGACAGATATTTGAACAGGTTTTACTGCTTTAATAAAGTTGGAAAACTGTTCAAGACCAGGCTGGGTGACATGGTGAGACGCTGTCTCCATACAAAAAAAATTTTTTAATTTGGAAAATGATGGGGCTGATCCTTCTAGCTCTGTGTTTCCTGATTGTCCGCAGCTAGAAGCCAAATCAGAAAGAGGAGACCAGAGAGGTGGCCTTGGCAGAAATATTAAATGCTGAGTCTTTCCTAAAGAGTGCCTGTAACAGACTGGGCCCCCTGCAAACCCTCCAGTGGCAACACCATCCTAGCCCACGGTGTGGAGAGACGTGAGGCCTTGGGCTGCAGATAATGGCAATACTGTGATGACAGTAATGGCTTCTGCTGATTGAGCGCCTGCTCTATGCCAGACTCAGGATCCTTACAAAAGTTCTGTGAGGTAGGAGGCAGTGCAGCAGAATGGCTTACAGAGCACAGATTCTGCTTCTGCCCTTACTCCTATGTGATTTGGGCAAGATGTTTACCCTCTCAGAGCCTTTGCTTCCTCATCTGTAAAACTAGGATAATTCTGTCCACCTAACAGGATTGCTGTGAAGAATAAACTAAATGGGAAACTTCTTAAGTGCTTAGCACGGTAGATGGCATTTAGCAGGCACTAATCAATGTTAGCTTTCTTAATATCCTCATGTGACTTATGAGGAAATAGTTTGAACCTGTCTTGGAGGCATGGTAAAAAAATAAAAAGAAATTCATAAAGAAACTGAGCCTCACCAAGACTAATTAATCCTCAGATTTCAGGGGTCAGTCTGCAGGTGACTTTCTGGGTTATGTTGACTTGCAAGGGGAGGAGGAGGAGTGACCTGTCTCAGTGCCCCAGGGTGAAGTGAGGGCCACAATTGGATGACTACAGCCATTATTATGGCCACAGCTCTGACATCAGACAGGAATGGCTTCAAATCCTAGCTCTGCTGCCTATCAGTTGAGTTAACTGAGTGAGGCAAATCATTTCATCTCTCGAACCTCAGCTCTCCAGCAGTAAAATAGAGTTAATAAATACCTCTCTCACAGAGCCGTTGTGAAAATGAGACTGAATTCCTTAGCACAATGCCTATTCCCAGTAAGACGGTATTTGGGTCCATTGTGGGGGCCACGGGTGGCCCATGCTTACCCAGAGGAGATGCGGAGGATCTTTGGAACACTGAGCAGTGAATTCCAACATCTTTTGGCCAGGTTATGCAGTTGTTGAATCCGGCGGTTCGAGCTCTTGAGTAGCTTCAAAAGTGACAAGTTTTTTAACACCTGGCAGGGTCAAGAAACCAGGTAAATAGAAGCTTCAGCTCTCCTGGACAGCCTCCCTCTCTCCTGCCTGCCTCTGGCTCCGCTCAGCCAAGGGCTGGCCTGCTGGCTCCTGTGGGCTGAGTGGCCACTCAGCCTGGCAACCAGGGTAGCACTGCATGAGTATATGAGCTCCCCCAAGCTGGGGCCAAAACGGGGCATCTCACCATTCTCAGACGGTTCCTCTCAATTACTTTGCTCACAGACTGCTCTGTCTTGTCCTGTGGTTTCTCATCTTGCATCTGAGGGACAGAGGGTAAGAGAGAGACATAACCCCAGAAGAATCAGCAAGGCATGGTGCCTCATGCCTGTAATCTCAGCACTTTGGGAGGCTGAGGTGGGTAGATTGTTTGAGGTCAGGAGTTCGAGACCAGCCTGGCCAACATGGTGAAACCTCAGCGCTATTTAAAAAAATACAAAAATTAGCCAGGTGTGGTGGCATATGCCTGTAGTCCCAGCTACTCAGGAGGATAAGGCAGGAGAATCGTTAGAACCCAGGAGATGAAGGCTGTAGTCAGCTAAGATCTTGCCACTGCACTCCAGCCTGGATGTCAGAGTGAGACACTAGAGGAATCCTCCTGAAATCCTCCGTATGCCTCTCCATTTGACTGAGCAGGGTTCAACCAATCCTAGGCTGGGAGTTTTGTCATCTTGGTCTGGGGACAGAACTGGGAGACCATTTTCTTCCCTTCACCCTTCACCCTTCACCTTTCCCTTTTCTCCCATGCTGGAAAGCCCCTGTCCTTGGCATGGTGGACTCTTTGTGAAGGTCCCCTCTAAGGACTCACCCCCCTCCCCAGGGTCTAGTCCCAAGTCTGACCTTGGAAACCCTGCTACTCTTGAGCCTCTTCTTTGCTGATGGACTCATGCTGGGGCTCTGAGACCTCAGAGACGAATGGAGCAAGACCACTGCCAGGCACCTACCCTGCTCCTCTCAGTTCAGCCAGCACTCAGGCTGGGCATCAAATGGTGGTGCTGTCTCTGTACCACCTGTAGCTGTGACATCACTGAAATGTGACAGCAGCAGGGCTGGGTCTCCAAGGAGTGTACATAGCAGAGGTGAGGGGTAGAGGGTGAGAAACAAATACAGACAGTAGGTGACAGACAACTGTGTACATTGTCACAACTTCCCTGTGAGGTAAGAGGATTATCTCCTCTTTTTAAATGAGGAAGCCAAGGTTCAAAGAGGTTGAATAATTTACTCAAGGCCCCACTAGCTCTAGCCCAGCTAGATCATAGTGGGCTGGAAACCTAACCAAGGTCTAATAGTGAACCCATGGAACCAGTGATTCCCAAACCATGCTCATCCATTCAGTCATGTTGCCTGTTTTGACTGGCTGCCTGCTATATGCCAGGTGCTTTTTCTAAGTGCTAGAATAACAGGAAATTCTTGCCCCGAAGCTTACATTCTACTGGAGGAGAAACAGTGTGTGTACTTGTAAATGTTTAATAGTGGGCTTTCTAAAGCAAAATGTATGTATGTGTATTATAAATTTTACTGATAGAAATAAATAATAAAATTCTATGATATTCTTTTTTTTGTAACTTCCATTAGTGAGTTGCTTCTTACAGTATGCTTTTCTTGGATTTTGCCTAACCCTTCTATTTATAGCCAACCTATGGTTGTGATGGATGAAGAAGTATAATACCAACATTAATGCTGGTATTTTCATTTACACTAAACAGTAAGAAGGTGGAAAAGTGAAACAACAGAGATACTGAAATCTAACTCATTTATCAATGACGTGATTGACCTATTTGCTGAATTGGACCATAGTTTTTGAATACTGGAAGTATATTTCTCAGATTCTTTTTGTTATTTACAATCAAACAACTATGGACAGGACAGTTGCTTATGTTTTCTCTTTTATGTTGTTTTTGGAAGGTCTTTTTTCAGATCTATATATGATTTATATGTGATATATTTCTACTGTACGGATAGGCAGATAGAAAGAATCCTAAGAACACAGATAATAGTAAAAGGTAGTAAAAAAAAAAATAGAAAATGACAAGTTTAAACATTTTTCACCTTTGTTTTTCATATCATTTATTTAATTTGAAGTTGATAGAAATTAAATTTTAATGATAGTCATGCTTAACAAGCAGCCTGCAGAATTCCTAGAAGTGTAACAGTAGACTTTTGTGAGCCCTTGTGAGTCAGCTCCAGTATGCCAGTCCTACGTCAGATGGAAATAAGTGCCTGGAGAACAGTAAACAGGGTCAAGGGCATAGGGAGGGCAGGGGTAGAGAGTTTGGTAGATTAAAAAGGTGGTCTAGGAAAGATTCATCAACAGGATGAGATTTGAGCAGACACCTGAGAAAGAAGGGAGAGAGGAGAATGAATGGTGGTGGGAGAAGATGAGGCAGAGAGGGAGTCGTGGTGGGTGAGGCAGATCACAGCAGGCTTTGACGGGCGCTGGCTGCCCTGAATCTCTGGTGCCCAGCTGGCTGCATCAGAAGGGTATGAAGAGCTTGTGAAAAACATCTTTGTGGGCACCACCCCATTCAGCAGGCCAGTCAGATACCCAATCAAGTGTGGGACCCACTCCACACCATTCCACTTCTAGCAGTGAGAGATGTGCATTCACAGAGTGTGCTTAGCTCTGAATAGAGGGGTGAGGAGCCAACCCTAGGCTGTGGGACAGCTTCTCACATATAAAAATCCTTTCCTGTCAGATCCTTTCTTATTAGAGTGAAGGTTAGGTAGGGGGTTAAACTGCTGCTGTGGCCTAGAAGAAAGCAATGTGGTGATTTGGCAAGGAAGAGACAGAGGGTACTCCCTCTCTCCCTCCTGTCTACCCCGATACTCCTTGGCTGCTCTTCCTGCTCAGACATCCCTCTCCTTGCACACACTTTCAGCTCTGATCAACTGGACTTCACTGAACAATGGCTGCTCTGAGACCCTGGCACCTGGCAGCCTGCATCAGAATCACCTATACCTGCCACTCAGCCCCCAAGCTCTGAGGGCTGGGGAATCACTGGGTGCTAGGCACTGAGGGACAGCAACATTATAGACAGAGCATGCCTCTAGGTTTACAGGCCAAGGGGAGAGGTACTTCTAGAATGTAGACTCCTCAAGGCCAGGGATTTGTATCTGTTTTATTTATTGATAAGCCCCCACATCCTGGAACAGTGCCTGGTGGATAACAGGTGCCCAGAAAGGTTTTTTGGTTTTTTTTGTTGTTGTTGTTGTTTGTTTGTTTTTTGAGAGGGAATTTCGCTCTTGTTGCTCTGGCTGGAGTGCAATGACGCAATCAGGAGTTTGAGATCAGCCTGGCCAACATGGTGAAACCCTGTCTCTACTAAAAGTACCAAAATTGGCCAGGCATGGTGGCGGGCGCCTAAAATCCCAGCTACTTGGGAGGCTGAGGCAGGAGAATCACTTGAATCCAGAGGGTCAGGGTTCCAGTGAGCTGAGATTACACCACTTCATTCCAGCCTGGGTGAAAGAGCGAAACTCTGTCTCAAAAAAAAAAAAAAAAATTTCCTTCTCTTTTAAGGCTGAATAATATTCCATTGATTCCATTGTATGCATAGGCATTTTCTTTGTCTGTTCATTTCTCAATGGACATTTGAGTTCTTTCCACCTGTTAGCTATTGTGAATAATGCTGCTGTGAATAAGGATATACAAATATCTCTTCAAGGCCTTGCTTTCAACTTTTGGGTATATACCTAGAAGTGGAACTGTGGAACCGCTGAATCATATGGCAATTCTCTTTTTAGTATTCTGAGAAACCATCATATTGTTTTTCGAAGTGGCTATATCATTTCACATCCCCACCAACCATGTACAAGGATTCCAGTTTCTCTATGTCCCTGCCAACACTTGATATTTTCTGTTTCTTTGATAGTCACCACCTTAATGAGTGGAAGATTCCACTTTTTTGTTTTGTTTCCTCTCACAGTGCTTTAATTTCTTTAGTCAGGTTTACTGGGGTATATTTTACATATAGTAAAATTTACCTTTTTCAGTATACAGTTCTTTAAGTTTTGACAAATGCATACTAGTGTAGAACACCACAATCAATGTATGGAACAGCTTTATAACCCACCTAAGTTCCCTCAAGCCACTTCTTTGTGGTTAACTCTTCCCACTCCCAGCCCTGGCAGCAAACTGATGTGTGTTTTCAGTCTCTATAGCTTTGCCTTTTCCAAAACACCATATAGGTGGAATCATATAGTATGCAGCCCTTTGAATCTGGATTTCTTTCACTTGAGATTTGCACATGTTGGGTGTGTCAATAATTTGTTTTTTTTTTCATTGTTGAGTAGTATTTCATTCTATAAATATGCCACAGCTTGTATATACAATCAATAAAGGACATTGGGACTAGTTTCGGGTTTTCAGTGATTATGAATAAAGTTACTAAATACACGTGTATACAGGTTTTTGTGGAAATACAAGTTTTTATTTCACTTGGATATGTACTTAGGAGTGAGATTACTGGATCATATGGTAATTATATGTTTAACTTTAGAAGATACTGCCAGAGGTATCCAAAGTGGCTGTACCATTTCATATTCCCACCTACAATATATTCAAGGTCTAGTTGACTCACATTCTTGACAGTATTTGGTATTATTAGATTTTTGTTTTGTTTTGTTCTTAGCTGCTCTAGTGGGTATGTCATCATATCTTATGGTAGTGTTAGTTTGCATTTCCCTAATGACTAATAATGTTGAACGTATTTTCATGTATTTATTTTCCATCTGTGTTTTTTTGATAAAGTTTTTGTTCAAGTCTTTTGCCCATTTTAAGTTGTTTCTTCTAATTATAATTGCATTGAGAGTTTGTTTGTTTGTTTTACTAATTCTGGATCTCTTTATTATATATATGATTTGCAAGTATTTTCCACTAGCCTGTGGTTTATCTTTTCATTTTCTTAACTGTCTCTTGAAGAACAGATTCTTAATTTTGATGAAGTCCAATCTATCAACTTTTAAAGTGGGCTATGCTTTTGGTGTCATATCTAAGAAATATTTGCCTAGCCTGAAGTCACAGAGGCTTACTCCTATATTTTATTTTATATGTTTTATGGTTGTAGGTTTTTAAATTTAGTTATTTGACCTTTTTTAAGTGAACTTTTGTATATAGTCTAAGGTATGGATTAAGGTTCTTCTTTTGCTTATACCTATCCTATTACTCCAACAGGATTTTGTTTTGTTTTGAGACAGAGTCTTTGTTGCCGAGGCTGGAGTGTTATGCTCTCAGCCCACTGCAACCTCTACCTCCTGGGTTTAAGCGATGCTCCTGTATCAGACTCCCAAGTAGCTGGGATTACAGATGTGGGCCAAGACAGCTGGCTACTTTTTGTATTTTTAGTAGAGATAGGGTTTTACCATGTTGACCAAGCTGGTCTTGAACTCCTGCCCTCAAGTGATCGATCACCTGCCTCAGCCTCCCAAAGTGCTGGGATTGCAGGTATGAGCCACCACTCCCAGCCCTAATGTGATTTTTTGAAAAGACTACCTCTCTCCATTGAATTTTAAAATCAACTTGCTGATTTCTATATAAAATCCTACTAGGATTTCGATTCCCCTTTGGATTCATCATTCTGAGTCATTCCTTCCTTTTTCTGTGCATTTGCAGTTAAGTTGTTTTCTCAGTCTGCTTCCTGCCAGTAGAATTTTGGGGTTCAAAGGCCTCTTTTCACTTTTTTAAATTGTTTTTTTCTCTCTTTTTTCTTTTGTTCCTATATAAATACCAAATTATAAAAGTCTCTTTTCACTTTTTAAGATTTTTTTTTTAATTTTAAATTATTATAGATTCAAAGATGTTGCAAAAACAGAAAAGTCCTGTGTACCTTTCACCCAGCTTCCTCCAGACGTAACACCTGACAAAGCTAGAACAACATCCAAACCAGAAAATGGACAGTAGTACAATATACAAACCGCGTTCAGATTTTACCAGTTTTACATGCACTCATTTGTGTATGTGTGTTTCATCACCAAAAAGATCTCTCTTGTGCCATCTATACCTCTCTCCTCCATCCAATACCTAATCCCTGGAAACCACTAATTTGTTATCCGCTCTATAATTGTTGTCATTTCGAGAATATTATATTAATACAAGCAAGTGAAGATATTAAAAATGTTAAATGTTATCTGAGTGGAATCACACAGCATGTGACCTCTTGAAATTGGCTGTTTTCATTTAGCATAATACTCTTGAGATCCAAGTTATCGCCATGTATCAGTAGTACTTTAAATATCACAGAAAGTTTCAAAAAACTGTACATAGAGGTCTTGTGTGCCCTTTACTCATTTTCTTCCAGTGCGTGGGAAAATCTTACATAACTCTGGTATAATATCAGAATCATGTGTAAATTCACGTTAACTACCATCACAATCAAGTATAGAACTGTTCTGTCGTCCCGAGGCTTCCTCATGCTATTTGTAGCCACAGTCACCCCTCCTTCTTCTCACCCAAATCCCTAAGAATCCCACTTGATCTCTATAATTTTGTCATCTTGAAAATATTATATACATGGAGTCATATAGTACGTAACCTTTCAAGAGTGGCTTTTGTATTGGCTTTTCCATATAATACCCTTTCTATCCACCCTAGTTGTTGTATCAGTAATTTGTCCCTTTTTTTTTTGCTGAGTGCTGTACATAGAACAGAGTTTGGCCATTCACCCATCGAAGAATGTTTATTTCCAATATAGGGCTATTATGCAGGTTTTTGTCCCCACACATAATTTTTATTTCTCTGGAATAAACTTCAAGGAGTATGACTGCTGCCAAACAATTGTCCAGAACATCAGCAATTTTCATACATTGTTCGTACATTGATACAGCTTCTCTGCATCTTGACTTGCTTTTTAGAATAATTTTAGCTGTTTTAATAGGTGTGTTGTAATATCTTACCGTAGTTTTAATTTGCATTTCCCTAATGACTATTGATGTTTAACATATTTTAGGCCAGGCACAGTGGCTCATGCCTGTAATCCCAGCACTTTGAGAGGCCAGCGGGGTGGATCACTTGAGGTCAGGAGTTGGAGACCAGCCCGACCAACATGATGAAACCCCATCTCTACTAAAAATACAAAAATCAGCCAGGTGCGGTGGCATGCACCTGGAATTCCAGCTACTTGGGAGACTGAGGCAGGAGAATCGCTTGAACCCGGGAGGCAGAGGTTGCAGGGAGCCAAGATCATACCACTGCACTCCAGCCTGGGTGACAGAGAAAGACTGTGTCACAAAACAAAACAAAACAT
>NW_016107447.1:1328416-1332543 GCF_001604975.1 Cebus imitator
AAAACAGCGGCTTTAAGATTGACGGTGCTTTTCTGACTCTGCACCAAGAACCGCCACACCAAGGCAGCGGCAAAACCGCCTCACCGGCCTCAAGAGTCACGCTGGCGACATGTGGGGCTCCTCCGCTGGGAATCTCCTGGTGTGTGAGCAACAAAAATTGATCTGAAAGTGTGGCGTCCTCTTGTTCTCTGCTCTTTCAGTGGGAGCTGCAATCCCGAGCTGCTAGTGATCAAAACATAATTTTAATGTGCTCATTTGCCATCTCTGTATCCTCTTAGTGAAATATCTGTTCACGTCTTTTGCCCATTTTCTAATTAGACTGTTTGCATGTTTGTTCTAGAAAAAGAGTCTTGCTCTGTTGCCCAGGCTGGAGTGCAGTGGTATGATCATAGCTCACTGCAGCCTTGAAATCCTGGACTAGAGTGATCCTCCTGAGTAGCTAGGACTACAGGCACTCACCACCATGCCCAGCTGATTTTTTTTTTTATTTTGATACAGGGTCTTTCTGTGTTGTCCAGGCTGGTTTTGAATTCTCTTGGCCTCAAGTCATTCTCCCACCTCGGCCTCCAAAGCACTGAAAGTACAGGTGTGAGCCACTGTGCCTGGCCTGTTTGTATTTTTAGTGTTCAGTTTTGAAAGTTCTTTATATATTCTAGATATGAGTCCTTTGTAAGATGTGTGATTTGCAAATATTTTCTTTCTAAATTTGTATATCTTCGATTTCTTTTTCTTGCCTTATTGTACTAGCTAAGACTTCCAGTACTATGTTGAATAAAAGTGATGGGAGCAGACATTCTTGCCTTATTTTTTATCTTGAGGGGAAAGCATCCATTCTTTCCCCATAAGGTATGATGTGAGCCATACTTTTTTGTGGGTGCCTTTATCAAGTTTAAAGTTATCTTCCATTCCTAGTTTGTTGAGAGATTTTATCATAAATGGATATTGAATTTTCTCTAATGATTTTTCTTTATCAATCGATTTGATCATGTGGTTCCTCCCCTCTTGGTTCATTACTGTGGCAGATTATATTAATTTAATTTAAATATTAGACCAGGCTAGCATCCCTGAATAACCCCACTTCCTTTTGGTGTGTAATTTGTTTTATATATCAGTGGATTCAATTTAATATGGGTCCATGTTTTATGGTATCTGCACTACCTTTGAAGTGGTATAATGTTATTTGAAAATTTAGTTATAAATGTGTATTACAGACTTTAGGGCAATGACTTTAAAAAGTTTTTTAAAGTAAAATTATAGGCCAAGAGAGAAGAGAAAATTGAATCATATAAAATGCTCAGTTGGAACCAGAGAAGGCAGAAAAAGAGGGGGAGAACGAAAAAGAGGTAAAGAACAATTACAACAAATTTTTAGAAAATCATAAACATGATTAATATAAAACCAATTGTATCAATAATCACCTTAAATGTGAATGGCCTGCATATACCAATTAAAAGACTGAGATTGTCAAAGTGTGTAAAAAGTCCAAGACCCAACTATATGTAGCCTTTAAAAAAAAAAACGCTTTAAATATAAAGACACAGATAATCTAAAAGTAAAGGAATGGAGAACAATGTATCACGCTAACACTAACCATAAGAAAGCTGGAGTAGCTGTATTAATTTCAGGCAAAGCAAACTTCAGAACAAGGTACATTATCAGAGATAAAGAGAGGCATTCAATAATAATAAAGGGTCCATTCTCCAAGGAGACATACAACCTATAATGTATATGCCACTAACAATGGAGTACCAAAATATATGAGGCAAAAACTGGTAGAACTCCAAGGAGAAATAGACAAATCCCATTATAGTTCAAGACTTCAACAACCCTCTTTCAATAATTGATAAATCAAGTAGGCAGAAAATCAGTAAGGATATGTTTGATCTGAATACCCCGTCAATCAACTTGATCTACTGGCATTTATAGGGTACTCCATCTAACAGTAACAGAATACACGTTCATATCGAGCTCACATGGAACATTCAAGAGATAATACATTTTCTGGGCATAGTGGCTCATGCCTGTAATCCTAGCACTTTGGGAGGCTGAGGCGGGCAGCTCACCTGAGGTCGGGAGTTCAAGACCAGCCTGACCAAGATGACGAAACCCTGTCTCTACTAGATATACAAAATTAGCCGGACCTGGTGGTGCATGCCTGTAATCACAGCTACTCAGGAGGCTGAGGCACGAAAATCGCTTGAACCCGGGAGGCAGATGTTGCTGTGAGCCGAGATCACGCCATTAAACTCCAGCTTGGGCTACAAGAGCAAAACTCCACCTCAAAAAAATAAATAAATAAATAAGAATAACACATTCTGGGCCACAAAACACACCCGAAGAAATGTGAAAGAATAGAGTTATACAAAGTATGTTCTCAAACCGCAGTGGTATTAAGCTAGAAACCAGTAACAGAGAGCTGGAAAATCTCCAAGATATTTGTAGAATAAACAACATACTAGTAGGTAACACATGGATCAAAAAAAAAAAAAAAAAACTCGAGAAACTTAAAAATATTTTTAACTAAATTAAAATGAAAAATATAGTTTGCCAAATTTGTGGGATGCAGCAAAAACCATGCTTAGAGGAAAATTTATAGCTTTAAATGCATATATTAGAGAGGAAGAAAGATCTAAAATCAATCTTAAGCTTGAGAAAGAAGAAACTAGAGAAAAAAAGAACAATTTAAGCTTAAAGTAAGTAGAAGGAAATAGATAATAAAAATCAAAGCAGAAATCAATGAAATCGAAAACCGGAAGATGATAAAGAAAATCAGTAAAATCAAAAGCTGGCTCTTTGTATTATGAATGAAATTAACAGATCTCTAGCCAGGTTAACCAACAGAAAGAGAAAGAGAAAGAGAGAAAGAGGGAAAGAGGGAAAGCGGGAAGGAGGGAGGGAGGGAGGGAGGGAGGGAGGGAAGGAAGGAAGGAAGGAAGGAAGGAAGGAAGGAAGGAAGGAAGGAAGGAAGGAAGGAAGGAAGGAAGGAAGGAAGGAAGGGAGATACAAATAACCCATATTAGAAATAGTATTTGTTTGCTTGTTTTTGAGATGGAGTCTCACTCTGTAACCCGGCTGCAGTGCAGTGGCGCTATCTTGGCTCACTGCAACCTCCGCCTCCGGGGTTCAAGCGATTCTCCTGCCTCAGCCTCCTGAGTAGCTGGGATTACAGGCGCATGCTACCACACCCAGCTAATTTTTGTACTTTTAGTAGAGACAGGGTTTCACCATGTTGGCCAGGCTTGTTTCAAACACCCAACCTCAGGTGATCCACACACCTCAGCCTCCCAAAGTGCTGGGATTACAGGTGTGAGCCACTGCATCCAGGCTGCTGTATTATTTAGAAATGTAGTGGGATTTTTTTGATAATAGAAGATGTATTTAAGCAGGAATACATATAGTCATCATTGCTAGACTTAGTATGAGATGTTAAATGTTTGATGCAATTTTTCTTTCTGGATAAGCTTTTCTTTTCTATCCCTACCAGTTTTGAAAACAGCACCAGAAGAAGATGGATCTAATTCCACATGGAGCTACAGAATGAGTTTTTGATACAGTGGGCCTGAAATTGGGATAGACATTTGCTGATCTTACACAGGTCCCACAAATTATTAGGCAAGATCTTTGATGAGCCCTAGATGAATCATGATGGTTAAGGTCATTGTACTGAACAAGTACCCCAATTTAAACCCAGATTTATGGCCAGCTGCTCAGGTTGTGGTTTGCAGAGATATGTCATATTGAGATGGGTTGAGGATGGTAGGCAGAGGGGCCAGATGTGATGGAGTATACTTTGGGAGAGTCAACTTAGTGACCCAGTGCACAACGGCACCTCTTGACTCATGTATTATTAAGAAGTGTGGTGTTTAATTTCTGTGTGTGTGTGGAGATTTACCTATTATCTTTCTGTTATTGATTTCTAGTTTGATTTCATTGTAATCTGAGAACACATGCTGTAAGAGTTTGATTTTTAAAACTTCCCTGAGGCCAGGTGCAGTGGTTCATGCCTGTAATCCCAGCTCTCTTCGATGCCACAGTGGGAGGATCGCTTGAGGCTAGGAGGTGAAGGCTGCAGTGAGCCATGATTTACACCACTGTACTCCAGCCTGGGCAACAGAGCAAGACCCTGT
>NW_016107447.1:1333018-1357088 GCF_001604975.1 Cebus imitator
TTTTTTTTGTGACGGAGTCTTGCTCTGTCACCCAAGCTACAGTGCAGTGGCAAGATCTTGGCCCATTACAAACTCCGCCTCCTGGGTTCAAGCAATTCTCCTGCCTCAGCCTTGTGAGTAGCTGGGATTACAGGTGCCTGACACCATGTCTGGCTAATTTTCATATTTTTACTAGAGGTGGAGTTTCACCATGTTGGCCAGGCTGGTCTTGAACTCCTGACCTCAGGTGATCCACCTGCCTTGGCCTCCCAAAGGCGGCTGGGATTATAGGAATGAGCCACCATGCCCAGCCTCCTCTAGTATTTTTATTAAGTGTTGAGGGAGATGTGTTGAAGTCTCCAGCTTTCAGAGTGGATGTCTATTTTTTTTTTTCAGTTCTACCAATTTGTGTTTCATAGATTTTGAAGATCTGTTGTTTGGTACATATACATGTATGATTGCTGTGTCTTCTTTGTGATTTGACCCTGTCATTATTATGCAATGTCTCTTTTTGCCCCTAGTGATTTTCTTTGCTCCCCAGTTTATTTTGTCTGATATTAAATTGCCAACTCTACTTTCTTTTAATTAATCTTTGCATGGTATGTCTTTTTCTGTCCTTTTATATTCAGTCTGCCTATGTCATATTTGAAGTAAGTTTCTTATAGAGAGCTTATTTTGTGTCATTTTTTTTGCTCCATTTTTCCCAGTCTCAGAGTTATAAATATATTTATAGACCACTTGCAGTTGATGCAGTTCTTCATTTGTTAGGATTTAAGCCTGCCATTTGATTGCTTTCTTTTTGCTCCCTCTGCTTTTCATTCCTCTCTTTTATTTCTCCACTCTTCCTATGGGTTACTTAAACAGTTTTTAGAGTTCCACTTTTATTGATATATGGTGAAGGTTTTTGAAGTGTATCTCTTTATGTAGGTTTTTTAGTGGCTGCTCTCTGTATTACATCATACATACATAACCTGTGACAGCCTACTGGTATCGACTCTTTTGCCACTTTGAGTGAGTGATAGAAGCCTTACCTCTATTTAGGTCCCTTTACCCTTCTCCTTTCATAATGTAATTGTCATAAATCTCTTCATTACGTAAATTGAATCCTCATCGGACAATGTTATCATTTCTGTTTTAGCCATCAAACATAATTTAGAAAATGCAAGTGAAGAAAGATAGCCCATTATATTTACCCTTATTTTTATTCTTTCCATTGTTCTTTCTTCATTGCTGATGTTTTGGGTTTTCTTCTTTCATCATTTTCTTCTTTCATCATTTCTTTTATGTTTGGAGAACTTCCTTTAGCCATTCTTTTTTTTTTTAAGATGGAGTCTTGTTCTTGTTGCCCAGGCTGGAATACAATGATGTGATCTTGGCTCACTGCAATCTCCGCCTCCCGGATTCAAGCGATTCTCCTGCCTCAGCCTCCCGAGTAGCTGGGATTACAGGCATGCACCACTATGTCCGGCTGATTTTGTATTTTTAGTAGATACGGGGTTTCTCCACAGTGGTCAGGCTGGTCTTGAACTCCCAACCTCAGGTGATTCACCCGCCTCAGCCTCCCAAAGTGCTGGGATTACAGGCATGAGCCACCAGGCCCGGCTAGCCATTCTTTTATAGTGCAGCAGGTCCTTAAGTAATGTTGTTTTGTTTAATGTCATTTCTTTATAATGTTGAAAAAAAAAAAACAACTTATTCCCAGCCATGGCCACCACATTCTCCCTATGTCTGTGTGGGTTTTCTCTGGGTACTCCAGTTTCCTCCCACATCCCAGAGATGTGCACATTAGGTTAATTGGCGTATCTAAATTATCTAAATCGTCCTGGTATGAATGTGGGGTGTGTGCGTGTGCATGCATGCTCTGTGATGGAGTGGTATCCTGTCTCCAGGGTGCCTTGCACCCTGAGCTGCCAGGATAAGCTTCAGCTACCCAGGACTCTGAAATGAAATAAGCAGGTTTGAAATGAAGAATAAATGAATATAAATTATTGTAAAATAAAAATGTGTAAAGCGTACAATACTGATACAAATGTATAACAGTAAATAATTTGGTATAAAAGCACTCAGCCAACCTGCCATATTTATTATTGTTTGTTTTTAAACTACATGGTTGTAGGAGATACTCCTTACAGTTTTTGCTTTGCGAAGATTTATTCCTTGGTTTAATCTACCACCACGGTGACTGCTGCCCCTCACTGATTCACCAACAGTTGAGTAAATAATTACCTTCCTTGTTTTTATTAATATTTCTTAAATGTATGTATAGCTCACATTTATTTTAATGTTTAATACTAGATATGTCTGGGCATTTATTTATAGGCGTGGTATTGTTTTTGTGTCCAGAAATATGCTGTACAAACTTAACCTTGTTAATATCAATTAGTCTATGATAAAATTGGTTTCATTATACATCATTTTGCTTAAACTTGCAGTTTCTAAGAAACTACTGAAGACATTAAGGACTTACTATAGTTCTTCAGATAACAAATTATCTTAGTTTTTCCTTCATTTGAGATTGTCTTGATTTTCATTCGAGACTGTCTTGATTTTCATTCCTGAAGGATTTTTTCACTTGGCTTAGCATTCTGGTTTGACAGTTTTTTCTCTCAGTATTTAAACATGTTGTGCTACTTCTTTCTGGCCTCCATGGTTTCTAATGAGAAATCTGCTGCCATATAAATTGTTGCTCTTTTATTGGTAAGGTTCATTTCTCTGCAACTGCTTTCAAGACTTTAGTTTTCAAAAAATTTGTTTAGGGTGTATCTTGTAATGGATTTCTTTGGTTTATCATGTTTGGGGCTTAGCTTCTGTGTGTGTATGTCTTTCATCAAATTTGGGAAATTTTCAGCCTTATTTCTTTGAACACTTTTTTAGCTCTACCTTTTTTTTTTCTCTTCACCTAGGACTCCCATGACACAAATGTTAAGTCTTTTGTGATAATCTTCCAGGTTCCTGAAGCTTTGTTCTCTCTCCCTCCCTCCCTCCCTCCCTCTCTCATTCTCTCTCTCTCTGTCTCTCCCTTCTTCCTTCCCTCCCTCACTTGCTTTCTTCCTTCCTGTCTTTTTAATCTAATTTCTCTCTTTTTCAGATTGGGTAATGTCTACTGTTTTATCTTCAAATTCACTGATTCTTTCCTGGGTTATCTTGTATTAGTTTTCTCAGGCTGCACATAACAAAACCACAGACTGGATGTCTTAAGTAATAGACATTTATTTATCCTAGTTCTGAAGGCTGGAAGTCCAAGATGAAGCTGCCAGCAAGATAGATTCATTCTGAGTCCTCTTCTCTTGGCTTGTAAGCAGGTACCATCTTGTTGTGTGTTCAAATGACATCTTCTTTGTGTGCATACACACACAGTTCGCTGGTGTCTCTCATATGAAGATACGAATCCTATCAGATCAGAGCCCTACCCTTATGACCTCTCTTAACCTTACTGCTTCTATAGAGTCCCCATCTCCAAATACAGCCACACTGGAGGTTAAGCCTTCAACGTATGAATGAGGTGAGGGAGGACACCAACATTCTGTCCATGACACATTTCTGTTCTTCTACTGAACCCACCCAGTGAGTCTTAAACAATTTTTGGTTACTGTATTAGTTTCCTAGGGTTTCTGTATTAAAGGGTGACAAACGTTGTGCCTTAAAACAACAGAAATTTATTCTCTAACAATGTGGGGGGCCACAATTCCAAAATGAAGATGTCAGCAGGTTTGGCTCCTTCTGGAAGCTCAGAGGGAGAACCTGTTCCATGCTCCTCTCCTTGCTTCTGATGGTTGCCAGCAATCTTTGTTGTTACTTGGCTTGTAGACACATCATTCTTATGTCTGCCCCATCTCCACATGGTGTTCTCTTCTGTGTGGTTCCCTGTGTCTTCATATAGTGTTTTTATAAGGACACCAGTCACTGGATTTAGTTATTATACTAATCCAGTATGACCTCACTTTACATCTGGAAAGACCCTATTTCCAAATAAAGTCACATTTGGAGGTTATTTCTGTGTATCTTTTTTTCTTAGATTTTCTGTCTCTCTTTTTTTTTTTCAATTATTTAAGACTGTAAGTGCTTGCTTGTTGAAGCATTTTTGTAGTCCCTCTTTTAAAATCCTTGTCAAGTAGTTCCAACAACCTGCGTTAGGATCTGTTGATTGTGTTTTCTTGTTCAAGTTGAGATTTTCCTAGTTCTTGGCATGGTAAATTATTTTCACTTATAACCTGATCATTTTTAATATTATGTTACGAGACTCTGGATCTTATTTACATCTTCTGTTTAACAGGCCTCTGCTGAAACTGGACTAGTGAAGTAAGGGGACACTGACTCTTTAGCTGTGGGTGAAAGTCCAGCCTTGTTACATGGCCTCCATTGACACCACCCTGTAGGGAAAAGGAAGGGCTGCTCCATTATTGCTGGGAAGAAGTGGAAATTTAGGTTCCACAGTTGTCCTCCTTTTCATTGTGGGGACAGGAATGGTGCCTTTTTACTACTGAATGGGGATGGCAGGTTAGGTTCTCTACATGGCCTCCACAAATATCATGGAGGTGATGGGGAGAGGCACTTAGTTACTGCTGGGCAGTGATGGAAACCCAGGCTTCCCACTTAGCCTTTTCTGACACCATCCAGAGATGAGTGGGAGAAATGTTTTATCACCAAAGATTAAAGTCTAGCTTTCTTCTCTACCTGTGCTAATGGAGTTTGCAAGGGAGTTTCTCCCCACCCCCACCTTGGGATTTTGCTGGAGGCATTCCATTACAAAAGGCTTTTGCAGGCTGAGCAAGGTGGCTCACGCCTGTAATCCCAATACTTTGGGAGGTGGAGGCAAGTAGATCACTTGAGGTCAGGAGTTTGAGACCAAAACAGCGAAACCCCATCTCTACTAAAACTACAAAAAATTAACCGGACCTGGTGGCACATGCTTGTAGTCCCAGCTACTTGAGAGGCTGAGGCAGGAGGATTACTTGAGCCTGGGAGGCAGACGTTACAGTGAGCTGACATTATGCCACTGCACTCCAGCCTGTGTGACAGAGTAAGACTCCATCTCAAAAAAAAAAGTTTTTGTCTTGCTGGGGTGTCCCTTCCCTAGTCCTTTGACAAGAGAGAGCAGTCTTTTCATGGGGACATTTTTGTCTGTACCTGTGTGGCATTTCCAGGTTGTAGGCTTTTCCAGCACTCTGTCAAAAAGAAAAAAACCCAAGATTCATTGCTGTGTCATTCCTCCAGTACTGAGATTTCAGGCTGTTCTGCCTTCTTATCCTTGCTTTATATGTAATTCCCAGCATTTAAATGTACATTGTGGTAGGGATAGAAAGGAATACATCTACTCTATCTTGTCCAAAGCCAGAAATCCTTTTTTTTTTAATTATTATTATTATTATTTTTTGAGTCAGAGTCTCACTCTGCCACTCAGGCTGGAGTGCAGTGGCGCGAGCTCTGCTCACTGCAACCTCCAGCTCCCACGTTCAAGCGATTCTCATGCCTCAGCCTCCCAAGTAGCTGGGATTACTATCATTTGCTATTCGGAGAGGATGAGCATTTTCTAAATCATGAAGTCCTAGCTCTTTCACGTTTAACATTATTTCCTTTAAAAAAGTTCAGAGTTTTTCAACTTGAGCCCTATTGATATTTCAGCCAGGATAGTTATTTGATGTGTGTGTTTGGTGGGGGGATTGGGGTGTTTTGAAGGGGCCTGCCCTATACATTGTTGGATGTTTAACAGCATCCTTGGCATCTGCTGACTAGATGGCAGTAGCAGCCTCCCCAGATTTGATATCTAAAAATGTCTCCAGACATTGCCAAATGTCCCCTGGGAGGCAGTATCACTCTCACTTGAGAGCTCTTGCTTTAGTTTACCCCTTTCCTCCTGCCTTTCACTATAGGCAGCAAGAGGAAAGTAGGTGGCACCTTTAACATTTCACTTGGAAACTGTTTTACGTAGATCACCCAGTTCATTAGGCACATATTCTGTTTTCTGCTTCATTGCAGGCAATAGGGTTGCTAATTTTTGTGTCAAATATACTTTCCAATAGTATTTACTTCACTTGGCCAGGCATGGTGGCTCATGCCTGCAATCCCAGCATTTTGGGAGGCTGAGGCGGGTGGATCACCTGAGGTCAGAAGTTCAAGACCAGCTTGACCAACATGATGAAACCCCATCTCTACTAAAAAAAAAAAAATACAAAAAATTAGCCAAGTGTGGTGGCACACACCTGTAATCCCAGCTACTTGGGAGGCTGAGGCAGGAAAATCACTTGAACCCAGGAGGCAGAGGTTACAGTGATCCGAGATCAACAAGAGCAAAACTCTGTCTCAGAAAACAACAACAACCAGAAAAACAGTATTTACTTCGTTTTCCTGCATACCCTCACTTCACCTTATCTGAGGGCTGAGGCTTCTTTAACAGCTTCTTCAAGGCACTTTAGGTCTTTACTACACTCTTCTCAAAGTCCAATTCTAATAGCACTCCTGCATTTTAGAGTGCTGTTACAGCAGTACTTTACCCAGCACCAAAATCTTTTTTTTTCCTTAAAAAAATTTTTTTTCTTTGTATGTTCCCATGAACAGAATCTTCATATGTTACCTGTTGTTTCATAATAAATGATCCCAGGGCTTAGCAGCTTAAGACAAGAAATATTTACTATCTCAAGTGCTTGAGCATCAGGAATCCAGGAGTGGTTTAACTGAGTGGTTCTGCCTAAGTTTCCCATGAGGTTTCAGTCAAACTGCTGGCCAGGGCTGCAATTATCTCAAGATTTTACTAGGGCCAATTTATCAGTTTCCATACTCAATCACGTGGTTGCTGGTAGGCCTCAGCCTTCACAGGCTCTTGGCCGGAAGCTTCCATTCCTTGCCATGTGGGCCTCTCTATAGGGCTGTTGACAGCATGGCAGCTTGCTTCTCCCAGAGTGAGTGATCCAAAAAATAGAGTACATACTCAAGACAGAAGCTGCAGTCTTTTTTTTTTTAATTTAAATTTAGAAGTGACATACGATCATTTCTGACATACCCTGTGGGTCACATAGAGGAATTGATGGTGGCGGGAGGCAGACAGGTTCCTAGGTGGGAAGGGACGGGTTCCTGGTGAAACCCCACCTTCAAGCCAGGGATGGCCTGAAGCCTGACTGCCAGGCTGCCAGTTCTGGGTGGAGTTCAGTACCTGGAGTGAAGAACTTCCTTGATGCCTTTCCACTAATCAGATGGTGCTTTTTCCTGACCCAGCCAGACTCAGACTGGTTGGGACTACCTGCCTGCAGATAGGGGCTACCCACTTCAGATCCTCTCTCCTGTGAGAGTTCTTTGGTCACCCAATAAAGCTGTTCTCTGCCTTGCTCACCCTCCAGTTGTCTGTGTAACCTCATTCTTCCTGGATGCTGGACAAGAACTCATGACCCACCAAATGCGGAAGTGAAAGGAACTGTAACACTTTCCTAGCCAGCGGGAACTAAAGGGACTGTAATACGTTCCTGGCTGCCTCACTGAGGTGCAGGCAGTGCCTTGCTTCTGAACCGGGAGTGAAGAGTGGAGACCCTTCTGGGGGTCCAGACCTTGGGATTCTCCGAGCCAGAGGGGTAACACTATAGTTCTCCTGCCCTCTGCCAACACCCGGCTGCCACCCCACGCAACAGGAAGCAGTGGCTAGTCCAGGCCAGCCCAGGAGCCGCAGGCCGGAGCAGGGTGGTAGGACTCAAAGAGCGGCAACACAAATGGGCTGAAACACCACCCCCTGAAATACAGCCCCCCACCCCCCAACTTACTGCTGCAGGTGATGAGAAAGAGAAAAGAGCTGCGGCCCTTCTGGGGGCCCAGATCTCCGGGCTCCCCAAGGCAGGGCTGTGACATGCTGTAACACCATCTTTGGGGCTCTGCAGTTCCTGGTGTCTCTGAACTTTCAGGTACCACTGCGTTCCCCTGGTCCAGATGCTCATGCCCACGGCGGAAGTTGCTTGCAGTAAGTCTGGTCCAGCCACACAGCCTTGCACGGAGCTGGTACCTGTGTCAGTGCCTGGAGCTGCCCACCTGGCCACAGCAGCCTGGCTGTGTGCAGTGACCAGACCCCACACTCGCTTGCTCACAACCACCCCCGCCCGCCACTCCATGCCTGGCTCTCCCTTGGCAGGCATGGGATCCGGGATGGTAGCACTAGCCAAGCTGAGCCTGCTAGGCAAGTTGGCGGAATGAGCCCAGCAGGCGCAAGCAAAACTCAAGCAGAGGTGCCACCAGCAACGAAGGCTTTCACGCTGATGAAGCGACACCCAAAGGTTCCTGTGACATAACCTTGGTACAGTGTAGGAGAGGACTGCCCAGGGTGTAAATAACAGACAGTAAGGAACATTAGGAGCTGTTTTGGTGGCTGACTGTGGCATTTCAATTTTATTCCATCCAATATGTTTTTTCTTTTTTCTTAGACGGAGTCTCACTCTGTCTCCCAGGCTGGAGTGCAGTGGCGTGAACTCAGCTCACTGCAAACTCTGCCTCTCCAGTTCAAGTGATTCTCCTGCCTCAGTCTCCCAAATAGCAGGGATTACAGATGCATGCCACCATGCCCGGCTAATTTTAGTATTTTCAGTAGAGACTGGGTTTTACCATGTTGGCCAGGCTGGTCTCAAACTCCTGACCTCAAGCGATCCACCCGCCTCAGCTTCCCCAAGTGCTAAGATTACAGGCCCGAACTATCACACCTAGCTATTTTGCTTCTTCTTCCTCTTCTCCTCCTTCTCTTCCTCCTCCTCCTCCTCTTCTTCTTCTTCTCCCTCCTCCTCTTCCTCCTCCCCCTCCTCTTCCCCTTCCTCCTCCTCCTTCTGCTTCTTCTTGTTATTATTTTGAGACTGAGTCTCACTCTGTCACCCAGGCTACAATACAATAGTGCAATCTTGGCTCACTGCCACCTCCCCCTCCCAGGTTCAAGTGATTCTCATGTCTCAGCCTCCTGAGTAGCTGCGTTTACAGGCACCACCACTACGTCCAGCTAATTTTTGTATTTTTAGTAGAAAAAGGGTTTCACCGTGTTGGCCAGGCTGGTCTTGAACTCTTGACCTCAAGTGATCCGCCCACCTTGGCCTCCCAAAGTGCTGGGATTACAGGCATGAGCCACTGCTTCTGGCCTTAAGATGGGGTCTCACTCTGTTACCTGGGCTACAGCGCAGTGTGTTATCTCAGTTCACTGCCGCCTCAACATCCCAGGCTCAAGCAAATCTCTTGCCTCAGCCTCACGGTAGCTGGGACTACAGGCATGGAGCACCATGCCTGGCTAATTTTTGTATTTTTTGTAGAGATGAGGTTTCTGTCAATGTGGCCCAGGCTGGTCTCAAATTCCTGGGCTCAAGTCATCCTCCTGGCTAGGTCTCCCAAAATGCTGAGACTATAGGCATGAGCTACTATGCCTGGTTCAACATGTTTTCATTTTTTTTTTTTTTTTTTCTGAGACAGGATCTCGCTTGGTCACCCAGGCTAGAGGGTGGTGGTGGGATCACAGCCCACTGCAACCTCCACTTCCTGGGCTCAAGTTATCCTCCTGCCTCAGGCCTCCAAGTAGCTGCGACTACAGACATGAGCAACCATGCCCGGCTAATTTTTGTAGAGACGGAGCTTTGCCATGTTGCCCAGGCTGGTCTCAAACTCAAGCGACCCGCCCACCTCAGCCTCCCAAAGTGCTAGGATTACAGGCCTGAGCCATTGCACCAAGCCATGTATTTTCTAATTTCCTTTGGACTTCATCTTTGACTCGTGTTTTATTTTGAAGTACTGGGATTGTCTTTTAGTTATCTTTCTGTTATTATTTCTGTTGAATTCTGTTATGGTCATGTAACATAATTTAAATGATTTAAATTCTTCTAAATTTGTTGAGGGTTGTTTTTATGGCCCAGAATATGATGACTCATTGAATGTTGTATGTGCAGTTGAAAAGGACGTTTATTCTGCTGCTGTTGGGTAAAGTGTCATGAAAATATAATTAGGAGAAATTAATGATAGTGCTAAGGTTTTCTATAGTCTTACTTTCTTGGTGTACTTATTTTATTGATTATTGAGAGAGAAGAGTTGAATTCTGTAAGTGCAATATAGATTTTTCTGTTTCTTATTTCAGGTCTACTGGTTTTTACTTCATATATTTTTGAAGCACTGTTGTTAGTATATACACACTTACGATTGTTAAGTCTTCTCGGTGAATTAAACCTTTCATAATTAAGTAATACCCCTTTTCATCTCTGGTAATAGTCCTTCTGAAATCTACTTTGTCTGATATTAATATTGTCACTCCAACTTGCTTTGATTCATGTTTGTATGGTGTATCTTACTCCATTCATTTTTTTTTTTTAGGGTTACAATTCCTCTATACATTCTTTTACTTTTAACCCATATGTTTCTTTATATTTAAAATGGGTCATGTAGACAACATATTATTGCCTCTTACTTTGTTCCCAGTCTGCTAATTTGTCTTTTAATTCGTTGTCTTTTTACTGATACACTGGATTAAAATCTATCATCTTGTTATTTGTTTTCTATTCTTGCATCTGTGTTTTTTTCTTTTTTCTTCCTTGATTTGGATTATGTTTTGAAAAGGGAAACTCCCAATCTCATGGGCGCTGCAAGTAAACAAGATTTATTGCATCTGGTTGAAATAGCCTATTATTCATAGCATAACAAGCAATGTGAACATCAGCATAGTTGTGTTGGTTCTCTAGTCCTACATTCAACAAGTGATGCAGTGAGCCCAGATTCATGGTATTCACAAAGTGGGTTTGCATTGTAGCTGAGGGACCTACACCCAGCACTGTTTATTTTATTTTGTTTATTTATTTATTTGAGACAGGGTCTCATGTGTTGCTCAGGCTGGTCTTGAATTCCTGGGCTCAAGTGATTCTGCTGCCTCAGCCTCCCAAAGTGCTGAGATTACAAGCGTGAGCCACCGCACCCAGCCCCAGGACATTTTATAGCAAGCAGTAAGCAAGCCTGCCTTGGTCTAAGAAATGATATCATCTCTCAAAACTCTAGCTGTACTAACAATCCTGAACAAAGACCCAGGTGAAAGAGAGGTCAGGGCCTTGTGATCTTGACATACTCAGCAAGACATGTTGGACACAAGTGGCCCAAGGAAGAAGCCTCCCAACATTAGAAAAAATTATTACATGTACTTGTTTTCATGTTCAACAGTCACTTTAAAACAATAAACTGTATTATATATATTTAAGATAAACAATATGATGATATGGGATACATAGAGATAGTAAAGTGGTTACTACAGTGAAGCAAATTAACATATCCATCATTTCACATAGTTACCTATCCCAGCATTTTTATGATTCCGTTTTCTGTCTATTATTGGTTTGTTACTTATACCTCCCTTAAAAATATTTTTTGGTGGTTGTTATTTAATTTACTATGTCTTTAATTAATGTCTATCTTCAAATAATGTTATACCACTTCTTACATATCGTAAGAATCCTTTAACATCATATTTCCAATTCCTCCATCTCCTCATTTTTACTGTTGTTATTGTCATACATTTCACTTTTATATATGCTATAAGGCCACAATGCATTGCTTTAGTAAAGCAATTACCTTTTAAGGTGAGTAAAAATGAGAAAGTGTCTCTTAATATTTACCTTTATTCTATCCATTTCCAGAGATCATCATTTCTTTATGTAGATCCAAGTTTCTCTCAGGTATTATATTTCTTCTGCTTACAGAACTTCTATTACATTTCTTATAGTGCTGGTCCACTGGTAATGAATTTTATGTTGTTTTTGTTTTTTTTAATCTGAAAAAGTGTTTGTATTTTCTTCATGTTTGAAAGATATTTTTGCTAGGTATAGAATTCTGGATTGGCAGCTTTTTGTCTTTCAGCATTTTAAAGATATGACTCTGTTATCTTCTGGTCATACATTTTCTGATGAGAAGTCTTCTGTAATTCTTATCTTTGTTCCCCTGTAGGGAGTATGTCTTTTTCCTCTAGATACTTCCAATATTTTCTCTCTATCTTTGGTTTTCAACAGGTTGAATATGATATATTAGGTTGTGTTTGCATGTGCTTATTTGTTGTGTTTGTCTATTGGTATTAAATCTTTTCTGGAGGCTGGGTGCAGCGGCTCATACCTGTAATCCCAGCACTTTGGGAGGCCAAGGTGGGTGGATCACCTGAGGTCAGGAGTTCAAGACCAGCCTGGCCATCATGGTGAAACCCCTTCTTAAAAAAAGAAAAAAAGAGAGAGAGAAAAGAAAATATTTTCTGGATTCTGTGAGTTTCTTGGCTCTGTGGTTAGATATCTTTCATTATTTTTGGAAAATTATTGGCTATTATATCTACAAATGAATATTATATCTATATATATGTATTTTTTTTCTCTGTTTCTTCTCCTTCTGGGATGTAAATTACTTATATGTTAGCTATTGGATATTTGTTCTGGTTTTTGTTTGTTTCACTCTTTTCTCTTTCTGTTTCAGTTTGAGTAGTCTCTGTTGACCTGTCTTCAAGTTCACTGGTTCTTTCCTCAGCTATACTGAGTTTACTGACTGATGTGGTTTGGTTGTGTCCCCACCCAAATCACATCTTGAATTGTAGTTCCCATAATCCCTACGTGTCATGAGAGGGACCAGGTGAGGATAATTAAATCATGAGGGTCATTACCCCATCCTGGTCTCATGATAGTGAGTTAGTTCTTGCAAGATCTGATGGTTTTATAAAGGGCTTCCCCCTTCACTGAGTACTTCTCCTTACTGCTACCATGTGAAGAAGGACATGTTTGCTTCCCCTTCCACCATGATTGTAAGTTTCCTGAGGCCTCCCCAGCCCTGTGGAAAAGTGAGTCAATTAAACCTTTTTCCTTTGTAAACTACCCAGTCTCGGATGTGTCCTTATAGCAGTGTGAGAACAGACTAAGACAGTAAATTGGTATTGGTACAGTGGGGTGCTGCTATAAAGATACCTGAAAATGTGGAAGCAGCTTTGGAACTGGGTAGCAGACAGAGGTTGGAACAGTTTGGAGGGTTCAGAAGAAGATAGGAAAATGTGGGAAAGTTTGGAACTTCCTAAAGTCTTGGAGCGCTCAAAAGACAGGAAGATGTGGGAAGGTTTGGAGCTTCCTAGAGACTGTTGAATGGCTTTGCCTAAAACGCTGAGAGTGATATGGATAATGAAGTCTAGGCTGAGGTGATCTTGGATGGAAATAAGGAACTAGTTGGGAACTGAAGTAAAGGTCACTCTTGCTATGCAAAGAGACTGGTGGCATTTTGCCCCTGCCCTAGAGATCTGTGGAACTTTGAACTTGAAAGAGATGATTTAGGGTTTCTGGCCGAAGAAATTTCTAAGTGGCAAAACATTTAAGAGAAAGCAGAGCATAAATGTTTGGAAAATTTGCAGACTGATGATGCGATAGAAAAGAAAAAACCACGTTCTTCTGGGGAGAAATTCAAGCCCCTTATAGAAATTTGCATAAGTAACAAGGAGCCAAATGTTAATCACCAAGACAATGAGGAAAATGTCTCCAGGACATATCAGAGACCTTCACAGCGGCCCCTCCCAACATAGGCCCAGAGGACTAGAAGGGAAAAATGGTTTCCTGGGCCAGGTCCAGGGCTCCCCTTGCTGTGTGCTGCCTCCAGACTTGATGCCCTGCATCCCAGCCACTCCAGCCATGGCAAAAAGGGGCCAAAGTACAGCTCAGGCTGTTGCTTCAGAGGGTGCAACCCCCAAGCCTTGGCATCAAAGGCCTCCAACTTCGCTGAGCACTTCTCCTTGCTGCCGCCATGTGAAGAAGGACATGTTTACTTCCCCTTCTGCCATTATTGTAAGTTTCCTGAGGCCTCCCCAACCCCATGGAACAGTGAGTCAATTAAACCTCTCTCCACTATAAATTACCCAGTCTCAGATATGTCCTTATAGTAGCACGAGAAAGGACGAGTGTACTGATAAGCCTGTCAACAGCATTCTTCAAATCTGTTATGTATATGTGTTTTTTCTCATTTCTATATATCTCTTTTTTTGGTAGTCTTCATATTTCTGCAAAAAATTCTTTTCTGTTCGTTAGTATTGTCTACATTTTCCACAAAAGCCTTTCATATTCACATATTACTTGTAGTTGTCTTAAGTTCTCTGTCAGATAACTACAGCATCTGGGTCTTGTACCTGGTCTTTTTTTTTTTTCTCTCTCTCTCTCACTCTGTCTCTTTCTGTTTCTCTCTTGAATATAAAAACAGGGCCTCACTATATTGCCCAGGCTGGTCTTCAGATTCCTTTCCTTGAGTAATCCATCTGCCCTGGCCTCCCAAAGTGCTGGATTAGAGGTATGAGCCACCACACCTGGCCTGCTTTGTCTCTTGACAGGTTTTTTGTTTGTTTGTTTTGTTTTGTTTTGGTATTTTAAAATTTGTGGGGTTTTTTTTTTTTTTTTTCCAGAGATGGGAGTTCTGCTCTTGTCAACCAGACTGGAATGCAACGGCATACAGTAATCTCAGCTCACTACAACCTCCACCTCCCAGGTTCAAGCAATTCTCCTGCCTCAGACTGCCGAATAGGTGGGATTATAGGCACCTGCCATCACGCCCAGCTAATTTTTGTATTTTTAGTAGAGATGGGGTTTCACCATGTTGGCCAGGCTGGTCTCGAATTCTGGACCTCAGGTGATCCATCCATCTTGGTCTTTCAAAGTGTTGAGATTACAGGCGTGAGCCACTGCACCTGGCCTGTGTTGTAATTTTTTTATTGAGTTTTGGCCACAGTGTTTAGTAAGGACTGAGTTTATTATTATTTATGCCTAGAAATTGTAATATCTCCTAGGCTATTAGTGTGGAGAATTCAGTCAATTTTTTCAGGAATTGAACGAGGTCTGAATTTTGTTGTTTCTATGATTACTTCAGTGTCTATATCGCCTACAGATTCTATATAGTCATGCTAGCTACACTGGGTCTTTAGTGATTCCATAAAAATTTTGGCCTGGCATATTGGCTTATATCCATAATCCCAGCACTCTGGGAGGCTGAGGCAGAAGGATCACTTGTGGCCAGGAGTTGGAGACCAGCCTAGACAACATAGCAAGACCCCATCTCTACCCCCTCAAAAACAGAAAATTAACCATGTGTGGTGATGTACATTTGGGGAAGCTGAAGTGGGAGGATACCTTGAGCTCAGGAGTTTAAGGTTATAGTGAATCGTGATTGCACCACTACACTTCAGCCTCTGGACAGTGTGTGAGACCTTGTCTCTAAAAAATAAAAACATAAACATTAGCTGAACTTTTCTTACATACTTGCAAGGAGAGCTTGTCTTTCTCCTGCTACACAACTGAACGAGTGCCTGCATCCCATCTCTTCTTGGAGGCTCCTGTCCTTCTTTGGAATGCAGTTTAATTGGTTGCTCTGCAACCTCAGGTCTCTGATAAGTTTGACAAAAGTTGTGATTTTGTACATTAACCAACAGTTTCTAAAACTTAGTAGTGTGGTAATGATGTTCTTCCCGCTTTCTGCATCCTAGATGGAAGCCAGAGTCTAAGTCCGTCTACCTTTTCACAGTGCTTTTCAACATTTTGGCCACCCACTCCTGGCCTGCTGCCTGGTCTTTCTCTTAGGTGACACCCTTCCAGCTTAGCCCCCTGAAATATTTTCAGGTTACATGTTTCCTCCTCTCCATTCCTTCTTTATGGTAAATATCTGGCAAAGAGAAGGGACAGAGGTTCCTGATCTTTCATCATCTTGGGCTCAAAATAATCCATGGAGTCGTGTTCTCAAGGATATGTCTGGGCTGGTGTGGTGGCTCATTCCTGTAATCACAGCACTTTAGGAGGCTGAGATGGGTAGATCACTTGAGGCCAGGAGTTCAAAACCAGCCTGGCCAACATGGCAAAACCCCATCTCTATTAAAAATACAAAAATTAGCAGGGGAATAGGGGCACATGCCTGTAATTCCAGCTACTCAGGGGGCTGAGGTAGGAGAATTGCTTGATCCCATGAGACGGAGGTTGCAGTGAGCTGAGATTGTGCTACTGTACTCCAGCCTGGGCCTGGGCGACAGAGCGAGACTCTATCTAAAAAAAAAAACAAACGAAAAGAAAGTATACATCTCCGAAAATGGGGACATGACTTTGGGAGCTAAGTTCTCATCCACTGTACTCCTGACTTGGCCTCATTTTTCTGTGCTAGAAAATTAGATGAAGTATCTATTCATTAATGAGAAATAAGAATCAAACCAACCCACTGAAATATTTCTTAGATGAAAACTATAACAGGATAAAAGGGGAACAGGCTGGGAGTAGTGGTTACAAACAGTCTCTGGAGGCAGCCTACCTGGGCTTAAATTCCAGTTCCATCACTTACTAGCTTTAGGGCTTGGGACAAGTTCCTTCACCTCTCTGTATCTCAATTTCTGTATATGTAAAGTGGAAACAGCAAGAGGATTAAAAGGGTTAATTTTTGTAAAGTTTTATAATAGTGACTGGCACATAAACTCTGTGGAAGTGTTAACAATTAGGGCTTACTTCCTACAGTTTCAGAAACTGGTGGAAGAGAGCAGTTCTCTCCCTTTCTCAGACCCCATTACAATCAAAACAGCTAATGATTACTGAGCATTTCCAAAGTGCCCAAGTCCTGGAACTAAGCGTTTTATACAAATTACCTCATAAGAGGGAGGGATTAATTATTCCTATTTAATAGGTAAGAGATCAAGGATCAGAGAAGTGTTTACCCAGCCGGCTAGAGGCAGCAATAGGTTTACAACCCAAGACAGTCTGACTGCAATGCCTGTGCTCTTAACCACTGCATTTGATGCCTCCCGCAAACTAGTTTCCATGCTTGTAAACTAGTGGGAAAGTTGCATGCTGTATTTATCTCACAGGGTTGTTTTGAGAGCCCAGTAATATGAGGCAGTGCTTTAGGTATTTGTACAGAATGCTGGTCCCCTGTCAGGGAAACCTGAATGTGTCAATGATTTGTTCACACTTCCCTCCCTCTGCACATGCCCTTCCCCCTCTTTTCTGCTTGTCGAACTCAAGTCTTTCAAGACTTAGCTCAGATATCAGCGCCCGGATTTTATTCTAACAATGGAGGGATTTGGGCAACGGCGGAGGTGGGGGGGGAGGCGGGGCGGCGTGAGGGGGCACATTAGACTTGGACTCTGAAATAACAGCCGACTTGCAATGCAGGGAATGGAGTGTAGCCAGGCCGGAGTGAGTACAAGAAAACCGGAGAGAAGGCTACTGCATTAGGAGCCCAGGCGGGAGATGTTGGGGCAAACGGAAGGAATGGTGGACTGGAAAGATATTTAGGAAGGAGAATCGACAGGAAATGGAGGTGTATTTTTGAGGGAGAGGGAGGTGGCAAGGATGACTCCTAGTTCCTGGCTTGCTCGCGGGTGTTTGTCGAATGAATGATCCAGTGACCCTACGGCAGAAGTATCTCAGAGAGATCCCCCAACTTCCCTCCCCGCACCCGTCCCCACGCTGCTTTCAGAGCAATGACTATAAGGGGATGGCTGGAAGGGAGGAGGAAGGGAATGGCCACGGAGTCTTGTTCCAGGAGCTGCTATACTGGACACTTCTAGCACTGGTCTGAGCCAGGAGTCTGAGCCAGGAGGCGCTGCGAAGAGGGCAAACTTTTCTCCTCTCACAGTTGCCGCCTCGCCCCTCCACCCCTCCAGGCCGGCAGTGCAGCGCCCCTCGTAGCACCGTGGAGGTGCTGGCACCTGGCCGGCGTCTGGGGGCGCGGCGCAGGGGCCCACCCCTCCAGCCCTGACCCGCCCGGCCCGGCGCCCACCCCGCCCAGTGCACTGGTAGGTTGGGCGGCGGCTCTGTCTAGTCCCAGAGTCAGGAATCGGGGGCAACCAGCTGGGCGAGTCCCAGGGCAGGGGTCCTCTGCTGCTGTGCACCTGCCCTGCTGGGCGGCACCGGGTCAGTGCCCTGCAGGTCCCCACCCTCTCTTTCCCTCGTGAGTCCTCTGGAGAAGTGCGCGCGTGTAAGTGTGGCAAGTGTGGCCAAGGGTGCCGGAGGCAGGGTTCGGGTGCGTAGTCGTTGCGTGGGCGCTGCCCAGCAGGCTCAGAGCATCAAGTGTGCGTGGGCAGAGTCGGCGCGGGTGCCCGCTGCGGGTCTGCGCGGGGCGGGGGCGCAGCAAGTGCATCCGAGCAAGCAGAGGCAAGCGCACCGGCGTCGGCGGCGGCGAGGGTGGTGCAGCGGGGCCCGGCTGGGCGGAGGGAGGAAGGATGCGTGCGGGTAACTTTTTGACCGCCTTGGAAGTACCAGTAGTCGCGCTCGCAGGGGCTGCCGCAGGCCGCCGGGCAAGCGGCGAGCGAGTGCGCCCGCCACCACCCCTCCCCCACTTCCGCCTCCCGCCTCTTCCTCGTTCCCGGCTCCCAGGGCCCGTCGGTCCCCCGGGAGCCCTGGAGGCGCAGCCCCACCCCGGCCGGCGCGGCTCGCTCCCACGCCCCCGCCGCCGCCTCGCCGGAGCGGACGGACTGAGTCAGCGGGGGCGCAGGCGCTGCAGGTAGGGGCTCCGTCGGCGGTGGGCGCAGGTGCCTCGGGGGATTGCGGAGGGGACCGGAGCACGAGGGGAACGGCCTGGGGGGAGCGCCCTCCCCCCCTCCTCCTTCCTCCGCCGACGCCTCGTGTCCCTTTTTAGGGAATTTTTTCCCTCTTGCCGGCTCCAGTGCGGGTGGGGCTCAGACCGAGAGGGAGTTCTCCATTTCGCTGGCTCGTGCCCGGCCCCTGGCAGACTCCTGCCCCCAAATCTCTTCACCCTCTCCCCAGCACCTACAGTCGCGTAAACAACTCCGTTTCTCCAGCTCCGGGCTCCGCGGCCCCCCAGGGGGCAGCTCCTTCAGTCTCGTGAGATCAGTGGGGCTAGGGGGAGGGGAAAAGACAGGGGGCGTCCTGGAGCCCCTGACCCCCGTCCGCTTCCCCCACCTCGACCTCTCCTTTCCCCTCCCCGCTTCTGGAGCACTGGCTCCAGGGGCCCTGGGTATTTTTAGCGTTGTGACCTGGGCGGCAGCTCTAAGAGCCTTTCCCTGGAATCGGCGTCAGCACCTCGCTCTTCCGCGGCCGGCCCGCGGCCGCTCGGTCTCTCCACACTTCATTGGCCCTGCCTTGTCCACTCGGGGTTGGGTCCCTCTCCACCTCCGCGGCGCCCGTGGAGCTGGCCAGGGTCTGGGATACGCTGGGTGCAGATGAGGTGGGGAAGGCAGTCTGCGGAGGATGACGTCTGATCCTCAAGCTGGAAACTCTCCTGCCTCTGGTGATGGGCTCAGAGCAGAACACCGGGAAGGAGAGGAGCAAATGGGAGTGAATGCACCGGCCTGGGCTGGCCCATAGCCTCAGTGCTCTGGCTGGCTCGCCGCTTCTCAACCCTAGGGGTCAGAAAGCCTGCTCTGAACTGGACCCAGGACCCGCCTTTCCAATTGCTCCTCGCTGACTAATGGGGAGATAAGTCAGTGGGATGTGTCCGAGGAGGGGGACAGATAAAGAACTGTGGGAATTCAAAGGAAAGATGGTCGTCTCCTAAATAGCTCACCTTCACAAGCAGGGTCTTGTATTTGAGGCAGGTAGGTTGATGATGCCATTTTCAGATGGGGAGACTAAGACCAGAAAGGTGACAGAGGCAGAACCTAGTCTGGAAGTCAGGTCTGTGACTTCAGAGCAAGGCTTGGAGTGGATGGCACACACGTGTGTGCACGTGTGTGTGTGTGTATGTGTGTGTGTAGTAAGGGAGGGGCGCGGGAGGGGTTGCTTTATCCTGTCTGGGTTTTGAAGGATGGGAAGGAGTCACAGCTGCAGCACTGGAGGAAGGGAACCCTCCACCCTGAAATCTCTGTCTCTAACCTGTCCTGCCCCTGGCCTTCTGAGGCAACAGGGTCTATTAAGGGGAAAAAGTACCTCCTCCATTTATTCTGAACCAACTCCTGTAATCCCTCTAACCCCTCTCAGGAGGACATGATAGGGAGAGTTGGACACTGTGTTCGCTGAATACAGAGTACCTCTCTTGTGGTGCCTGGAACTGGCATCCCCTTTGTGCAGCTAGGGCAAGCCCCGCCTCTGCATGAGACTTGGTTTGTGGGACACACTTGGTTTTGGGGGAAGGGGAAAGAGGTCGCCAAGGGCAGAGGTGTCCAGGCTGGAGCCAGGGGCCCCACTGCTGGGATGCTGGCTGCAGTGGGGCTCCCTGAGCCCAGGCCCCTGCCCCCATCTTCTCTTTTGACTTTGCAGCTGTACTTGTCTTGCTCCTCTACCCGCAGGAGCTGACATGGACCCAAATCCTCGGGCCACCCTGGAGCGCCAGCAGCTCCGCCTTCGGGAGCGGCAGAAATTCTTCGAGGACATTTTACAGCCAGAGACAGAGTTTGTCTTTCCTCTGTCCCACCTGCATCTCGAGTCACAGAGACGTAAGTCCCAAGTCCTGAGGAGAGGGACTAGGGTAGGGCAGGGAGGATGTCCTGGGGGTCCTGAATCTTGTGGGACTCTCTCCCCTCTGGTTTTTAGAAGCCCTCTCTACTTCTAACTTGGGACCTGACATGGAACTCTCACTGTCCTGGTGTGTAGCCTGGGTCCTCCTGACTTGCTCCTTCTTGATCCACAGCCCCCATAGGTAGTATCTCATCCATGGAAGTGAATGTGGACACACTGGAGCAAGTAGAACTTATTGACCTTGGGGATCAGGACGGAGCAGATGTGTTCTTGCCTTGCGAAGATCCTCCACCAACCCCCCAGTCGTCTGGTATGCCCCTCTGCTTTGGGGACTTCAGTGCTAGTCAGCTAGAGCCGGATGTCAGGCTCTAAAATGAGGCTGCAAGGCTGGGCTGGGAAGTATACAAGTAAGGGCTGGAAGTGGGTGTTTCCACCAACGAAACAGCTGCCTGTTTTGATTTTAGGGAAGTTAACCATGAGGGGGAACTGGGTTACACATCTCCAATCCAAAATTCTAGAAATGGCCAATCTCTTCTTTAATTTTACATTTGTTAGATTAATATAATTAGTCACTATAATTAAAATAATGTGAAAATAGAATTTTTACATTTGGCAACTTAAGTAGTTTTAGTCATTATAATGATATTAATATTTATTGAGTACTTTAATAGGTTCCAATACTGTACTAAAGTACTTTACATATATTCTCTCAATCCTCACAATGTCCCATCAGGGTAGGTGATATAATCCCCATTTTATAAACAGGAAATTAGGCTCAGAGAAGTTAAGTTGCATTGTTGCCAGAAGGTAGATAGACTGGAATTCATGTTTGTCTGACTCCAAAGCCCATATGCTTAACTTGTAAGATAGATATTCTTTTAATTAAAACTGCTACTATTTATTGATGGCTTACTATGCCACACATTTTATAAGCATTCTTAGGTTTTAGTCCCAAAATGCTTTGGGGATGTAGGTATCCCTTTCATTTTGCCGAGGAGGAGCAGAGTCCTTGAAAGGGAAAGTGACTTGCTCAAAGCCACTCTGCAGCAGTAAGTGATGCAGGTGGAACTTGAACTCTTGCATTGATTGACCCAACTCTAAGAACCCAGACATGGCATAATGACATAGAAGGGGCTGGCAGTCAGGAGATGATGGTCTTAATCCTGGCTCTTTGCTGGACTGGCAAAGTCACTTTGGATAAGCCTCTGCCCCTCTGTAGGCTTTAGTTTCTTCTGGCCAGATAATCTGTAAGAGTTCTCTGAAGCCCTGTTTGTGGCCTGACCAGCTTTCTCTCTGGGCAGGGGTCGACAGCCATTTGGAGGAGCTGAGCCTGCCAGTGCCTCCATCAGACAGGACCACATCTAGGACCTCCTCCTCATCCTCTGACTCCTCCACTAATCTGCACAGCCCAAATCCAAGTGATGATGGAGCAGACACGCCCTTGGTACAGTCGGATGAAGAGGAGGAAAGGGGTGATGGAGGGGCAGAGCCTGGAGCCTGCAGCTAGCAGTGGGCCCCTGCCCTGCCTACAGACTGACCATGCTGGCTATTCTCCACACAATACCGTAGACCCAGCCAGAGCTTTCTGGGAGAAGACCAGACTCTTGACTTGTAGTAGGCACCAGAGGTGGGAAGGATGGTGGGATCGTGTACCTTTCTAAGAATTAACCCTCTCCTGCTTTACTGCTAACCTTTTTCCTGCTTCAACTCTCCCACCAGTTTTTAGCTAACTCCTGAGATAGGATTTCCAAGTGAGGAGAGAGAAGATGAGGTTGGACAAGATATCACTGCTTTTCTTAGCACTCTTCCCTCCCCCAAACCATCCTGTAGTCTTCTAATAGCGTCTCTCAAACATGTATCTCTAGATGGACGTGAACTCCTTAACACATCAAGTGAGGCGGTACTCAAGCCATGCTGCCCCCTTACATCCTTTTTGGAACAGAGCACGGTATAAATAATAAACAAATAATCATATGCCAACTATTCTACTTCATTTTTCACATCGCAAATATATCAAACCCACTACAGGTATATGTCTTTAGCTCTCTAACCAATCCCATATTCCTGTCACTCATTCATTCATTTAGTCAAGAAATATTTATTGAACACCCACACTGGGCATCTGGAATACAGTTTAGAGCAAGACAGGCTGTACTGTATACCTGCCTTCATAGAGCTTACTGTTTATGGAGGAGAAAATCAAGTAAATGCTGCAATTCACAGTGTAATAAATAGCATGATGAGGAACTACTCTGGCACCAGAAAATAGGGGCATCTTTTGTATGGTCACTGAAGAGCTGTTTTTAGCTGAAGGATGATTGGGAGTTAGCCAGGCAAGGTCCATAAGCCAGGCAGATGAGCAGCTCGTGAAGACTTTAAATAGAGAGAGCATATGCTTGAGAAGCTGAAAAACACTGCGTTTGAGTGAATTGTTGGATTCGAGGAAATGAAGGGAGAGATAAGACTGCCAAAGTTCAGGTTGTAAAATGCGTTGAAGCCTGGATTGCTAGTGAAAGATCATGACTTAAGATATAAAGTTGTTTCCTCATATAGAGGTAAAAAGTACAGGGCTACATGAAAGTTCCATCGTTACTGAGCACTGGGCTCCTTTTTTGCTCTTTTGCACATGGCTTGCATTCTTAATGATACCTCACGTCTAAAGTGGCTGTCAAAGCCCCAGCCATCATGACCTTGAGACTGGCAGAAAGCAGGAGAGGAAACGGGGGATGGACAGAGGGCACAGCCAGTCTATTCCAGTCTATTTAGGAAGAAAATTTTGGAAGTTCTTTTTTTTTTTTGAGACTGAGTCTCACTCTGTCACCCAGGCCGGAGTGCAATGGTGCGATCTCAGCTCACTGCAACCTCCACCTCCTGGGCTCCCGGGTTCAAGCATTTCTCACGTCTGAGCCTCCTGAATATCTGGGACTACAGGCACACACCACCACGCCTGGCTAATGTTTGTATTTTTAGTAGAGATGGGAGTTCACCATATTGGTCAGGCTAGACTCGAACTCCTGACCTCATATGATCCACCCACCTTGGCCTCCCAAAGTGCTGGGATTACAGGCATAAGCCACTGTGCCCAGCCAAATTTTTGGAAGTTCTAATCATTAGCATCTACTTCCATCTTCCATCTCATTGGCCAGAACTTGGTAACACTGAGAAATGTGTCATTTGTAAACCTTTTATAGACATAGGGACATAGCATTATCCAGAAAAGAAGAAGTCTGGCCTTTGGAAAGAAAATAATCCTCTCAAGTCACTGAATTTGCCATAGTATCTGATTTTGGTACCACCTGTCAGCACCCTGGCTGCTGAGCAGACAGTCCTTTAACAATGCACACTGCTGTCTTCATAGAATTGTTTTGTTGCTAAGGGACAAGAGAACAGTAGTCATTGGGTAAGTAACCAGCAGTCTACTTGTTAGAAGCCACATTAAAGACTTTGAACTTTATTGGGAGTAATGAATTACAAGTTATTGGATTTGCTTGTTAAAAAGCCAAGTCTAGCTGCAGTGTAGAGAACATACTGGAGAAGGACAGGCTCAAGACAGACTAATACACAGCAATCCATGCAAGAGGTAACGGTGGCCTACAACACAGTGGTGATGATTAACTTAATTGGGTCAGTGGGATATAAACAACATGATGCATTCAATAAATACTAAATGTGGGTATTTAACGTGCAAGATACTGAGCATGGCCTTATGGATGTAGTAATGGCAAAAA
>NW_016107447.1:1357172-1381698 GCF_001604975.1 Cebus imitator
ATCTCTGCTGTCATGGAGTTTACAGTCTAGTGGGGGCCCAAATGTAAAATTACAAGTGTTGCTAGTGCCAGGAAGGAGTTAAGCCTATGAAAGGTCACAGGGGTGTTTCCCTTAAGGAAATAGCATTTGAACTAAACTAAGATCTGAATGATGAACTGGAGGAAACTAGGGGAAGAATAGCTGGCAGGGCTCCTTGTGGAGTTCTAATTGGGGGAGACCAGAGTGGATGCCTGGACACCAGAGGATGACTGCAGCTGTCCAGAAAAGAGATAATGGATGAGGGTGGAGGTAGGGAGGATGGAGAAAAGTTGAAGGAATGCAGAGAGATTTAGGAGGCAAATTTCTAAAAATTTAACAGGTGGGTATGAGAAAGAAAGGGGTCAAGGGTGCTGCCATTGTTTCTGCCTCCTGCAACAGGATAATTTGCTGAGACGGAAAATGAGGTTGGACAAGATGCCACTGCTTTTCTTAGCACTCCCCCCCCCAAAACCATTCTGTAGTCTTCTTTTTTTTGAGACAGTCTCGCTCTGTTGCTCATGCCGGAGTGGCATGATCTTGGCTCACTGCAACCTCCTCTGCTTCCCAGGTTCAAGCAATTCTCCTGCCTCAGCCTCCTGAGTAGCAAGGATTACAGGTGCCCGCCACCAGGCCTGGATAATTTTTCTATTTTTAGTAGAGACGGGGTTTCCCCATGTTGGCCAGGCTGGTCTCAAACTCCTGACCTCAAGTGATCCACCTGCCTCAGCCTCTCCAAGTGCTAGGATTACAGATGTGAGCCACTGCACCCAGCTAACCATCCTATAGTCTTCCAGTAGAGTCTCTCAAACCAGTGTGCCTAGATAGACATGAACTCCTTAGCATGTCAAGTGAGGCAGTACTCCAGCCATGCCGCCTTCTTATATCCTTTTTGGAACAGAGGGCTAGTTACTCAGATGGGCGGTTTCAGAACCAGGTTTGAGAAGAGGGCCATAAGTTTGGTTTGGGAAATGTTGAGTTTAATATGTCTTTGAGACATCCAGGAGGATAGGTTGAGTAGGCCCTTGTACCCATGCATATGGAATTTAGATAAGAGGATTGAGCTGGAAAAAGACATCGATCAGTTCTCAGAGTATAGGAGGTAAGTGAAGCCATGGGTGTGAATGATGGGAGAGAATGCCCAGAGAGAGAATGCTGAATAAAAGGAGAGGTTATAGGACCCAGTCTTAAGGAACATCAACTCATTTCTCACATTAAAAAAAAAAAAAATTCCGCCTCCCTTCATACATTAAATACCACCCATGGTATTTAGTGGGTGACTTTCAGCCAAAATCCTAAAGCATTTTGTGCCACCCAAGGCTGAGTGACAAGGCTGCTGCAGTCTTCCTATTGTCCCAACCTGCTCTCACCCCTGCAGGAGGCCAGTGTAAGTATCTGTTCCTAAGTACTTATTCCTAACACTAGTGAGAAACTTGTGGGAACTCCAGTGAAGTAAGAGTGTCCACCAGCCATTCTCTGTCTCCAAGAAGCTTATGGAGTGAATACCTTCTGTGCAATAGCCTCTAGATCCAAGTTGAGATCATCCACTGAGCTGGGCCAGGGCCCAATCCTCTATTTACTTTTGGGGTGTTTTGGGTTCCTTATGACCTTGCTGCACACAGAAGACATCATCTCTGTCCTCTTATGCCTTCTCTCCTTCCTTCCTTTAGAGTAGAAATGTCTACCTCCTGTCTGACTGTGGCTGAGCCATCTCTTGGGCTGCGGCCCTTGATCCTTACAGCTTTGCTGTGCAGGGCTTCTCAGCTCCCAGGATCACCCCCCTTCCTTCCATGGCAAATGATGAGAAGCTAGACTGGTGTGGTTGCTGTCAACATGTCAATAAATCTCTTAGTACCCCAGGCACACAATGCGAAGATTGTGGGGAGCCTGCCTGGGGAGAGGAATTTACAGCTCTCTAGAGAAGTAGAATTGTTTGTGAGTCTACTTGGAGTCTTCAGCTTGGCTGCTATGAGCCCCAGCCCTGCCTGGAAAAGTCTAATGTCAGCTGAGACCCCAGGACTACTTCCTAGTTGGGACAATAACCTTTTCTCCTGCCAAACCACAGGGGCTTGGCTGGCCTTCAGAACCACCATCTCCAGCTGACTATTTTTTGTTTCTTTGGTTTTTTTTTTTTAAAAACTTATTATGGGGGTTTCAAACATACAACAAATATAGAAAGATGTTCCCATCATATAGCTTCAAAAACAATCAACATAGTACCAAGATTGTATCATCTATTCACCACATATTTTTGGTGGAAAGATAGTTATGATAACTGTTGAAAGAAAAAGATTATAAAATAACATACTTGCTATGCTCACTTTTTAAAAAATGATAATCTTCAGATTCACCATTTGATTATAGTGTCGCATTAAAGTTAAACCACGATTTATGTCAGCCCAGAGCCTAGCTGTCTCGTTTCTGAGGCCACACAGTGCCTTTGGAGATGGAAGGATGATCTGGAGCCAACTCTAAGTCAAGGAGCAGTCTCCAAGCCACAGCATGGCTTCTGATATTTGCACGGACTTGTTATAGGATGGACATCCTGACACACACTGGAAAGGAGGGACTACAGCTCAGAAAAAGATTCCTTATAAGGCTCACACTGTAGCAACCCCAGGAGTGCACAGAACTTGACACTGAACAGCATGGCAGAATGGAGAATATACAGAACTGCACTATGATGTCATCTTGTTTGCTCATTCATTCACACATTACTGAGCATCTACTAGCTCTTCCAGGAGCAGACATAGCCACAGATAATGGAAAGAGAATGTGATGAGGGATGCAGCAGAAGTACATGAAGCCACCAGAGGAGGAGAAGGTAGAGGTGGCTGAGTCCTGAATGATAGAGACAGGCAATTTCAAAAGGAAAACACAGAAGTACAAAATAGTCATAATGATGGCAGCTACCTTTAAAAAATTATTATTTTGAGGTTTCATAGTGTAGACTATAGTCCTAGCTCCATCACCCATTGTGATCTTTATTATCTCAGTTTCTGTACTTTTATTTCTTAATAACATTCAACCCTATCACCTGGGCACTATTATCTAAACAGAGATGTTATCTAAACAGAGGTAACAGTGCCAAGGTAATAGGGTTGAGTGTTATTACTAAGCACTTGGTACATTCCATATGCTGCATGTACATAATTTCTCATCTTAACAACAATCCTGAAAGTAGGTTTCTTCATTTTACAAATGAAGAAAAGTGACACTTGGGTCACTTTAATCCATATCATGCTCATATGGATTAAAGGCTGGCATAGGCATTTGGACTCCTGTCATTCTGACATCTAAGCCCATGGCCTTCCTAATATGTCATGTCTAATGGGGCAGGAACACTGAATGTAGGTAGAATGAGGACATAAGGAGATAAAGACATCTTTTTGACATTTCCTTTCTGGCTGATTGGGGCATATCTTAGCAGACCTGCCTGACACCAAATTTGGCTCTTTCTGGAAGTGTGGCCATGAGTTTTACCAAGAGACTGTTCATGAAATCCTTCATGAATGTTTCCCATAGGGCAGGTGGAAAAACTAAAGCATGAATTTAACTCTGGAACTCCTAAAACTCAATAAAAAGACAAGCCAGTAAACAAAGGGGTGGGGTGCAGAAGACTTTAACAGACCTTAAACACACACACACATACACACACACAACTTATAAATGGCCAATAAGCACAAGAACAGATGCATAACATTGTTAGTTATCAGGGAAATGCAAATTAAAACCACAATGAGCAACCACTACATACATACCCAAGTGGCTAAAAGTAGAAAGTACAAAAAATTAGAAACATCAAATGCTAACCAGGATGTGGAGCAATGGGAACTCATAGTTCATGGAAACATGATACATTTTGGAGAAAGGTCTGACAGTTTCTTATAAAATTAAATATACACCTGTTCTTTGACCCAGAAATTCCACTCTTAAATACCTAGCCAAAGGATATGAGAAATACACATCTACAAAGGAACTTGCACAGACAGCAGTCTTGTTTATAATAACCAAAAACTTTAAAGGTGCCCATCAACAGTTGAATGGATAAATTCATACTACTATGCAGTAATAAAAAAGAATTGTGGATACATGCAACAACATTGGTGATTCTCAAAAACATTATTCCCATGAGAAAAAAAAAAAAAGCCTTACACAGTATATATACTATATGATTTCATTTATATTTAATTCTGGAACAGACCAATCTATTGTGGGGAAAAAATCAGAATAGTAGTTGCCTTTGGAAGGTGGTAGAGGAGTAGGGATTGACTAGGAAAGAGTGCTGGCCAATTTTCTGGGGTTTTAGAAATGTTCTGTATCATGACAGGAGTCCAGGTTACACAGGTGTGTGCATTTGTCAAAACTCAGTGAATGTGTACTTTGGATTTGTTCGTTTCACTGTATGTGAATTTTACATCAAAAGAAAAATGCAATCAAATACTGAACTCTAATTTTATGCATGCTGAACTACGTAAAATGTACCACTGTCTACAATTTAAAGTGCACCAAAACACAAGATGGACTGATGGATGTATAGACAAATATATGGTAAAGTACAAATACAGTTAAACATAAATGGTAGAATCTAGGTTTCTAGGTGATAGGAAACAGGTTCATTATAACAGGGGCTCATTCTTTCAATTTTGCTGTATGTTTGAACATCTTCATAATAAAAGAACCAGTTATCTGGGGGTTTTGCAGCAAATGGAGACACTAGAAGCTAAGAGGGGCACGAGGTTCCTCTTACCTTGGGAAATGCAAATTAAAACCACAATGGTTTTCCCAAAAGTAATTGACCTTTTTCAGTCAATGTTTCCTCAACTATTAAATGGGTAAAAGGGCAGTGGCGGAGCTTCATATTATTAAGCATGTCCTGGTGGGTGGAAACGCCTTTAACTGGGTGCGGCTTCAAGCTGGTTACTCGCCCTGCCTACTCCCTCTCATGTCCTCGCGGTGCCCCTTTAGACCCACCAGCTCGAAGACAATCTTCGCGACCTGCGCAGGCGGTCGCTCTGATAACCGCATCCCGGTTTCCGGGACGGTACCGGAAGTTACTTCCCATACGCCTTTCCTATTGGATGCCGGCCTTTCATGGGGCCTAGCGCCGCTGGGTAGGCGGAAGTAGCCGCAGGCATGGCGGCGGCCATGCCGCTTGCTCTGTTTGTCCTGCTGCTTCTCGGGCCCAGCGGCTGGTGCCTTGCAGATCCCCAGCGCGACAGCCTGCGAGAGGAGCTTGTCATCACCCCGCTGCCTTCCGGGGATGTAGCCGCCACATTCCAGTTCCGCACGCGCTGGGATTCGGAGCTTCAGCGGGAAGGAGGTGAGGGCGCTAGATCTGACCTGAGAAAGATTTCAGTAGTACCTGCTGGCTGGCTGTAGGTTGGAGGCAAACCATGGGGGCGGAGTCTAATTCCTGGGTGGAGTTCTGGATCCTGGGTGTGGACCCCGACGAGGTGGGGATCGTCACTCACCTGCTCCCTTCTCCCCAGTATCTCATTACAGGCTGTTTCCCAAAGCCCTGGGGCAGCTGATCTCCAAGTATTCTCTACGGGAGCTGCACCTGTCATTCACACAAGGCTTTTGGAGGACCCGGTACTGGGGTCCACCCTTCCTGCAGGCCCCATCAGGTGCAGAGCTCTGGGTCTGGTTCCAAGACACTGTCACTGAGTGAGTGCACACCTTGGGCCCCATTACAGGCCGTGGAGGGAACGTTGCTGGGAAGGTGTTGTTATCCTGCGACTGCTCTTGGGGACAGCATTTCCAGTAGGCAGCTATTCCATGGGAGTAGAGCTGGCATTGGAAGTAAGAACTATTATCACAGATGAGTAAGCTTCCCAATCCTAAAACTTTCAGACCTGAAGTAGCACATGCATATCCCTACAGAGGCAAATAGCAAACAATTCATACTTATTTAGAGGTAAGGCAGTAGAAAACTGGCAACTGGATAATCTTTTCAAAGACATTGATTAATATTTTTTTCAATGATAGTAAATACCACAAACGCCAACCATAGCATATCTGTGGGTCGCAACTGGCCAACAGGATGCTACAGTGTTAGAGGAACTGCTTTTGTTTGGGAGAGGGGCAGGTCTAGTTACTGTGCGTGAACCACAAACCACTATTTCCCAGTGGCTACTGTGGCTGTCCTATTTAGAACAGAACCTTTCTGTGCAATGGTTGCAAACATGTCTACATGAGCCACACAGGTAATAAATGAATAAAGGTATTTTAAAAATTGACAAACACAGGAATGAGAAATATATCTTATTTTCTCTTAATCCCAGTATAAGAAATTAATAGTGCAAGTATGATAACAAATTTTAGGCCAGTAAAAGGAAGCAGCAGGAATTGTGGCAGGCTAGAGCATTTGTGTGACATTCTAATGAGAACAGTTCTGTCACTCAGCTTCTATGGATTGTTGCTATGTGGGAATAGAGGCCTAATGTTGTCAGACCCAAATGTTTCTAAAATTTTTTGTAGAAACAGGTTCTCACTATATTGCCCAAGCTAGTCGCAAACTCCTAGGTTCAAGCAATCCTCCTGCCTCAGCCCAAAGTGTTGGGATTACAGGTGTGAGCCACCACACCTGGCCTCATTTTTCAAGAGATACCAGCAATCTGCAATTTAATATGAAAATTGGCAAATTCAAGTATCAGCAAGTAATTAAAAAAAAAAATTTTAAGTGCTGTGCGGATCAATGTTGTGCATACCAAATGAAGCATGTTTATGGTTTGGGTAGAGCTTTCAGGCTTCAAGTTTGCCATTTTTATTTGAGGCTTAAGGATTGGAGAAATTTAAAAGCTCTGAACAAAGAATTGTCAAAAGCCCCTGGACAACACTAAGGAATGAGGAATAAGCAGTGACGTCCCAGCTTGCTAAGACTTTCTCTCTTGCCTCAACTCTGGCTCCCCTACCCTTTCCTATCTACTCTGCTGTCACTGTCTCCCCTCAGCCTGTAATTACCTGTAATATGGAGCTAATGCTTAAAATTCTTTCTAGTGCTTACTAGGTTTTATGCTTTCTATTATTGAGAGCAAATTTCTTTGATATTTCTCCAAGAAAAGACCATCTAATTTAATTTGATGTTTTTATAAAATCCTAGAACGGTTGTTTTTCCCATGTTCAGTGAGCTTTTTTGGATATAAGACTTCTCACTATGCTAGAACCAGGACTTACCTTTATTCCCAGGGTATACACAGGGCAGTAGGCATTGTTTTGCCCAGCCAAGCACCTTCAAGGAAGATCAGTGAGCTCATTTCAGCTCTGATGTATGAGGTGCTTTCCATGGTGTCATGGGAAGCACATAGATGGCCCAGACTGGTCCTTGTCCTCAAGTTGCTTACAGCCTAGTTAGAGGAAAAAGGTGCTCAGGATGTGATGCAGTTGCCACCCAGCCATCTCCCAGAAGCGACCTGGTAAGAGGCTTGGATGGTCAGAACCATGACTGCACAGAGGAGGTTGTGCTTAAGGAGGGTAGGAAAGGCTTCTGGAGGAGGGGATAAGAACTGGAGCCAGATCTTGAAGGTAGGCAGAAAGTAATGAGCAAAGGCCTGCAAGGAAGGAAGAATCACCTGAGCAGACACCCATGGGGATGCAGAGATGTCCAGAGGAGAGCGAGGAAGAAGGGGCTGAGTAAGATGAGACCCAGCAAGTGGGCTGGGTGGGGGCAGCAATGTTCCAGCTCCCTTAACTAACCTGTCTAATAGTTAAGAATACAGCCTTCTCCTACCATGGGTTTAGCAGCCGCTTTGGGCTTTGAAAGAGGGAGCAGAGGCAGCCCCAGGACGGTGAGTGGATTTGTGTCTCTATCCAGTGTGGATAAATCTTGGAAGGAGCTCAGTAATGTCCTCTCAGGGATCTTCTGCGCCTCTCTCAACTTCATCGACTCCACCAACACGGTCACTCCCACTGCCTCCTTCAAACCCCTGGGGCTGGCCAATGGTGAGATAACCCCTGCAGCCCTTTCCTTCTTCCTCTTACCTCCTGCCCACATCTTTGCCTCATTTTCCCTCAGTTTCCTGCTTCCTCAGCCTGGGCTAGATCCTAAGTCCCTTATGTGTGCAGGTCCCCAATACTATGCCATCTCTGCATGCCTTCTCCCAAGAGAGAAGGGAGTCCCACTCCCACCTGGGACTCTCCAGGCTGTGGTGCTAGAGAGTGGTGTGGGGAGCAGGAGGGTCATCCCCATCTCTGGAGTGCGGGTCCTGAGGGGTGAGAGCCCAAGGACTACCCCAGACAGATCTCTGTCTCCCTCAGACACTGACCACTACTTTCTGCGCTATGCTGTGCTGCCTCGGGAGGTGGTCTGCACTGAGAACCTCACCCCGTGGAAGAAGCTCTTGCCCTGTAGTTCCAAGGTGAGGCCATGCAGCCTGGCAGCCAGGGACGTTTACAGAGAACCTGCACCCCAGACCAAGTGCTCCATCCAGGGCATCTCTTCTGTTACCTCTTTCCGTCTCCTCCAGGCAGGCCTCTCTGTGCTGCTGAAGGCAGATCGCTTGTTCCACACCAGCTACCACTCCCAGGCAGTGCATATCCGCCCTGTTTGCAGAGTAAGTCATGGGGAGTAGAGGAAACTGCCATCCTGGGGCTTAGAAGAAAAGCACGTGGTCAAGGGTCTGTCTCAGGCTGAGCGAGTGCTAAGTGGTAGATGAGATGATGGTTCTTCAGGGTATTGGCCAAGCACCAAGAAAACAGTGGTTGCCTAGCAAGCACTGAATAAATATTTGTCATGGAAAACAGTGGTTCAGAACAATAGCTGTGTGGGAGCAATTGCTAGCTTCGTCACTTGCCAGCTGGCATAACCTTGGGTGAATCATTTAATTACCCTGAACCTGGTTTCCCACTCTGTCACATGACGTTGATCGTAGACTCCACTCCTAGAGTTGTGATAGTTTATCAAACTGATGCACATAAAGCTGTCAGCACGGGGTCTGGCATGGGGTCAAGTGCTCAGGAGTTTGTGGTAGCAAATCGATGGGTATGAAGATACATAGATGAGGGATTGAGTCTGAGTAGGAGTCTTTTTTTTGGGACTGTGTGGTTGGGTGAGAGTGATCCTGACTGCTACCATCTGGCCCTTTTGATAGAATGCACGCTGTACTAGCATCTCCTGGGAGCTGAGACAGACCCTGTCAGTTGTATTTGATGCCTTCATCACAGGGCAGGGGAAGAAAGGTAAGCTATCTTGGCAACTCATCTCTACCCACCTATGCCAGCCCTGCCTTATCTTTGTGGACTAGGCCTAGGCCTGGCACCTGCTTAATGCTGCTCTCTGTTTCTCAGACTGGTCCCTCTTCCGGATGTTCTCCCGAACCCTCACGGAGCCTTGCCCCCTGGCTTCAGAGAGCAGAGTCTATGTGGACATCACCAACTACAACCAGGTAACAAGGTCTCCGGCCACACAAGCAAACTCCTAGTCCCCAAGACCAGCCTGCCCTCTCTGCTTGCTTCTTAGGCCTGCCCTTGTGTCCCTAGGACAATGAGACATTGGAGGTGAACCCACCCCCAACCACTACATACCAGGACGTCATCCTGGGCACTCGGAAGACCTATGCCATCTATGATTTGCTTGACACCGCCATGATCAACAATTCTCGAAACCTCAACATCCAGCTCAAGTGGAAGAGACCCCCAGAGAACGGTGAGTAGGTGGACGGTTGGACTACTGGGTTGCAGCGGCTACAGAGAAAAGACCACAATTCCACGTCGTTGCTGTAAGATGACAAGGTTGTATTTAGACCAGATCTCCAGAGTCATATGCTGCTGACTCTAGCTCTTCCAAGATCTATGATTTTGGGTAGGTTCCTAAATTCTCCAAGCTTCAGCATCCACATCTGAAAAATAAAGAATATACCTAGTGAATTGGATGAGATGATGTGAAAAATGGAGTTAGTTCATGCATGCCCTTAATCAACCCAATATTTTTGAATTTATACTGTGTGCCAGGCATAGAGTGTTGAATAAGATAGAGGACACTGCACTCAAGAAATATAATGTCTACTAATTGAGGGGCAGCTGTCAGTTAATTAATTACAGTTGTGTTCAGTTCCCTTACCAAGGGAAAGAGCGGAATATCCTGAGAGGACCTGGTTTGGGTTCGAAGGGGGCACAGTGTTCATCACATAAGTGCTTAGTAAATACTAGCAACCTATTGTCATCATTGCCTGTGGGCTGGGGAAGACAGGGATGATTCCAGAACCCAGATTGCCCAGTTTCAGTGGCAGGACTGTTCCCTATCTACTCCCTGGCCCTGGACTCTGAACATGGCCTGGGCAGTTGGGGTGGAGAGTGACCCTTACCTTTGGCAGCTCTTAACTGTTGACATTTCTCTACACAGAGATCCCCCCAGTGCCCTTCCTCCATGCCCAGCGATACGTGAGCGGCTATGGGCTGCAGAAGGGGGAGCTGAGCACACTGCTGTACAACACCCACCCATACCGGGCCTTCCCGGTGCTGCTGCTGGACACCGTACCCTGGTATCTGCGGCTGTATGTGCACACCCTCACCATCACCTCCAAGGGCAAGGACAACAAACCAAGTGAGGAGCTGAGTCCTGAGCCAGGCCCCCAGCCCACTCTCTCATGCCCTCTCTAGGTCCCCCAGACTCTCATTTCCCAGAGTAGTTCCTGAAGTACTTCTGAAAAGCTACAGAGGCATAAAGAGTAAGGAATAGTTTCAGAAATGCAACGGGAGCCTCACTGTGCCAGGTTCAGAGGTAATTTTATAAAACAGAAATAATTAAAACACATAATACTGGTGATTCTTAATAGGACTGTACAAGGACAGTAGCTCCCTTTTTCACTTACTTTTGCCTGCTTTCCAGCTCATTGGGTTTTGCGTAGGGAAAGGGCTAGGCAATCTTGGGTTTTTGAAGCTAGGAAGATAGCAGAGCTAGAGTAGATGGTGTTTTGTTTCCTTGGAAGGGGTAAAGAGGTACAGTTATTGATTGATTGATTGATTGAGACAGAGTTTCACTCTGTTGCCCAGGCTGGAATGCAGTGGTGCGGTCTCGGCTCACTTCAACCTCCGCCTCCTAGGTTCAAGCCACTCTCCTGCCTCAGCCTCCTGAGTAGCTGGGACTACAGGTGCCTGCCACCACACCTGGCTAATTTTTTGTATTTTTGGTAGAGACAGGGTTTCTCCATGTTGGTCAGGCTGGTCTCAAACTCCCAACCTCAGATGATCCACCCACCTCAGCCTCCCAAAGTGCTGGGATTACAAGCATGAGCCACCTCACCTAGCCTGGAAAAATTTCAAACCCAAACCCAAACAGAATAGTATAATAAACTCCCCTATACTCACCCTGCAGCTTTTTTTTTTTTTTTGCTTTTTTTTTTTNACTGGGATTCAACTCTTTGAAAAATTCTGGAGAGGCAAGTCTAGTTCTGGAGAGATCCAGGTTTTGCTGCTTGCTTGACTTCTCTCTCTCTCTCTCTCTCTTTTTTTTTTTTTTTTAAAGAGACAGGCTCTCGCTCTGTCACCAGGCTGGAGTATAGTGGCATGATCATGGCTCACTGCAGTTTCAGACTCCTGGGCTCAAGCAATCCTCCTACCTCAGCTTCCCCAGGACTACAGGCATGAACTACCATGCCTTTTATTTTTTCATGGAGACAGGGTCTTGTTATGTTACACAGGCTGGTCTCAAACTCCTGCCTCGGCCTCCTGAAGTGCTGGGATTATGGGTGTAAGCCACTACCTGCTGGTGTATCTTAAAGCAAATCTTGGACATTGATCAATTAACCTTTAAATACTTCAAGGATTTTAAAAAATGTAACCTTATCATTACCACTTCTATTTTCCCCTGTGGTCTTAAAAATGTCTTTTTATAATTGGATTCTTTAAATGGGGATCTAAACAAGGTTCTCACATTGCATTTGCTTTATATTAGGTTCTCTTGAGTGGGCACAATGATGCACCCAAGCGAAGAACTTCATATAAAGTAAATGCAGTGTAGTCTCAGCACTTTGGGAGGCCAACCCGGAAGGACCCCTTGAGTCCAGGAGTTTGAAACCAGCCTGGACAACATCGTGAGACCCGCTCCCCCGCCACCTCTACAAAAAGAAATTATTTTTAATTAGCCGGGCATAGTGGTACATGCCTGTAGTCCCAGCTACTCAAGAGGCTGAGGTGGAAGGATCACTTGAACCCACGAGGTCAAGGCTACAGTGAGACATGATCATACCACTGCACTTCAGTGTGGGCGACAGTGTGAAACCCTGTCACACCTACACAAAAGTTTCTCTTTCTTTAAAGTTAATAGACTATTCTTAGAGCAGTTTTAGGTTTACAGAAGAATTGAGCACAAAGCACAGAGTTCCTGTATCCTCCCTGTCTGCGCTCGCAGAATTTCCCTGAACACTAAGCGTCTTGCATTTGGTGGGGTACTCTTCAGTCTCTTTTAATCTGTAGCAGTGCCCATGCTTTTTTTTTTTTCTTTTTTAGTGCCATTTATTTGTGGAAGAAACTGGGTCATTTGTTGGATAGAATGTTCCATATTCTGGCTTTGTCCTTGTGCTGGCGTTTAGCATGCTCCTCCATCTCCTATATTTCTTGTGTATTGGTGGTTAGATTTAGAAACCTGATTAGATTCATGTCCCACATTTTTGGCAAGAAAAATTCCCAGGTGGCTCTGTGAGCTTCTTCTGCATCCCATCAGGCACTTGGTGTCTGGTGCCCCAGTTCTAGTGATATGAAGATTGACGAGTGGCCTGCAGCACCCCCAGCAGCCTCTCTTGACCACATCCTGCGATCACTGTCCTGGAAACGTCCTCTTCCCTTTTTTTTAGCCCACTTTCTTCCTGAGCCTGCCTGGCTGCTACGCTCCCAAGCCCACCTTCTAGGCACCCAGATTGAGGCCCCATGGCAAGCAGCAGGGACAGGAGCAGTAGGTAGCCTGACCCCAGGAAAGAGGTGTGGGTGACCCTTGCCTGTCTCCAGGTTACATCCACTACCAGCCTGCCCAGGACCGGCTGCAACCCCACCTCCTGGAGATGCTGATTCAGCTGCCGGCCAACTCAGTCACCAAGGTTTCCATCCAGTTTGAGCGGGCGCTGCTGAAGTGGACTGAGTATACCCCAGACCCTAACCATGGCTTCTACGTCAGGTGGGCCCCACCCCCACAGGCTGCCTCTCATCCTCCTGACCCACCCTCTCCGCTGCTTACCCCTTGGTAGGGGAGCCAGGTGGGAACACATGCCGTCTCTCTGCTTCTCTGTAGCCCATCTGTCCTCAGTGCCCTTGTGCCCAGCATGGTAGCAGCCAATCCAGTGGACTGGGAAGAGAGTCCCCTCTTCAACAGCCTGTAAGTGTGACCACACTCACTGATAACACATCCTCTGCTGCCTGCTGCGTCTTAACACAGGTGACCAGGCTCCTGCAGGGGAGGTCAGGGTAGATGTTACATCTTCCAAAGAAATGTATAGATTTAATTCAATCCTAATAAAAATCACAGCAGTCTGTGAAGTTTGTAAAGACTTTATAAAATGATTTTAAAGTGCTTCTCCAAGAACACATTTACTCAGAGCCTACATTTACTCCTTGATGTTCTTAAATATTTAATGAAGCACTTATGAAATGCCAAGCGCTTCTGAGAGTACTGAGGGTACAAGAATAAACAAAACAGACTTGGCCCTGCCCTCCCTTTGCTGATAGTCTAGAGGGAAAAGTCTGTTCTAGAGAGCAATGGGGTTAGAAGTGGGATAGGGATTGATTTAGTGGGTTATCTAGGAAGGCTTCTTTGAGGAGGTGGCATTTAGGCTGAGATCAGGCTAAGGAAGAGGTAACCAAACAAAGGCCGGGCCCCTTTCTTCCACTTTAACACCAGGCTTCTCTACTTTTTTGTTTTCATTATACTTTAAGTTCTGGGATACATGTGCAGAACGCGCAGGTTTGTTGCATAGTTATACATGTGCCGTGATGGTTTGCTACACCCACCAACCCATCGTCTAGGTTTTAAGCCCCGCATGCATTAGGTGTTTTTGTCCTAATGCCCTCACTCCCCAGGCCCCATGGCCCCCCACCTGCCGGCTGCTCTCCTTTTGTCAGGTTTATAGATTGAGCTGTGCTGCCTGTTGAAAGGTTTTGAGCCCAAGAGAACATTGGAAACACTTACTGTGCTGCATTGCCCAGGACTGCCAGAGTAAGGACGGGGTGAGGTGGGGAGGAGCAGCCAGTCCTGTCTCACCTCTCCTTCCTCGACCCCAGGTTCCCAGTCTCCGATGGCTCCAACTACTTCGTGCGACTCTACACGGAGCCGCTGCTGGTGAACCTGCCGACACCGGACTTCAGCATGCCCTACAACGTGATCTGCCTCACGTGCACTGTGGTGGCTGTGTGCTACGGCTCCTTCTACAATCTCCTCACCCGGACCTTCCACATCGAGGAGCCCCGCACGGGTGGCCTGGCCAAGCGGCTGGCAAACCTTATCCGGCGCATCCGAGGTGTCCCCCCACTCTGACTCTTGCCCTTTTCAGCAGCTGCGGCTGCTGTTTCTCTCTGGGGAGGGTTGGCAGTAGGCCCAAGGGCTCTTTCTGCCACTTGCTGTCCTCAGAATTGGCTTTTGAACCAAAGTGCCCTGGACCGGATCAGGGCTACAGCTGTGCTGTCCAGTACAGGATCCACGAGCCAAATGTGGCGTTTGAATTTGAATTAACTTAAATTAGAAATTGATTTCCTCACCTGTGGTGGCCACCTCTATATTGAGGTGCTCAATAACCAAAAGTGGTCAGTGGCTACTGTACTGGACAGCAGAGGAAAAGACTTCCATCACTGCAGAAAGGTTTGTTGGCATTTGTTGGCAGCACTGGCCAAGGTGAGGGGGTGTGCTGCACGGTGTGGTCACTGAGTGGTGGAGGGATTTTACTGATTGTGGAATAAAAACGACGTTTTCTTGGTTCTTTGCCTTCTGTCCTGGGAAGAGCTGCAGACTGGGGGTGGTTGCCAGGTGCCTGAACAGGACCTCCTACCCTATGCCTGCCCCCACAACACACACACATCCAAAAAATAATTACAGGCATATCTCAGATATATTACAAGTTTGTTTCCACGCCACCACAATAAAAAAAATATCAAATTAAAGTGAGTCACACACAGTTTATCCAGCCTGGGTGACAAAGCGAGACTCCATCTACAAAAAAAAAAAAAAAAAAAATCCTAAACAGCCCACTACCTCCTCCCATCTGGTCAGAAATTTCTTCTTCTGATCGGCTCCCCGTCACCATCCGCATCTGATTGTGATTCCCAGAACTCCCTGGGTTGTTTGGGAGGGTTTCTGAAAGCATAATCCACGACCATGGAAATGAATCATCCTACTTCTTGGGCGCCCTGAGAACCAGTCCACATCAGCAAGGGTAGAGTGGAGAGGTGGGAGAGCTTTGGGTGGTGGGTCTCTCACTGCAGTGTGCATCAGTCACTGGGGCACTTGTGAAAATAACGTAGGTTCCTGGGGTCCAGATCCTGCTAATTCAGTTGGTCTGGGCATGGCCCAGCCTTTGACTTTTTAGCAGGCTCCCCAGGAGCTCATGCTGTGTGCTGTCCTCAGACCACCCTCGGGCTTCGAAGCCAGGCTCTTTGGATTGAAGCCCACTCTGCCCACCTCCCCTGCTGGTTACATAACACTGGATTCCTGCAAAACAAGCCTTTAGGCGGGTGCCTCCCACTGCCCTCATCTTCTGTCTTTTCCTCTGGCACACTTGGCATCAACTGTGTGAGTTATTTGCAGTTCCCCCACCTCCCACCCCCCACTCAGTTCTCCCATCATAGTGGGTTGGCCTAGAATGCCCTATTCCACCAACCATGCACACCTCTCATCTGCCTGGTTCCCTCTTACAAAACCAGATGAGAAGTTGCTCCGTCCTGGAAGTTTCCCTTGATGTGCCAGGCTGCTGCCTGTGCCCCCTGCCCGCTGCTTCCAGACTGCCTTGGACTTAACACGTGTTCTTTATCACCTGGCCGCTGTCCTTTCACCTCCACCAAATGGCGTGCTTCCTGGAGGCACAGGTTCAGTCTCTCATTAAGACCTAACCCAACTCAGGACATGTAAGTGCTCAATTAGCAAATGCTAAATGTATTAATTGGGTGTGGGCTATTCTGGCTTGGGATCTGGGATCCAAGATAGGGATGGGCAAGGGGCACTCCAGCAGCTCCACATGCGTGGGTACAGCAGTCTTAACACAGTGGCACTGGTGTCTGTAGCCAACACGGATGGGCTGTTTAGGTTCCTTGAAGAGTTTTCAGAGCCCTTAACACGTGGGTGGTATGTGTGCGTATGTAGGCAGGTAGTGAGCTAGTCTACGCCATGGGTTAAGACACTTTGTTCAGGGTGCTTTTACTTGAGTTTACTTCCAAAGTGGTAAAGCAGCAGACTGTAAATGAGACAGGAACGCAGGTGGGTGGATACACGAAGCTAAGTGGTCTGTGTAGTGTGCCTAGTGTGGGATGCAGCATGCATAGCATGGGGTGTCTGCCAAGTCAGAAGAGCACAGAGTGGCCTTGCTGTTTTATCCCCGCAGCCCTGTCCATACCTAGAAACGGCCCCCACTATCACACCACATGTAACCCATGCTCTGGCAACAACCACATATTTCTAGATGAGACCTCCTCCCTGGATCTTAGATTCATTTACCCAGCTGCCTACTTGCTTTCCCCATTTGGATGTCTAAAGACATCTCAAATTGAGTGTCTCCAAAACCAAGCTTCTAATGTACTCCACCCCACCCCAAACATCCTCATCCATAGTCGCTTCATCTCTGTTAAATGTAGCTCATATCTTTCCAGGTCCCCGGGAAAAATACCTGTGAGTCATCCTCTATGCACCCTACCTTCAAAATAAATCCAGAATCCCACCCCTTTTCACCATCTCCACTGTCAAGTTATCGGTGAGGTTTTCCCTGGCCGTACCCTATTTCAAATTGCTATCCTAGATGTTAGATTCACCTGGGAAACTTAAAAATCCTGATGCCCAGGCTTTACCCAAACCGGTTAAATCAGAATTACTGAAGGTGGGACTCACAAAGTCCCCAAGTGACACCAGTCTATAGCCAAGCTTAAGAACTTGGTCTTATTTTTAAAGTAGTATGAAAACTTACTTTCTCAGGCTGGGTACGGTAATCTTAGCCCTTTGGGAGGCCGAAGTAGGTGGATCATTTGAGGTCAAGAGTTTGAGACCAGCCTGGCCAACATGGTAAAACCCTGCCTCTAATAAAAATATAAAAATTAGTTGGGCGTGGTGGATGCCTATTGTCCCAGCTACTTGGGAGGCTGAGGCAGGAGAATTGTTTGAACCCAGGAGGTGGAGCTTATGGTGAGTGGAGATCATGCCACTGCACTCCAGCCTGGGTGACAGAGTGAGACTCTGTCTCTAACTAATAATAATAATAAAATAATAATTCGGTTAAGACTTAATTAAATCAAATAGACGTCTGAGAGGTCTGGCCCCAGGTCTTCCCCCAGACTGAATGGTGACCACAGGTGAACACTTTCAGTATCTGGGCCTTGGATTCCCCCTGAGGTGAAAGTGACTGGGTAGCCTGTTGGAGCCAGCCCTGTCCCATAGGCTACAGGTCTCAGGGTCCTCTTTCTCAACAACACCTCAGCTAACCAGGCAGATGGCAAGACAGAGGGCAAGGAAGCTGCTGAACTTCATGGAGCCAAGAGCTAAGAGTTCTGAACCAGGGCTGGGAGGCTGGAACTAATACCTGCAGGAGGAGAAGAGTCCCTGTGTCCATGGGCCAAAGGAAATATCTTGTTTTTGATTTCTTGGAAGAGGAAGCACTCTGGGCAAGAGGTATGAGCGAGGATGAACTGAACTCCTTGTCTAAAAGCGGCACTACACACCATGGAGGTGCTTGTGGGAGCTGCAGAGAATGTCCCCGAAGTCAGTATTTCTGCCTCATCTGCTGCACACTTGAGTCCATGAGATTTTAGAGTGGTAAGTGACCTTTGGGGTCTCAGTTTTCCTATCTGTAAAGGAGTGGGTTGGACAATGAACAGCTGTTCTCCATTCTTTTGTTATTGGTTCCCATCCAGAGCCTCCCAGCTAGTTGTCTCAACATCCCAGGGGAAAAAGCATAGCTCTTTGTCCATTGGTTTATTTATTCAATTTAGGAATAATGAGTTTATTGTTTCATATGAATAACCATACTTATTTTAAAAGATCAAACTACACTAAATAGTACAAACAAGCGAAATCTCTCCCCCAAGTCTGCTATGGTGCTGTGCAACAGAAATATAATGCAAGCCACACATTGAATTTTAAATTTCCTATGAGCTTTTTTAAAAAGTAAAAAGAGGGGCCTGGCATGGTGGCTTAGGCCTGTAATACCAGGATTTTGGAAGACTGAGGTGTTTGAGACCAGCTGGGCAATGTGATGAAACCCCGTCTCTACTAAAAACAAAAAATTATCTGGGTGTGCTGGTGTGTGCCTATAGTCCCAGCTACTTGGGAGGCTGAGGCAGGAGGATCACTTGAGCTCAGGAAGTTGAGGCTGATAGTGGGCCAAGATTGTGCCACTTCACTCTGGCCTGGGTGACGGGGAAGGAGACCCTGTCTCAAAAAAAAAAAAAAAAAAAAAAAAAAAAAGTAAAATTAATTTAATGATAGTTTATTTAACTGAATACAATATATCTAAAATGTCATTTCACTATACCATTAATATGAAATAAAAACTAATGCAATATTTTACTTTTATTTGTATTAAGTCTTTGAAATCTGGTGTGTACATTAACATTTATAGTATTTAACAATATTAGCCATACCTCATGTGCTCAATAGTTGCATATAGTCAGTGGCTACCATATTGGATATTGAAGCTCTATCATATAAAACAACTATCAGTAACTTCAGGATAACCTCATAAGAATTTCGTTAGATAGATTGACAAAAATAGTTCTACAAAAATGAGGAGTTTATGGATATTGTTTTCCCTGAATTTTTGCATATGTTCTTCATGCTTAAAGGACAATTTGAGGGGCTACAAAATCCTGGGTCCTATTTTCTTTTCTCTAGTGCAATTGTGAACTTAGCTTCACTGCATTCTGCCCATGAGTGTTGTTATGAAACAGCTTGAATGTTTTTCTCCCTTAAAGGTGACTTTTTTCCCTACATGAACATCTAAAAATAGTTTTGCTTATCCTCAAGTTTCAGTATCCTCAAAACTTAACAATATTTTGGTGATATTCTGCATCTTTTTTTTTTTTACTGGAAAAGGAGTGCTTTTCTAGGCTGCATATTTTTTAAAAGGGAAATTTTCTTGTATTATATCTTTGCATAAGTTTTCTGTTTTAATTATTGAGTTTTCTATTTAAGAGACATCAATTATGTCAGATTATCTTTACTTGTAAGTAGTTGTTAAAACCATGGGCACTAGAGACAGATAATTTGAATTCCACCTTTGTCATCCAATATCAGCATGACAAGGTATTTAATATCTGTGTACTACAGTTTCTATTTGGAGATAATAGACTCCAAACTACCTGCATTTGGAGTCCCCAACACCACACTCAGATTTAATTCCCTAAAAGGACTCATAGGACATAAGTTTATACTTGTTATACTTAAGTTTACAACAAAAAGATACAGAATAAAATTAACAAAGGGAAAATGTGCATAGGATGAAGTCTGGAGGAAGCCAGGCACAAACTTGCAAGTGTCTCCTCCCTGGGGAGTAGCACAGGATGTGCTTAATTCCTCCAGCAATGATGCATGACAACATATGCAAAGTGTTGTCAACCAGGGAAGCTTGACCAGGCCTGGGCATCTCAGTATTTTACAGAGGATCATTCACAGGCATATACCACCTGCATGACCTACCTCAGTTAACAAAGCTCCAGACCTCCAGAGAAAAAGGGGCATTCACCATAAATCATTGCTGGTGTACACTATGTGAACTAACTGGTACAGTGCAGCCCAAGGCCTCAGGCAAGCAAAAAACACTTTCACTTTCATCATCCAGAATAATCAATGAGCTCAGTTCCCAGGAGCGGGCCAAAGGCCAGTCCTGAAAACAGACCTTCCTTGGGAATGTGTAGGGTTATAACAACCCAGGCCTGTTGAGTTAACCCTTTCCCCAATACTACCTTATAAGATAGTGTTCATTAACATAGTCAATGTGTATGTATATTTAAAATGCTTAATGTCAATAATTAATATCCAACACATGATAAACTAACATTTTAAAAATCAATTTGACTTTTTTTCCTCTTTCTAGGCTGAGAACGGAGTCTTGCTATGTCACCCAAGCTGGAGTACAGTGGTGTAATCTCGACTCACCACCACCTCTGCCTCCTGGGTTCATGTGATTCTCCCACCTCAGCCTCCCGAGTTGCTGGGATGACAGGTGTGCACCACCATGCCCAGCTAATTTTTGTATTTTTAGTAGACATGGGGTTTCACCATGTTGGCCAGGCTGGTCTCGAACTCCTGACCGCAAGTGATCCACCCACTTCAGCCAACCAAAATGTTGGAATTACAGGCATGAGCCACCGTGCCTGGCCCAGGCTAGTGGTGTTTATTATCCCCAACTTTTATTCCATGCTAATAATTTGATTCGTAGCTCTGACTTGTTTCTTCCTTGATATTTTCAATTTATTTGCAGTTTTTTAGTGGTGTTACTTAGACCTTCAATTTGTTTCTCTAATACTCACTTTTAAGGGTCTTTAAAATTTTTATTTATTTAAAAATATTTATTTATTTATTTTCTTTTTAGAAATGAAATCTTGCTATATTGTCCAGGGTGGTCTCGAACTCCTGGTCTCAAGCAATCCTCCCACCTTGGCCTCCCAAAGCACTCGGATTACAGCTGTGAACCACTGAGCCCAGCCTAATTAGGTCTTATTTTATTAAAGTTTTTGTTTTTTAAGCTGAAAGCCCTCCTGGAAATTTTTCCTCTTACCACATTTTCTTCCAAATTGAGTTCTTTGTGTCTTTCTTTTCTCCAGTGTCCTTTCCTTTTTAATTTTCTTCCTTTTTTTCTTTCTTTTTCTTTTCTTTCTCCCTTCTAACTGTATGTTGTATGGTGCAGAGCTACTCTGTAATTTCCCTTCATCTTACTCATGCTTAGTTTGGGCAACTCTGCCCTGTTTTCTTCTTATGCCAATTGATGTCAATATGTTCTCTTAGATATCCTTTTCACCATATCTGAGATCTATTGTTATTTCCATCCCCTATCCCCAGATGGCAGTCTGAAGTTTGCCTCTATACACTTCTGTGGAGCCAAAGTCATGGGGTTGAGAGAAGAAAGGAATGCTGTTGGAGACGTCTCTTGACTATGATGATCAGTCTGGGCTCTGCTCTTTGGAGATTTTCTTTAATTCCTGGAATCACAGTTGGCTTCCTCTAGCGATGAGTTATTCCATTTTTGAGGAAAGTTTCCCTGGAGCTTTGGATCAGTCCATCAATTAGAAATTTGAGCCTTGGGGAATGGCAAGGCTTGGTGGGCTTTTTATCTCTGCTGAGATCCTAAGAGCTTTGGTGGTAACAAGGGACTTGCATTTTCTGGGGATTCATCTTGACTTTTTGCGTGCAGTTTTCTAACACTCCTCTCCAAAACTCATATTAAAATGTAATCTTTAATGTGGCAATACTGAGAGGTGGGGCCTTTAAGAGGTAATTGGATCATGAATAGATTGATCCATTCATAGATAAATGGATTAATGGATTATCACAGGAGTGGGACTGGTGACTTCATAAGAGAAAGACAGACATGATTAAGCATGCTCAGCCCCCTCACCATGTGATATGCTGTCTCAGGACTCTGCAGAGGGTCCCCACCAGCAAGAAGGCTTTCACCAGGTGCATCCCCTTGACCTTGGACTTCCCAGCCTACAGAACTGTGAGAAAAAAAATTGGTTTTTAATAAATTACCCAGTTTCAGATATTCTGTTAAGACACAGGAGAAGAAGCCTACTTAGTTGCAAACACGAGCCATTTGTTATGGAAAAGGAAGTATGAATCAGAGTGGAGTCAAGAACCCAGTCAATAGGACTGAACCTCTGGCAACAGGTGCACAATTCAATTTCAGAATTACTGGGATTGGGTGATTACTCTGAGCTTCCCTTTTGTAAACAGTAGTGAAAATAGTTGTTTCCTGTGCAGATCTGGCTATGGCAGGTTGGGTGCCTGTGAGGGAGAAAACATGTCTCTTTAGTTCACAGGTCTTCAGATGGAGAGAAACTCTATTCATGGAACAGACCCCAAGAAGCCTGTTTGCAGCTGGACTTGATGTAGATAAGCTCCAGAAATTGGAGCTAGTTTGATGTCAAAATAGGATGACGTGTTTGTTTTTTGAGACAACGTCTCACTCTGTCACCCAGGCTGGAATGCAGTGGCATGATCACCGCTCACTTCAGTCTTGACCTTCCAGGCTTCCCCTGGAGCCTCTTGAGTAGCTGGGACTACTACAGGTGTGTGCCAGCATGCCTGGCTAATGTTTTATTTTTTGTAGAGACTGGGTCTTGCTATGTTGCCCAGGCTGGTCTCGAACTCCTAATGCAAGCGATCCTCCCACCTCAGTCTCCCAAAGTGCTGGGATTACAGGCATGAACCACTGCACCTGGGTGAGATTTTTTTTTTTTTAAGTGGTAATTAGGGCAGCGAGGGTAGGTGGAGTGGGGGTTTGGAGAAAGTTACTATATTTTACATATAGGAAAAATTTTAACTAATCTGTCTCAGTTTAAAAACATGTCTGCAATTTTTCTGGCACGTGTCCCATTGAGAATTGGGGTCAATCCCCTCTTTGAATCTGGGCTGACCTTGCCAACTCCATCATGATGAGTAGAATGCAGTGGAAGAGATGCTGTGTGATTTCTAAGACTAGTCAAAAAAGGCTATGCAGCTGCCATCTTGCTGTCTTAGGATGCTGGCTCTGGGAGATGCTGATGTCCATGTGAAAAGTCTGACTACCCTGAGGCCATTGCTGAAAAGAGCGCATGTAGTGGACACTGTCCAACAGTCCCAGCTGTGTTTAGCCTTTTAGTCATTCTGCCAAGGCCCTAGACATGTGATTGAGGCCATCTTGGGCCCTCCAGGATAGCCCAGCCCAGCCCAGCTGGGTACCACAGAATGACCTCAGACACAGCCACAAGGAGCAAAATAATTGCCCAACTAAGCCTTGCCAGAATTCCAGACTTACAGAATCCATGTGCATGAGTAAATAGTTGTTGTTTTATGCCATAAAACTGTTGTTTTATGTGGATCCTGTTAGGCAACTCACTGGAACAACTGATGAGAATTTTCAGGACTTTTGTACTATTTCCTCTTTCCCTGGCACCTTTTCTGGGACAGAGCAGTTGGGATAGGACCCATGGTGAAACACATCAGAATATTCCATATTTTTCTGTTGCTACGGCTTTTTGAAGTTTATGAAATGAGGTTCTACTGTTTCCCTTGGCAGTTTACTGCTGCTGGCTTTTTTTTTTTTTTTTTTTTTTTTTTTTTTTTTTTTTTTTTTTTTTTTTTTTTTTTTTTTCTCCTATCCAATTCAATAGAAACTGGAGGATGAACATTCTATTGTGAAACCATTCTGCCATTTGCACTTTACTCAGTGATATGGTCTGGATTTGTGTCCACACCCAAATCTCATATGAAATTGTAATCCACAGTTTTGGAGGTGGGGCCTGGTGGGAGCTGATTGGATCATGGGGGCAGATTTCCCCCTTGCTGGTCTACTGATAGTGAGATCTCACGAAATTTGGTTGTTTAAAAGTGTGTGGTACGCCCCCGCTGTCTCTTTCTCCCACTCCTGCCAGGTAAGACATGTCTGCTTCCCCTTTGCCTTCCATAATGCTTGTTTCTTGAGGCCTCCCCACATATGCTACCTGTACAGCCTGCAGAATCATGAGCCCGTTAAGCCTCTTCTTTATAAGTTACCCAGTCTTGGGTAGGTAGTTCTTTATAGCAGTGGGAGAATGGACTAATACACCCAGAAATCTGTTTTAAATGAAAACTTAAATAGTACAAGAATATTTTTAAAGTTTTTTATTTTCTTATAAAAAGAACATAGGAACATAGGCGGGCCGGACACGGTGGCTCACGCCTGTAATCCCAGCACTTTGGGAGGCTGAGGCAGGCGGATCACAAGGTCAAGAGATCAAGACCATCCTGGCCAACATGGTGAAACCCCGCCTCTACTAAAAATATAAAAATTAGGTTGGCCTGGTGGTGCACTCCTGTAGTCCCAGCTACTCGGGAGGCTGACGCAGGAGAATTGCTCGAAGCCGGGAGGCGGAGGTTGCAGTGAGCCATGATCACGCCACTGCACTCCAGCCTGGCACCTGGCGAAACATCGAGACTCTGTCTCAAAATTTAAAAAAAAAACATAGGAGTTCAAGACCAGCCTGGTCAATATAGTGAAACCACATCTCTACCAAAAATACAAAAATTAGCTGAGCATGGTGGCAGGCACCTGTAATCCCAGCTACTCAGGAGGCTGAGGCAGGAGAATCACTTGAACACGGGAGGTGGAGGTTGCAGTGAGCCAAGATTGCACCACTGCAGTCCAGCCTGGGCAAC
>NW_016107447.1:1381868-1391729 GCF_001604975.1 Cebus imitator
ATTAGTTAAGCCAAACCACAAATAAGTATCATTTATGTTAGATGCTGTGCTGGGTGCTGCTGGTACAACTAAGAATAAGTCAGATACAGCCCCAGCCCTTTTTGATTTAGAGTCTAGCTGGGGAGGTCATTTATCAGCCTATAAATACAAGTTATGGTGTTATAAAGATAAAAGAGGGTACTCAGAACTAAGGAGGCATAATTTATTTTCTTATTTTTAAAAATTCTTTTACATTCAGGGAGTACGTGTTCAGGTTTGTTACACAGGTACATTGCAAGATGCTGAGCTTTGGGCTTCTAATGATCCTGTCGCCCAAGCAGTGAACATGGTACCCAGCAGGGGAGCAAAGGTTTTTCAACCTTTGCTCCCCTCCCTCCCCCCTTTCGGAATCCTTAGCATTTATTGTTCCCATCTTTGTGTCCTTTTGGGTGCACAATTTAGATTGAGGCTCAGGGACAGCTTCTGTGAGAAAATGACCTTTAGGCTGAGCAAATGAGCTGGCAGAAATGCGGAGGGAAAAGATTCCAGGTGGAGGGAACAAATGGGGGGTGGGGAGGGAGAAGAGTTCCCAGTGATGGAAGAGGCAGCTTTGTGGCCAGAGCTGGTCAGCATGGAAGAGGGCGACATGAGGGACTGAAAGAGGACCTGTGAGGCCGTGGTAAGCCCACTGGTGATGAAGCCATGAGCACCAGGTGGACCTGGGAAAAGGAGTACAAATTTCACATTCAGAAGAATCAGCATCTACTGAACTGATGGGTGGGTGGAGACATGATTAAATCCCTTCCTTTCCCCCATACAGTATTTACTTTACACTGAAGTGTAATATAATGTATACAGAAACAAGTGCATCAATGTATAACCCAATGAATTTTATAGAACATTACGAGCACCCTAAAGACATCCCCTCCACTCACTCCCCTAAAGGAACCACTATCTTGACTTCCAACTATTTTCGTGTTTTTGTACTTTATGTGTAAATGCAGTCATACAGCAGGTGCTGTTTTCTATCTGGGTTGTGATGTTCATTCATTACATGTACTTGCAGAACATATTTACTTTTTTAAAAGATCACACTGGCTGTAGCATGGAGAATGAGCAATTTCAAAAGTAAGCAAAATGTTAAACAACTAAGAATGGAAATAAAATCCAAGTCAATTTCAAAAAGAAACACAGGGACAGATTTTGCCAGACATCTGTTCCTTTTTGTTCATTACTCTATCTCCAGAATTTTCCTACCTCTTTCTCCAAATAAAGAGAATATTTAAGTTTTCTTTAAAACCCTAATATATAACATTTGCAGTGTTCTCTAGTTTGCAAAGTGTTTTCCTAATGATTTTCTGCTTTAATCCTGCAAAATCTTAGGACTGCCAGTACCATTTCCCTTTTACAGAAGAAGAAACTGGCTTAAGAAGGTGAGACACGATGCTTTGTGCTCGAGGAGTTAAATTAGCTGTCACCATCCCTATCCCTGTGAACTGGAATTTCAGGTTGGGGGAAGCTGTGGCTCTGCGGGCAAACTCGCATCCCTTTCCTATCCCACGCCGCCAAAGGGTCTACCCTTTCCAGCTGCGTAACACGGCCAGGCCCCAAGCGCTCTGGGCCAGGGGCAGATGCCTTCGGTTCGCAGCTCCCAGGGCAGCCCTGCCGGCGGAAGCCCAGTCGATTTTCACCGCTCCCCTGGGTCTGGGATCAGGGCAGCTCGGCCAAGAGCGCAGCCCAATCTGAGGGCTTGCCGCCCCCGCGTGGTCAGACATGGGAATGGCAGCTTCTGAAGCTCTCCGTGCATGGTGGCTTCTGGGGCTCACTAGGTGCATCGGCTTCCGTGGGAACACGAAACTGTGGTGGTCTTGCCTCTGCCACGAGATAATGTGGGCTTGGGCCCCAAGATAATGTCGGCATGGTGTCCCATCTTTGGCATGATTCCTACCCTTCCCAAGTGCAGTGATGGCTGATTCAGTGGCGGCTCCCAGGGATATGATAGGCAAAGGAGTTTGGGTCTCCTCTCTCTGTAATTAGTCCTGGGCTCAGAAGAGAGGCGCAGGTGGGGCCCGGGGCTCTTCCTGCCTGATTTCCCGCTACCACTCTGGCTTCCTCCTTTTCCTATATCCAAGTAACTCTGAGACCTGTGGTTACCAAGAAGACAGTCGATGTTGGGGAAAGGTAAAATCAAGTAACTATTATAACTAGAAAAAATAATATAAAGGAATTGTTCCATTTTGTAGATTGGTATCATCAGCTTCTTGAGAAACCTTTAGTGTAATTGATTGTAAAAATCACTAATTTAGGGACAAAATCCTTAATTTTAAATGCTACAAAATTGAAGAGCTCATTTGGGTGGATGCAGGACCCACCGTTCGCTACTGAGCAATCACTGATGAGTGTATGTGAGCCAAACGCACAGGACCTTATTCTTGAGAGTTCTCAGAAATTCTCCGGAATTACGAGAAGTGTATCAGCTGCTTCAGCTGGGGGGCTCCACTTGGCATTTTACAGGGAGAGCTGGGCAGTTCCCTTTTCAAGGCAAACGGACCTTACGGTAGTGTTTATCCAGATAAATATGAGAGCTTTAATTTGGTTTCTTTCAGGCCTGCTATCTGACACGTGGTACTATACCAGAATGAGGCTGAAATTTCGTATCCTATTGCTAGTCTGTTTCTAGTCTTAAGATCTCTGTTTTAATGTTAATGCTGGTCAGTTGTGCCTGAATGCCAAAGGGAGGTGAGTGCCACGCAGCGTGTCCAACTCTCCCCTTCCCAACATGGTCTGAACTAGTTTTTCAGGTTTCTTTGGAATTCCCTTGGCTGAGGGGGAGGAGGGGGGTCCATTCCATCCATTGCGGGATTTAGAATTTTATTTTTGGTTTACAACAGCAAGCAAAGTGCTTTCCTGAGTTCTGTGAGTCATTTTAGTGAGTTATCCAACTCTAAGGGGGGTTGTAAAACACTGAAATTTGTGTAGCCAATCAGTCAGAAGTGTGAGTGACTGCTGGAATGTGCAACTTGTATCTGAAGTGAGAGCAGTCTGTGGGACTGAGCCCTTAACCTGCCTTAACCTCTGTGCTGTAAACCAAAAATAAAATTCTAGGGCCCCCACCCATCCGAATGGACCCCTCCTCTTGGCCAAAGGCATTCCAAAGTTAACCTGTACAACTAGTTCAGGCCACTAGTTCAGGAAAGGGGGAGTTAGACATGCCTCATTAACACCAACACAGACCTTAAGCTGATAAGAAGCATTTACAACTTATTCTCTCTGAAGCCTGCTACCTGGGGACTTCATCTGCATGATGAAACCTTGGTCTCCCCAACCGCTTACCTAACCCAGACATTCCTTTCTATTCATTCCATATCTTTAGATAATAACCAATTGTGAATCAAACAAATCTTTGAATCCACCTACGACCTGGAAGCCCCTCCCATCTTTTTGGACCAAACCATTGTACATCTAACATGTACTGATTGCTGTCTGTGTCTCCCTAACGTGTATAAAATCAAGTTGTAGGCCGACCACCTTGGGCACCTGTCATCAGGTCCTTCCCCTGAGACTGTGTCACAGGCATGTTCTTAACCATGGGAAAACAAACTCCAGAGCTGAGACTTGTCTCAGATACTTTTGGTTTACAGTGCTAACTCAGGAATTGGTGCCAGAAGTGACTATTTGTGGACACCTAGTTGGTGTTGGAGGATTTGTTGGTGTTGGAAAAGACGCTGTTACCGGAAAGTGGTCCCAATCCAGACCCCAAAAGAGCGTTCTTGGGCTTCATACAAGAAAGAATTCAGGGTGAGTCCACAGAGTAAAGTGAACGCAAGTTTATTTAAAAAGTAAAAAAAAAATAAGAGTGGCTACTTCATAGGCAGAGCAGACCCAAAGCCTACTGGTTGGCTATTTTTATCATTATTTCTTGATTATATGCTAGACAAGGGGTAGATTATTCATGAATTTTCTGGGAAAGGGGTAAGAAGTTCCTGGAATTGAGGGTTCTTCCCCTTTTTAGATCATATAGGGTAACTTCTTGACATTATGATGGCATTAGTAAAAGGTCTTGGTGCTGGTGGGAGTGTCTGTTAGCATGCTAATGCATTATAATTAGCATGTAATGATCAGCGAGGCCAGAGGTCACTTTTGTTGCCAACTTGGTTTTGGTGGGTTTCGGCTGGTTCTTTACTGCAACCTGTTTTATCAGCAAGGTCTTTGTGACCTGCACCTTGTGCCACCCTCCTATGTCATTCTGTAACTTAGAATGCCTAACCTCCTGGGAAAACAGCCCATCAGGTCTCAGGCTTATTTCACCCAGCCCCTATTCAAGATGGAGTCGCTCTCATTCAAATGCCTCTGACAATACTGTGTATTTGGTGTTAGGAAAAATCTCTCTAGACTCACTCATCCCTGTTCTTTGGTGGTTAGGGTGAGGCTCAGGGACAGGGGAGAAATGAGTTTGGGTAGTTCCTCCCCAAACTCGTTATCTGCATTGAAAAAATTCTCTGGCCAGGTGTGGTGGCTCACACCTGGAATCCCAGCACTTTGGGAGGTGAGGTGGGTGGATCAACTGAGGTCAGGAGTTCAAGATTAGCCTGGCCAACATGATGAAACCCTGTCTCTACTAATAATGCAAAAATTAGCCAGGTGTAATGGTTCATGCCTGTAATCCCAGCTACTTGGGAGGCTGAGGCAGGAGAATCACTTGAACCCAGGAGGCGGAGGCTTCAGTGAGCCAAGATCACACCATTGCACTCCAGCTTGAGCGACAAGAGCGAAACACTCCATCTCCAAAAAAAAAAAAAAAAGAACTCCATGTAAAAGCTAGATTCTTCAATGATTGAGTTGTGGTTTAATGACAGCTTGTGTCCTGGCTTCACCACTTACTAGCTGTGTGATCTTAAGTGACTTATTCTTAATTTCCTCATCTGTACAGTGGGGATGGCTGCCACAGAGATTCTTTGCTTATTTTTTACTAAAATGTCTTATTCTCAAAGACTTTATCTACCTACCCTCTTCCTCCAAGGAAAGAAAATCAGATGTGAAATCATGATTTTATTTCCCCATTCTAAAAATTAATCAGAAGGATCTGGAACAGCAGAACCACCCTAGGCACTTGTAGGCAGACAGCGAGAAACTTGTTCTGTATCCTGAGAGTTTGCTGGAGGTTTGCTCAAGGGCCAAGGTGTGCTTCTCCCAGGCTGTCATGATATTAGTAATAACTCCAAGCCCTTTATTTCCTACATTTCAACTATTATCCTCTTGAGATCTTTGAATGTCTTCAGGCTGGTGAATCTCATAGCATGGGAGTGCTGCATGTTAGAGCTAGATTCCTAATAAGAAGGTGTCCCTTGGTCCAATACACATTTGGCTAAGGAACTTAATTATCTTCATTCTATTCAATGGCTGCAGTAGCCCCCACTACCAGTGAGCATCAGGAGATTAATTTATTTGACAGATATTTGCCAAGTACCTACAAGGCATCACTCTCCATAAGCCTCACTTCCTGTGGCTTTGCTGAGTTTATAAGGTCTCTCTGGCTTTGTGGTTCTGGGGTTGAACCACATATGAGGTGAGAGTTGGGCATGGTGACAACGGGGGTGAAGGAGGAATAGGGGAACTGAGGTCCTCTGCTGAGTCCTTGGGCCATGTTCTGAGCTACATTCTGATTGCCCTCTGCTCCTGCAATGCCCACAGCCTTCCTTCTTTCTTCCATCTTCATGGGCTTAGGCCACTACAGGGAAATCCTTCCAGAAGGAAGATGAAGGAAGTGATGGAGGTTGGAGGGAGAGGCCCTGGGAGCCTGCAACACCTGCAAATGGAAGAAATTGTAATTGCCCAGCGAGTTCACCTTGTCCATTGCCTAGACAGAGCTGATTTATCAAGACAGGGGAATTGCAATGGAGAAAGAGTAATTCATGCAGAACCAGCTGTGTGGAAGACCGGAGTTTTATTATTACTCAAATCAGTTTCCCCAAGCAATAGGGGATTGGAATTTTTACAGATAATTTGGTGGATAGGGCTCGGGACATGGAGAGTACCAATTGGTCAGGTTGGAGATGGACTCACAGGGGATTCGAAGTGAGGTTTTCGTGCTGTCTTCTGTTCCTAGGTGTGATGGCAGAACTGGTTGAGCCAGATTACTGTTCTGAGTGGTGTCAGCTGATCCATCAAGTGCAGCAGGGTCTGCAAAATATCTCAGTCTTAGGTTTTACGTCAGTGATGTTATTGCCAGGAGCAATTTGGGGAAGTTCAAACTGTTGCAGCAGAGGCTGCATGATTCCTACACTGTACTTCTAATTTTGTAGCTAATGAAGGCAGACTGGTCCCCAGGTAAGAAGAAGGTATTTTTTGGAAAGGGCTATTGTCAATTTTATGGTTTCAGTCAAACCATAAACTAAATTCCTTCCTAAGGTTAGTTCTGCCTATGCCCAGGAATGAACAAGGACAGCTTAAAGAGTAGAAGCAAGATGGAGTTGGTTAGGTCTGAGCTCTTCCACTGTCATAATTTCCTCAGCTATAATTTTTGCAAAGGCAGTTTCAGAATCATGCTGTAAGTTCTCACTCTCCAGGCACCTGGCTTGTGCTGATCCCTTAGTCCACTTTTCCACCCTCTTCTCTTCCAGTTCCAACCCCTGCAACTCAAAGAAACAGATACATCATTCTACTTTAGAGCTCTAAATGTACAAGAACTCATTGATTTGCTCATCGAAAGGTGAAGAGGGAAGAGTAGCAGCCCCAGGTGGAGCTACCCAGCACGCGAGGCTGCCCTCAGGAACCACAGCCTTCCCTTTCCTAACGATTTCTACACTGTGGCACCCACTCTTCCCTCCTCAGGGCTCTGGTGTTACCCTCCTTCCGGGTCTCCATCAGATCTGCTCTCACCGAAAGATCCAGCTCATTCATCCAGCCCGAAGGGACAGGGCTTCACCTCCGGACTGGGGTGAGATGAATGAGGTCTTGGACACAGAATTTAAAGAGTCAAAAGACTCAGCCATCAAGATAAATCATATTTAAATGCAGTGGTTTAAAAAATTAAAATTGATTCCAGAAGACCATAATGAACAAAATAAATATAAAAATGTAAAATAAAGACAGGGTCCTGCCTTTCTCCCCGCAACCTAACCCAGCCCTGCTCAGCCCTAGAGCTTCAGATCTGAATCCAAGTCGTTCCAGACTTCAAGGTCAAGTAAAATATTAATCGTCTACCAGAATGTGATTTCTAGCTTCAAAAAGAAAAACCAAGGAAACAACTTCCACATTAATGGTAAAATTTTCTCATTTCACCAAGGGTTTTTTTTTTCTCTGTTTACCGGATTATTTACTAAAGAGGTGAAGAAGTCTATTGCTGAATGAACACATTGAATAATTGCAGAGACTTTTAAATTTCAATCTTAAATATTCATCAAAATATTTTCCTTTGTTTTTTAAGTTTTTGGGCCAGGTCAGATTTAGGGGTAGGTTGTTCTCCTGGACTCTCTGAAGGAGGAGGGAAGGAGCATGAGGGTCAATGGTCTGCTTGTTGAAGAAATCCCCTTCGCTGAAGTTGTGTGTGTCTGTGTGTGTGTGTTGGGGGGTGGTGGTGGTGGTTTGCTACTTAAGTAACAGCAATAACAACTACCCATTCAGCAGACACTGACCATGTACCAGGCTCCATGTGTAGCCTTTTACATGCATTATTGCATTTAATTCCCAAGAACCCTGTGAAGGAGGGTGCATGGTTGCCCCCACTCTACAGGGGCGGCTATGGAGTCACGGTGATGTTTGTAACAGGCATATTGTTTTCCTGGGACAACTGGAACAAGGACTGCAGACAGACTGAGTGGTTTAAACAACTGCAATTTACTCTCTTAAATTCTGGAGGCCAGAAGTGTGAGATCAGGGTGTCCACAGGGCTACGTTCCCTCTGAAGAAGCTGGGGAAGGATCCATTCCAGGCCTCTCTCCTGGCGGCTGGAAGCTCCTTGACTTGTGGTCGCAAAAATCCAATCTTCACATAGTGTTCTCCCGTCTGTCCCCTTTTTAAGGACACCAGTCATATGGGATTAGGGCCCATGCTAATGACCTCATCTTAACTTGATTACTTCTGTAAAGAGCCTATCTCCAAATAAGATCACTTTCGGGGTGACCTGGGGTTTAGGACTCCAAGTAGCTTTTTTGGGAGGATACAGTTCAACCCATAACAGCTAATAAATGGCAGAACCGAGGCATCTGTGTCAGACCCAAAGTCATTGTCCTTTGGAGGGAGGAAGATTGTGTAAATTAAGAGCCCGCAGCCAGGCAGCAAGAGTCCAAATTTCAGGTCTGTCTTAATTTGGGTATTTGGGGATCTAAGAAGCAGCTTATTAGGTAAGGTGGGCATGGGGGTGAGAAAGGGCAAGGCATCAAGCCCCCCATCACTATTTGTGACTGAGCTTAATCCCACTGGGAATGCTAGGGGGCAGGGCCAGTCAATTCCTTGCATCAGCTATGGCCGCGCTTCCCTAGGAGAGGAAGTGTTTATGCCCAATGGAGGTATTTGGCCACCAGTCTCCGTGTGGGCTGAGGGTTTCTGGCTGATCTGGGACCTCCTTGTGTGGCTTCCAAGGAACCTCTCAGGCAAGGAGACGCAGACACTAGCATTTGGAAATCAGCTGGCAGCACCGAAGGTGTCAGGTCTGGGGGTAAGGGTAGGGCACACGTCTTCTGCCACACTCTGTATGTGGCTTTGAATGGTGATTTAAATTCTGTGTGTACTCTGTACCTGTCTTCTCCCTATGTGGGATTGTTGTGGAGCTAAGTGAATTAATACATGCTGAGCCCTTGGACCGTGTAATGACGGCAACTTAAACATTAACTGTGATTGTTATTGACTAAATTATACTGCCCCCTACTGCAAAATGAGTGACCCAGACATCACTTAGAAACACTAGTGCCGGAAGGCATTTGGGAGGGAATGTGATCCAACTTCCTCATTTCACAGACGAGGAATTCAGACCTAAGAAAGGGAAGTGTCTTGCCCAATGTCAGCCAGCTAACATATAGAATCACTATAATAGACTAAACCCAGTTAGCCTCATTCATGTGTTCATTCATTCACTCTCATGTGTGTATATATGTATATAATTATATACATATGTAAAACAGACATGTATATAACATTATATATAATATATGTATATAATATATATCTCTACATATTTATATTAAACAATATATAATTACATATACACATATGTGTGTATACATATGCATATGTATAGTTATATACATAGGCATATATATAATTCTATGTATATAATTATACATACGTATACACACATATATAATTAGATACATATATGTGTGCATATACACACATATGTATCACTAATGTTTCTAAGTGATATTCAAGTCAATCGTTTTCCAATAGGGGACAGCATAATTATGCACATATATGTGCATATATAGACACATAATATATATGTTTTTAGAGACTAGGTCTTGCTCTGTCACCCAGGCTGGAACACCGCGGTGCAATCATTGGGGCTCAAGTGATCTTTCTGTCTCAGCTCCCCCAGTAGCTGGAACTACAGGCACGTGCCACCATGCTCAGCTCATTTTTTAACTTTTTGTAGAAACAGGGCCTCTCCATGCTGCCCAGGCTGGTTTGGAACTCCTGGCCTCGGGCAATCCTCTGGGCTCGGCCTCTTAAGTGCTGGGATTACAGGCGTGAGCCACCACACCAGGCCTCACTCCCTAATATGAAGCACCTGTTTTGTGATAGGCACCAGGAAAACAGTAATGACCAAAATAGTAGCCTCCAAATTTATTCGACCCCTCACACCACTCATATCAGTAAAAGGTTTTTTTTGTTTTTTTTGTTTTTTTTTTAGACAGAGCCTCGCTTTGTCACCCAGGCTGGAGTGCA
>NW_016107447.1:1391969-1397237 GCF_001604975.1 Cebus imitator
CCTCAGCCTCCCAAAGTGCTGGGATTACAGGTGTGAATCACTGTGCCCAGCCCAGTAAAAGGTTTTTGAGTGTGCAGTTTCCATATTTATAAGTATATGCATATTATTGTACTAATATGTATAAGTATCCAATGATATAAATTTTAATAAAGTATAGACTAGAAGTGAATAAATAGAACTTTCTAAATATTTTCTTTCTGTACCACAGTGCACCCCATTAGGAGTAGGCTGGACCAGAACAGTCTTTAGCCGCTCAAAGGATTCCCTGCCCAGAGAGGAGGCAGAGGAATCGTTTCAGAGCACAAAGGCTGTGGGAGTCCAGGTGGAGACCCTTAATCTCACCTGAAGAGGTCAAGGCCGGTGTCATAGAGAAAGCAGTGCTCATCCTGGATTTTGAAGGATAAATTGGATATTATCAGGTAGAAAGAAAGAGGAAAACATAAGCTTTGGGGCATGGCAAAGATGTGGACACTAGAAAAGGGATTCTAATTTCCTTTACCTCCCACCTCTCTGAAAGGATGCTGGAGTATTTGTATTGGTTTCCAAGTAGCTGTTGTGGATCATAGGAGACCCCAATATATGCCTCAAAGTTCACCCAACCCTGAATATAGGTGAACCTGGAGTGTCCTCGGTGGGTTGAAGGGGAAGAGGAGTTATCTAGGAGGAATGGGGGAACCACCTCATTTACATGAGAGCCGTGCCCTTCTCCTCTGTAGCCTGAGTTTCCTGCTTCCCTCTGCTCCACCCAGCTCATAGGGAGAGAGTCCACTACCTTTCTAACCTGTAAGAAACAGACCCATGGGGGGAGTGGCATAGGTGTGTGCATGTTAGGATGTGAGAGGGATTTGGTGCTGAAAGAAGAAAAGTTGGGAAAGGCTTCTGAATAATGAAAACCCAGAATTTCATAGACATCAGCTCATTAATTAGACTTAGCTTTCATACCTTCTCCAATGGGAAGCTCACCTCCTCTTGGCAGCAGGTTCCAGCTGACAGCACTTATGATTAGACGAGCACTCTTGTTTCCCATTAAACCAGTATGTGGGCCAGGTACGGTGGTTCATGCCTATAATCCCAGCACTTTTGGAGGCTGAGGCGGGTGGATTGCTTGAACCCATGAGTTCAAAAGCAGCCTGGACAACTTGTTGAAACCCTAGCTCTACAAAAAATTAAAAAAATCAGCTGGGCGTGGTGGCATGCACCTGTGGTCCCAGCTACTCAGAGGCTGAGGTAGGGGATCACCTGATTCCAGGAGGTGGAGGTTGCAGTGAGCCATGATTGTGCACTGTACTATATAGCCTGAGTGACAGAGTAAAACCCTGTTTTTTTAAAAAAAAAGCAAACAAACAAACAAAAAAACAAATATATGTTCCCTTTGCCCCTGGCTTTGCATTTTCACATGGGTCCTGGCTACTCTCAAGAAGCCCACTAACTGGATCAGCTGTCTTTGTACTGAGACAGCTCTACAGAGATTGAGAAATGGTAATCAAAGTAATTCCACCTCCCACAAAGTGTATTTTAGGTTTTGTGCAACATTTTGCTAAGTCCTCTCCATGAGCTTTTGGACGCTTAGGATTCATAGTTAAGGCAATCTCTCTTTTTAAAGCTCCCTACGATTTCTGCAGAGGCTGCCAGATGGTAGCCTCCCTTGTGAGGTGCCCGTCACTGGGGATGGGGAGAGAGGCAGCTGTAGAAAGAGGAGGGTGCTCAGCAGGGTAAGAGCTCCTGAGTCAGCCCCCTGGCTCGCCCACCCCAGTTAAGCAAGAGCTGTGGCAATGGTAATTCAGAAATAGAAACAGCCAAAAGAGGATGGCTGAGAGGAGGGGGTAGGAGGTACATGGTGGGAAGGGGTCCAAGGCTCATGGAGGTATTTCTGAGAATGCACCACTCTTCAAGTTCATTATTAGACCTCTTAGCTGCAAGGCATCATGGGAACAATCTGTTTGGAATCAGTGGGTTCCCAGCTAAAGTGTGGTTTTCTCCAGCTCCTCCAAGTGAGGCCCCTTTGACAATGCATTCGCACACCTGCCTCTGAGAAGATCGGGGCCGGAGGGACCGTTGGAGAGCAAAGTCTACCTGCCTTGCTGCAGATGAGGAAACCGAGACATAGAGTGCTGAAATAGCAGGGATTGTTAAACAAGTGAGGACGTAGACCTGGCGTTCGACAGAGCTGGTTCTCACTCACTGCCTTGTGGTCTTTCATACACTTCTCAACTTCTCTGAACTTCTGTTTTCTTATTGATAAAATATGGATGATGATAATACCTGTCAATATCTCCAGCCAAAGACCAGTAGGAATACACCTCTTAGGTGTATTCTGAACTGGCAGTCAAACAATTTGCATTTATTACTAATTACGGCGAGGGAGCAGACCTGGGTGACCATACGACGGCATCTCATTAAAAGGATGTTACAAAGGACTTATAGGACTTGGGCTTGTGTTAGTTGATTTGGGGGATGGTTTGAAAAACAGGCTTTGCTCTGCATTGGATGCTGTCAGGAAGTGCAGCAGTTCTATGATTGGGTATCTTAATAAATCTTAGCTGTAAGAAGGGATGACTGAATGGAGGTTAGAGCTGTAAGAAAAGGCAGCAGTTGGTAAAGAAGCTGCCGATGTCCATATTAGCCAGGGGAGAGGGCTGCTTGGTTATTTCTGTGGCTTGTTCATGTTTTGTCTGTGTTCAAACGTGATTACAGTTTAGGCAGTTTTTGGTTTAGATCTGTCATAGGCACAGTATGGCCTTGCCTGATGTTGATGTTCTGCAGAGTTGTTATGTTCATCAGGAGAACATCAAGGCCCAGCTGAGTGTCAGGATAGCTCCTAGAAGTCAGGTCTGCTTTTTTCTTTTCTTTTTTTGAGACAGGGTCTCACTTTCTCACCCAGGCTGGAGTGCAATAGTGTGATCTCGACTCACTGCAACCTCCGCCTCCTGAGTTCAAGCAATTCTCCTGCCTTAGGCTCTTGAGTAGCTAGGATTACAGTTGCATGCCACCACATCTGGCTAATTTTTGTATTTTTAGTAGAGACGGGATTTTACCATGTTGGCCACGCTGATCTTGAACTCCTGACCTCAGGTTCAGGTGATCTGCCTGCTTTGGCCTCCCAACGTGCTGGGATTACAGGTGTGAACCACTGCGCCCAGCAAGTTCTGCTTTTTTCTTTTTCATGTTAATCTCACAGAATCATAGTGATGATTAAATGCTACAATATTTGTGAAATTCATTGTACAAGTACCTAGCAGAGTAACTTCTCGATAAATGGTGCTTGGATGATAAAAGTAATAGTAATACCATTAATAAGTAATAATAATTAATAAGGTTATAACAGTGCAATGGAAAGAGCTTGGTACTAATTAGAGGGGTTAGGCTTTAGCAGTTACAGATATTACTGTGTGACCATAAGCAAGTCGCTTCACTTTTCTGAGCCACAGTTTCCTTCTCTGTAAAATGGAGGAAAAAGCTTGATACGGTGGCTCACGCCTGTAATTCCAGCACTTTGGGAGGCTGAGGCAGGTGGATCACTTGAGGCCAGGAGTTCCAGACCAGTGTGACAAACACGGTGAAACCCCATCTCTGCAGGGTATGTAGACAAAGATGTTAAGTAGACACTGATTCATCCATGCACTCGTTCAGCACACATTTCTTAGAAAGGGTATTCAGTGATTGCACGTGGAGACCAGACTCTGTGGATTCAAATCGGACTCTGCCAATTTACTGGCTGTGTGGGCAAGTCACTGCACTTCTCTGTCATTATTTGATGCATCTGTAAAATGGAGTTGATAATAACAGCTCTTTCCTCTTTGGTTGTTAGTGAGGACTGGAGAGGTTAATACATGTATCGACTTTGGAACAGTGCCTGCGCTTAGGAAGAACTCAATAGTCAGGCTGTGATTGAGCGCCAACTGTATGTGCCGGGCACTGTTCTAGGTACTGGTCACAGCAGTGGAGGCAGTACTCAAGCTCCTCGCCCTCCTGGAGCTGACATTTCAGCCGGAGAGATAATAAGTAAAAGTAGTGAGCAAGATAAGTTTCAGGTGGTGGTAAACGCTGTGAAGAAAATAATTCAGGGTACAGGGCGAACAGGGGCCAGTTTTAGGCCGGATGGCTCTGAGTGGAGTGAAGGAAGGGGCAGTGTAGGTCTCTGGTGGGTGCAGAAGAAAGAATGAATGCAGAAGTCCTAAGGCAGGAACAAACTCTTCCTGATTGACAGAAAAAGATAGGCAGGGACTGGATCACAGCCATGACAAGGTATTTATTAGGTTGTAATCCCAGGTACAATGGAAACCACAGAAGGGCATGGAGCATGAAAGTAACGTCATGATTTAATTTTTAAAAGATCACCAGCTGCCATGAAGAGAATGTAACACACCAAGAATGGAGAGGTCTGTAACGGATAGAGATCTGAGATTTTCCACCCAGATGGAAAATGGTACAGCAGGAGTGGCTGACATGGCCTGGGGAGTGTACGTAGAGTCACAATGATAGGAAAAGGGCATTTCTGCTCTTGCCTTACCACGTGACCTCAGAGAGTGTCACCTGTCCCTCAAGTTCTTATTTCCAACAGAAGGTGGCGCCAGGTGTCATAACTCAAGCATCCCCCACTTTTATTTATTTATTTATTTTATTTTATTTTATTATTTTGAGGAGTCTCACTCTGTCCCAGGCTGGAGTGCAGTGGTGTGATCTCAGCTCACTGCAACCTCTGCCTTCTGGGTTTAAGCTATTCTCCTGCTCAACCTCCAGGGCCCTCCACGATGCCTGACTAATTTTTGTGTTTTTCATAGAGGCAGGATTTCACCATGTTGGCCAGGCTGGTCTCGAACTCCTGACCTCATGATCCACCTGCCTCAGCCTCCCGAAGTGCTGAGATTACAGGTGTGAGCCACCACGCCGGCCTCAAGCATCCCTTTTAACACTCATGTAATTGTGTAATGCTGCCATGCCGTAAAGATCTGTTTTACAGTTACGCTCCTTATCAGCATTTATGAAGCATTCCACACGAATTCTTCCAGTACTTGTGAATGCAGCCTGCCCCTGCAGGGACTGTGCTATGCTGCCTGAACTTGGAATGCCAATTCAGCCTCTGTTTTCTCCTCTGTAAAGTGGAGATGATAAAGTCTGCTCTTCCCACCTCTCGGGAATGCATGAAATATGGCATTACAGAAGCCTTGGTGAAGACTTTTTTGGGGGGGGGGCGGAATGGAGAAGGGGTTTCTTTCTTTTTTACTTTTTTTTTTAGCTACTTTACATCATGGACTTTTTTTTTTTTTT